>NC_092415.1:190741217-191055123 GCF_040894005.1 Engystomops pustulosus | reverse complement strand
CAAGTCCAGCTACAATCCTGGAATCTAAATGAATTTTTACAGTTTAACAACACACACGTGCGGTTATGTGTACTTAGCCTAACACTGTCTACAGCTTTGTATGGTCAAAACTGCTGCTAGGTTCCCTTTAAACAATAGAAAACTTGATACATCCTGGGGCTTTTTATATCCTCCTCTCTCATATGTTGCCTTTAGGAAAGCAAAGGAGACCTGACAGATTGGCTGGAAGCTATACACAGCTGATGGATTATTTCATCCATAGAGCAAAAATGCATTTTACCAAAAAAAGGGAGATTTCAGGAAAATTGTTTTGTGATACTGAACCTGTTGTTGTCTACAGATCACAGCCCTATAATATTATTAGGACGCTGGCGGATCAGTGGTCCAGTGACCCGGGTATTGTCAGTGACAGGTCATTGAATGGCAGGATTACAGGAGCTTTACAGCTCAGCCGGACAGTAGCCGATGTTAAAGCCTAAAAATACACATTGGATACGGCAGAGCCAGAATCTTTCCTATTGGCAAGTGCATCGACATCATTGGAGAACAATGTAACATATGGAACTCATTGCCAATTCGAGTAGTGGAAACTGATTTAACTTATTTAATATCCAGAGGAGGTTTAGATACCAGGCAGGATTGTAGTCGTTAAGACGCCGGGTATTAAGTGGTCATGTGATCAGATTACCAGGCCATGTGACAGCCGCCGGCTGATCTGCTACTAATGAGACAGAACCACATGAAAAGGACAGAGCCCCCGTCTTACAGGCACGGTTGTGAGAACAGCTGCTGGTATGCTGAATATTAGGCTCGCTTTATAGGCTGGGATGATAAGATTTAGGGGTCCAAGAAGGTGTGACACAATTTTCCAATATACTTTTTGTATCAATTCATCATAGTTGTCTAGATCTCTGCTTGTTGTCATTCAACAGGAAGTTTCATTGTTTACTTCCTGTGGATAAAAAAACGGTCCCTGGTCATGTGATGTCACACAGGTGCACGGCTTGATGTATCCCTGGTCATGTGATGTCACACAGGTGCACGGCTCATTATATCCCTGATAATTTTATATCACACAGGTGCACAGCTCATTGTATTCCTTGTCAAGCAGTGTCACACAGGTGAGCGGGTCATTATATCCCCGGTCATGTTTATGTCACACATGTACACAACTTGTTATATCTCTAGTCATGTGATTTCACACAGGTGCAAGGATTGTTAAATCCCTGGTCATGTGATGTCACACAGGTGCACAGCTCATTATATATTCCTGGTCATGTGATGTCACACAGGTGCACGGCTCGTTGTATCACAGAGAATAATCAGAGCTGAGTACCTATGTAACATCACATGACCAGGGATATAACGAGCCATGCGTCTGTGTGACATCACATGACCAGGGATATAACAAGCCGTGCACCTGGGTGACATCATCTGACCACAGATAAATTTCTATCCATAGGAAGTAAACAATCAAGCTTCCTATAGAATGACAGCAAAATCGTGAGGAATTGATACAGAGTATATTGGAAAATTTTATAACTTTTTATTACACAAATCACAAATCAATTATTTGCTGAAAGCGGACAACCTCTTTAAAGGAAACCTACCACTGCTTGCATGATGAAATCATGCGAGCAGACCACCCTGTAGGCTACTTAATGCTGATGCCGGCACATAGTTTTGTTAGGCTCGGCGAACTTTAGTTTAGCTAAAAAAAAACTATTTTCTTACATATTTAAATGAGCCCTCCGGTGCTACCCTGCGCCATCTTCAGGCTGGCGGTGGCTTCCGATGTTTAATTATTCCTCCTTCAGGTGCCGAGAGCCGTGACGTCACCAAACTCTCGGCACCTATCGCCGGCCGGCTGTGCGAGACTTAGTGTCTGCGCATGCGCGATAGGTGCCGAGAGCTTGGGAAAAGGAGGTGACGTTGAGAGAGGGAGGAGCGGAAGTGTGCATGATTAGCAGCCTGGAGCACCGGACATCTTGTCCCCACACTCTGTGCTGCTAATTGTAACTTTCTTTTCTAGGTGATCCCGCCGTGGGAAGACAAGCCGAGATTAATATCAAGAGGAGAAGAAGCAGCGCTCCGCGCTTCTAATTATAAGTTAAGGTGGGCGGGGGACAGCGTTGGGATCAAAATGAAGAAGAGCAAAGGAGAGTATTTTTAGGGGTTTTTTTGTGTTTTTTAGTGGTTGATTTCCTTTAACTATTTATTACTTATGCACCGGATATGTCATGAATAGATGAGAGCCGTGGGTCCCACTTCTGGTACCGGCTCATATCTCAGGGACTGAAAGGAGAGGCCGGGCAAACCCCTTTAACTAAAAGTTTATGTTATTTACTTGTATGGAATTATCCAAAGTTTGTCAAAAAGTCACTAATTATTTAAAACAACAAAAGGATCTGTCCCACAACGGTAATGGATAACGGTGAGACCTCCCACGAACAGCGGCTACCGGAGGAGCCGTGAAATCCCTCCACAGCCGCACACTTGTATCTACACACATGGTTTATTCTCTCCTTCCCTGTTCCAGCATCGGCTGATTAAAACCGACATTTTGCACAGTCAGAAGGTAAATGGTAAATCATTTTTATGAATAAAATATATAGTTTGGTACATTTTATTCTCCGGGCTAAATTACTTTCCAGGGATGTAGCGCTAATATCATTAAAATTCAATCACTTGTTTTCCTTACGAGAAAATTATTGTTAAAGCAAAATTACTTTCGGATGAATATCGATGTGAAAAATCTCTGCTGATATATGAACCAGTCTTTAAATACAGTTATGAAAGTGAAGTTTGCAGAAAATAAGCCGGAGATGGAAAATGTGACTGCTATATAAGCAGGACCGGTTCTAGATAAAGTGGGGCCCTGGACAAAACTAAAAGTGGGGCCCCAAAATAAAAGTATTTTATGAGCAGTCACAGTCAGTAAGAGGCTCCTTTAGCCCTGCACAATAATAACACTTTGTAGTTACACACAGTAGTAGGTAAGTATCTGTAATATGGGGCTATAGGAGAGCGTAATAGGAGAGACAGATGATAAGGAGATGGATGATAGAAGAGAAACATGAAAGATGTTATAGATTTATAGATGCAGAAATATAAAGTAAATTATATAAAGATAGATGATAGATAGATGGATATATAGATAGAAAATAGACAAATTTTAGGAGATAATAACTAGACAGATAGATACATATATAGACAGGAGATAGATGATGAGCATATTCCCCCGGGCGTTCAACCAAGGGGTATTAAAGGATCAATACATCCTCTACCCACAAAAGTCCACATGCAGAGGGGCCCTTTAGGACAGGGGGCCCTGGACAAATGCCCAGTTTTCAACCTTCTAACGCCGACCCTTTGTACAATGGAAAAAGCTTCTCAGTGCAGAAACATTTGTCAATCTCATACACAAGGCTGTATTAGGGGTCCTAAAAACCTGCTGATCCTCAATGCAAAATCTATATCTGTCTTCCACCATTTATACTGCTGGTGTCTTCATATGGGGTAAAGACAACTAATGGGCCACCTATGGCTCCTGGGTCCATACCTCTTACACACAGGCTGCTGTGGACCCTTACTGCACCTCCATCCTGGAGACACCTTTATGCACCCCATTGCTGGCAGTGGTATCCATTGTCAGCTACCTTCAGAAGTCCCATAGAGAATGCATAGCACTGTACACAAGTCACCAACTGCTCCAATTATTCATTGTGAAGTCCAAGGGATCCCTATTCAAAGCGGGGATCTTAGAATCCTCAAAAATAATCAGCGACTAAATGGAATAACATGGAATAACCTCTTAATGATACAACTTCGTTAACCGTGTATTACGAGGGCTTAGGGGCCGAGCTCTATACAGGATGGGTGACTACTGTTTTATACAGCGGACACCCTCTCATAACAACCGCAAATGGTGCTTGGAGATTGGAGAGTGGACCTGGTGTTCAAGTTCAGGTCCGATCGCCTGAGATATTACCAAATTGGCACCCGAACAGCCAATCCAGCAATATTCCCAGATCAGGCGGCCAAGTGCCAACCCAAACTTGAAAAATTCGGCCCCTTAGTAAATGACCCCCATTGTTTTTCACAGTAGCTGCAGACGCAGATTCATTATTTTCCTCATTTATGCATCTCCCAATACATCAGATTTAGTTTGGTTATTCTTTTAAAATGAAACCCGACTGCTAAAGTCACGCAATTAACAAATTAAAGAGTTTGCACTTCTGTGATAATTTCCTAAACTTTTATTATTTCTCACCTATTTCACAGTTTTTATTCATTTTACACTAGTTTGTAAAATTAACAGATTGTGACTTTTTGGGGATTTGTAAATTAATTTTGTGGTAATGTGTTGCTTACTTTACTAACTTACTGGAAATTTATTAGGAATAAAATGACATTTTAGTAAAGCTGAAAAAAAGTTAATTCAAAGAACCTTATCTGATTCCCTTATTCTTAGAAATTGGCCACCGATCTTTTGATCATTGGAAATCCAAAACATTAGATTCCCACAGATTAGACTGTTATCTCCTATTCACTTTAAACTTGGGATAACCCCTTTGTTAAAATCCTGCATCTATACCCTTACCTTACATGATTTTGGGAAATGAATTCTACTCAATCAACAAGACTAGTTTTAGATCTGTCATTGAATTTCAGATGATGATGTCTATAAGTGCAGTTTTAACATTTAAAGGGGACTTTTCACCACCTCCACCCACTCCAAATCTTTGCATTGGATTTTAAAAATGTTGGATTGTCATAAGAACCAGGATTAATAATAAAGCTTCATTACAGACACCTGTGATAACTGTTACAGCTGATTATAGTAGCCTAAGGCTAAAGTACAGTAAGTTATCAACATCCAGAGGTGCGTTTGTAACTAAGGGTCGTCTGTAAGTGGGTGTTCTTAAGTAGGGGACGGCCTGTAACTACTTGGTTTACCACCTAAAAAGCTGCTTATACCTGCACATATTGAAGAGAGATGGTAATTTATTTAACATCTGCTTACTACTACATCAATATAACCAAAGGCTCCACGTTATAAATTATCTCATTGGCAGCTCGGAAAATCCCCAAACAGGGTTTGCCATTTGGCAAGAGAATTCACATCTGTAGAACAGGTTTTTTTTAAGGAAAGTCTGAATGTCCCCTTAGCAGGTTTATTGTTACCGACTGCTTGGATACATTACAATTAGAGATGAGCGAGCACTAAAATGCTCGAGTGCTAGTTATTCGAGACAAACTTTTCCTGATGCTCGAGTGCTCGTCTCGAATAACGAACCCCATTGAAGTCAATGGGAGACTCGAGCATTTTTCAAAGGGACCATGGTTCTGGAATAAAATGTGTTATTTAATTGAAAAAGAATGTCTTCTGATAAGTTAGCAGATGTATGCAAACATCTGCAATCTATTCTTCACTGTTCCGCACGTATATTATCTCCCGACAAGTTAGCAGATGTGAAGAACAGTGAAGAATAGAATAAAAACAGTGAACACAGTGAGCACAGGATCATATAAGTGAAAAACGCTGTGAAAAACAGGGTGAAGAATAGATTGCAGATGTTCGGCATATCTGCTTACTTGTCGGGAGATACGCTGTCCCGGGATCCGTGCTGCTGCTCCCCGGTGTCTCCGTGCTGCCCCAGTGTCTCCGTGCTGCCCCAGTGTCTCTGTTCTGCCCCTGCCCCGATGTCTCTGTTCTGCCCGATGTCTCCGTGCTGCCCCAGTGTCTCCGTTCTGCCCCTGCCCCGATGTCTCCGTGCTGTTGTTCCCCCGATGTCTCCGTGCTGCTGCTCCCCGGTGTCTCCGTGCTGCTGCTCCCCGGTGTCTCCGTGCTGCTGCTCCCCGGTGTCTCCGTGCTGCTGCTCCCCGGTGTCTCCGTGCTGCTGCTCCCCCGATGTCTCTGTGCTGCTGTTCCCCCAATGTCTCCATGCTGCTGCTCCCTAGTGTCTCCGTGCTGCTGTTCCCCCGATGTCTCCGTGCTGCTGCTCCCCGGTGTCTCTGTGCTGCTCCCCGGTGTATCCGTCCTGCTCACCGTGTTCTTCAATGTGTTCTTCACACATATATATATTGTTCTTCACATAGTATTTTGTTCGCACCGTTCCACGCGTATCTCCCGACAAGTAAGCAGATGTGCCGAACATCTGTAATCTATTCTTCACTGTTCTTCACTGTGTTTTTTTAATTAAACGCTCGATCTCGAGCAGGGGAAATACTCGTCCGAGCAACGAGCCGTTTCGAGTACCTTAATACTCGAACGAGCATCAAGCTCGGACGAGTATACTCGCTCATCTCTAATTACAATGCATGGGAATCCTAAACTCTATAGGAAAAATTTAGGTGGGTCTATTAGACCTTGCAGATTTTAACGTAAGGTCTTCTGCAGTTATGGGGATAACAATTGCTCTGTTTATATTGATTATTTTGTGCAGACTGGGGCAGATCTCTCCATATATGGCAATATCAAATATGTCATGTAATATATGCAACCCTTAAAGAGGTTGCCCTAAAGCTATAAGATAGGAGATAAGTGACTGGTTGCAGGGGGTCCCAATAAAACAGAGGATTTGTTTCACATTATATTGGAGCAACCATGTGTACTGCCACTCCATTTGCAGTCTAAAACTCTAGCCAAATACAAGTGGGATTGAATAGCAAGATCCAATTGGGAGATATTGGACCTGCTTTTACAACATATTCCTCATCTCAGCCACAGATATTGGTAAAAACAACCACAGTGCTCCAAAGTCTTTGTTTCTGCATCATTTCCCAATGTGTAATTCTCAGTATCCCAACAACAGCCACTGTTGCCCCCTATACTACCGGTTAACTCCTCCTCCTCTTTAAGGCCAGCCCCTGCTTACCTGTTACAGCACTCTAACTGGCAGGGGGTAAACTCTACTTTTTTTTATTCAAACCCCTTCCCACCTATTAATGTGCGTAATAAGGGCAGTGATAAGTGATCACAGACCTATAACCCCTTAGATGCGGCGGTCAATTTTGACTCCAACATCTCAGGGGTTCTTACCACAGAAATCTTGGATTTTGGAGGCTACACAGGTGTGTTTCATCTTCCTCTCATCATACCAAGGGGCTCTTTCCATTACCAGCCTCATTGAGAGATGTAGAAAGAGTAATAAAGTTTAGATTAAAAATTTTTTTGTAATTTGTAACTTAATTTCTTGACTTGACGTCTTTATAGAAAAGTTTACAATCCCTTGAAGTGTTTTTGTGCCTTCTGTACGGGAGTGTGAAGCACCTCTTGAATGTCTATGAGGCTCCTCTTGAGACGTGCTACGGTTTGGGCTTCCGGCCGAGCAGGACATTTTTTTGTTCATTATCGGAGAAGTAGATTTGTGGTGAACGCGATACAACGACGAGCAGTTTATTAAAGGAGGAGAAAGTAGCGGAGTAATTGCATTTCTGTGATGAAAGTAGCAATGAACGAGGCTCTCGGGGGAATAATTACTTTTGCCTGGAGAGGGTTTAAATTTAATTTATACAAAAGATTATTAAAAAAAAAAAGTTTGCTGTCCAGACGGACTTATGGGGGGAGATAAATTCTCTGAACTTTACCTGCTGGAGGGTGAAATCGGATGTATAGTTAATTCTTCAGATGGCCCTTTAATTCATTTTACGGTTTGTGGAAGTTTTACTTATACCAATGCTTTTTGGTGGGGGTGCACTGATAGGACCCACACCGATTGCAAGGGTCTCTGTTCCATCTGAATGTAGCAATGGCTCATACAGCTCCATATTCTAAGGTGTCTAACCAATGGGACCTACTCTGTGTAGGCCAACTCAGAGGAACTTGACATCCCCCATTATGCTAGTCGTTGGAGGTCCCATTGGTTGATTTTTGGAGAAGGAGGCAATGAATAACAAATATAAGGAGATCACCACAGTCAGGGAGCCAGGATCTATGAGTAATGTCCCTGGTTTATCATGATGGGTCCTTCTTTAAAGGAAACAATAGCACCACACCTGACCATCGCTCTTGCTGGTGCTGCAGCTCAGCTGTATAGAAATTAGTGGAGCTAGTCACAATACCCTGCTCTACTCAGGTACAGGTGCGGAGCTCCTTTTGGATACAAGCAGCCATGTTTATTCTGAGGTTCTTGAAAATTTATGAAACAGCACCCCCATTGGTTATTGGTCATGTCTGGTAATACATCTTAGCTCCCTTTAGGAAAGTAGGACTAAGCTACTACAAATAGTAGTACATAGTAGTAGATAATATACAGTACACAGGCCATATGTCATGGAGCGACTCGGCTATAAAATTATTTTGGGAGTTTCCATAGAGATAGAAGCACGCCTGGTAATGCACTATACTCCGATTATGTGTTATCTCACTGTGACGCTTCAATAGAAATCAATAGAAGATTGACTTGAGTGCACTATAAAATGAGGTTATTCACAGTTTAGTTAACACGCGGTGTAAATGTGTAAATGTGTCTGGTAAGTCACAGCCTCTTCTGCTACCGAGTGGTTTTATAGAGCAGGGTGAAGGCTCCCGTGCTGTGCCTGGAGGAGGCCGCATAGACATGAGACCTGGAATACAGCGCGCCTTCATTATACTAAAGGGAAAATTCTGCATCTTTGTAAAAAGTTTTGGTTACAATACTTATTGTTGTTTTGTGTATACAACTTCTATGCAGACTTATGTGTCTCCGTGGTAACAGACTACAGACTACACTGTCTGTCATATAATTCTGGAGTTTTATATATTGTTGCAGGTGTCACCACTATAGATACATCAGCCCTGATCAAACATTTTTTACATTTGGTTGGAGCAGGGCCGGCGCCAGCACTGGGTATTCCTGGGCAAGTGCCGGGGCCCAGAGCTGCTGGAGGGCCCACATAAGGCTGTAAATAAGTAATCCATGGGGGTGAGGGGGGCCTTATATAAAAATAATCATGAGTAGGCTGTTTGGGATGATAAACTTAGGGAATATTTAAGGGAACAGGAGACTGTTTATGAATTTTTAATACCGCCATGTGAGTTCACTGCAAAGGGGCCTACTGAGGCTCTGTCACCCAGGGGCCTACTGATACTTGGAGCCGACCCTGAGTCAGAGCTCCAATATTCTAAAATGTATGCTCTATATGTAATTTATTAATGGTCATTCATATTATGGTACCTCAAGTATATCAGGGATGCAATATATTATATAACACCTACTGCAGCTCAGAAATAGTATATATACGAGTAGTATATAGATTCCAGGTACTTGTATTGTCCTTATGTTATACTGTATAGGGCTGCACATCATACACTCATTTATTTGAGTAGGGGGTAACATACTTTCTTAAAAGAAATCTACCATCAAAATCCATCATGGTAAACCAGGGACATTACTCATAGATCCAGGCCCCGTGACTATGGTAATCTTATATGTGTTATTCTTCGCCTCCTTCCTTCTATAATCAGCATTTGAAATTGTGCTAATGAGTCGGTAGTGCTCCGGGAGCATTACCAGAGCCCCTCCGTGTTGTAGCTTCACATGCTGTTATACTGTGCAGGAGCTCTTCTTCTTCCCACTGTGTGCCAAAATTCCTTGCTGCCATGAGATTACACTAGGCAACGAAAGGTGGAAGTGCTTAGGGTGCAGGTGGTAAGGGGAGATATGGTAACATCCTGTCAAGGTACAACACAGAGGGGCTCGGGTAACGTTCGGGTTTAAGCTCATTAGCATTATTTTTGTTGATTTTAGAAGGAAGGAGGCCATACAAACAAATATAAGAAGATACCACAGAACACTGCCCAAATTATGAGTAAGTGTCCCTGTTTTATCATGATGGATTTCGATGGTAGATTCTGAGAACATTGTGAACTAGTCTGTAATGATAATTTTACTGCTGGAGAAGGTTAGACATGAGGTGGGAAAGGTTGTTTGCCTGTAGGCGATAGCCGTGTAGATCATGACATTTTACAAGTCTTATCTATGTCAGATCTGGAGGAGAGATTTCCAGGTGTTTGGGGATGTAAAAGGTGCACACAGTAATTCTGGGTTATTGCAGTAAGATACTCAAGTCAGATTCTCCTGTCTGCAGGTTACTGTAAGGCAGCCTACATAATCTATAATGCCCTGACCGATTCATAGCCCTATACTGAGGGTAGAGCTGGTATATCAGTAATAGGACACTACAGATCTCTGAAGCCCCTGTCTCCTGCGTGTGATGGATTTCTCCCTTTAAGACCTTAAGAAGAAGGCAGGGGATAGCAGTGTGATGTTGTATCTCATATAGACAAGTGTTATGGCTCATGCAAGTTTTACACCAGCTAGATATGGCACAAATGTTATATACATAGAAGTAGGGCAGGATTATAGGGCGGACTCCAGGCACACATGCCCCAGGGCCCCAACCAATTTACTCATGAGGGGCCCCCACCAGCAATGTCAGCTCATATATTATATATGTATATCTAGCACAAAAAAGGCAGCACTCCAGGATTTAAAGTAAAAAAATGATCTCAGGTGGCACTCGGAACCCTTTCTGTGGGCACCCAGCACAGAATTTACCATATAGGACTCAAGGCTTTCTCTTGCAGTCCAATACAGCCCAAGACGCGCCAATCTCATTGCTATTTTAAAGTGACACCTCCCAGGACTACAGGAGGAGGGAGAAGGTGTGGACAGAGATGGATTATCTTTGGAGCTCCTGGTCTGGGTCCGCTGATTCTTCCTCTTCACGGGACCCTAGAGGGAAGCTACAATCCAAATGTCTCCTGCATTTTATTGTATTGGTATCCTCAGGACGCCAATACGATTGAAACTTGTGATACAGCAGGGATCAATAGGTTACTGCTCAAATTGTCATGGCACTTTGCGACATAAAAGTGGGTTTTGGTTGTAGTTTGGGCACTGTGTCTCCAAAAGGTGTGCCATTACTGTCTTATCCTGTAGATAGGATATAACAATCAATCTTGGTGTGACAGCTTTACACGTAACATCCCAGCAGTAACAGTATGTACAGTATCTCAATCCAAAAAAAGCACAAGAGTGAACACTCTTGTGTCACACAGGCCCCCTGAGGAAGCGGTGGCACGCGAAACGCGCATCGGGGTTCTCCATTCTACATACCACATATACCATGGGTAAGCGAATTTATTTTTGATTCCTTCTAGACATATAATTATTGCAACTTTGCACCTTTACTGTACCCATTGGTATATATAGACTCCTTTTTTCATGCATGGGCACTTTTCTATTCTGGGTTGAGCGACAATCTACATTTGCATTTTTTTGCACTTGACATAATACTGGCAGTTATCGCAGTGTATATACAAGCATGTGTCTCATGTAATCACAAACATTGGTAGTGTAGCGATGGACTTTTTTGGACCTTCAAGAACGATCCAAACTAATAACTTGTAGATATTCACAAATGTTGTAAATTGTTTGTCTATTTTAAATATTAATTCTCAATAAAGAATGGAATATTTTAGGGAACCTCTTCGTAGGATTCGATTTGTAGGAACCATTGTTCACTCTTGTGCTTTTTTTGGATTGAGATAAAATTTATAGGAGTGGGTTCGATCATTGAAAAGCAGTGCGGAATCACTGCTAGATTTACGTTCTGTGTTGATAATTTGGTTTTGAGTATGTACAGTATGTATAAAGTGAGGGTACACAACAGTGGTCCTCAAACTGTAGGTTGTGACCTCTTTGCGGGTCGAACTACCGTTTCCAAAGGATCCCCTAAGAACACCGGAAATATGTTATTGCTCACTGGGGGGGGGGGGGGGATCATTGTGACTACTTGGGGGATCACTGTGACTTCTCGGGGGATCACTGTGACTACTGGGACACTCACTGTGACTACTGGGAGGAACACTGTGACAAATGGGGGATCACTCTGACTAGTGGGGGATCACTGTGACTACTCCGGGGATCCCTGTGACTACTGGGGGATCACTGTGACTACTGGGAGGATCACTGTGACTACTCCGGGGATCACTGTGACTACTGGGGATCACTGTGACTAGTGGGGGATCACTGTGACTAGTGGGGGATTACTGTGACTAGTGGGGGATCACTGTGATTACTGGGGAGGATTACTGTGACTATCGGGGTATCACTGTGACTACTGGGAGGATCACTGTGACTACTCCGGGGATCACTGTGACTACTGGGGATCACTGTGACTACTGGGGATCACTGTGACTAGTGGGGGATCACTGTGACTAGTGGGGGATTACTGTGACTAGTGGGGGGATCACTGTGATTACTGGGGAGGATTACTGTGACTATTGGGGTATCACTGTGACTACTGGGAGGATCACTGTGACTACTGGGGATCACTGTGACTAGCGGGGGATCACTAAAAAATATTCAAAGAGAAAAAGAGGTGTGCCAATAAACAAAATTATGTAAAAAAGTGATACATTTTTATTTCAACAATAGAAAAACTCCATCAAGGCATGAAGGACAAGTTAAAAACAATTGAAAAACATCCATGAGTCAAAATGTTTGGCACAACTAATGACCCTGAACAGATGAAGATAAATCTGCCATAACAATCATAGTACGGCTATAGGATAAATGGGTAAGTATACATTACGAGTCAGTGGTCAGCAGGCAGGCATCAGTACAATAAGTCAACAGGGCGGCTCAGTCACTTTGACTAGTGGGGGGATCACTGTGACTAGTGGGGGGATCACTGTGACTAGTAGGGGGGGATCAATGTGACTATGATTGCGATTCATAACCGTAGCAAAATTACAGTTATGAAGTAGCAGCGAAAATAATTTTATGGTTGGGGTAACCGCAACATGAGGAACTGTATAAAAGGGTCGCAGCATTAGGAAGATTACGAACCACTGGTATACAAGGTATATACTTTTCCTTATTTTGTATTGAAAATGATTCTTCTAAAAGAACCTTGTCAGTATGTGAAGTATAAAATATGATGGTACCGGAATTCTGGTCAGGATAAGGGGCTGATCTTTCGGAGAAGTTTTGCGTTGAATAAGGATGTTCTGGAATTCGCCCCGGATTCTTTCCCATGCTGAGCGCACATCTGTATTGTGCTGTACAAGTTTACCTGTGTGGGTTGGGCGATTGACAAATTCCTGTTACATTGTAACGATGGTCAGCTCTAGTCTGAGCATGCAGCAGCTTCTCGCCCAGTCTCCGGCTGTGCAGTGGAGTCATAAGCCGGGTGTTAGGACACATTTACATTCCACAGGTCTGATAGAGCGGCTGACCCCTCGCTCAGCAGTTCTGTCTCAGTCTCACTAGGTCCCGGCTGCTCCTTTCACTGTAAAGTTATGGGGAACTGAAAAGCTTCTTCATCTTCTTCACGCTTTGTGGAAATTTACCGTGACCCTCCAGAATGTCCAAGCCGTCGCGTTTGGCCAGGCCCTTGTCGGCTAACGTAACGTCTAAGCTGCCTGTGAGTAGGATTGAAGATTTTCACAGCAGATCAAAAAAAATCGGATTAGGAGAAAAAATTCTGAGAGCCGGCAGTGAGGGAAGCCTGGCGAAGAGGCAGCAGGTGATAGCCGGCAGTGAGGGAAGCCTGGCGAAGAGGCAGCAGCAGGTGAGAGCCGACAGTGAAGGAAGCCTGGCGAAGAGGCAGCAGCAGGTGAGAGCCGGCAGTGAGGGAAGCCTGGCGAAGAGGCAGCAGCAGGTGAGAGCCGCACAGATACCCACCAGGAGGCCAGGAACAAACACCTGCAAAGGTACCGTACTGGGTATGGGATGGCAGGGGGATACTATATGGCGCATGCCCTCTGCTATGGGATGGCAGGGGTGATACTATATGGAGCATGCCCTCTGCTATGGGATGGCAGGGATGATATTGTATAGAGCACAGTCTGCTATGGGATGGCAGGGGTGATACTGTATAGAGCAGTGATGGTGAACCTATGGCACGGGTGCCAGAGGTGGCACTCAGAGCCCTCTCTATGGGCACCCGAGCCATCACCCCAGCACAGAGTTCGCCAGACAGGACTCTTGGAGTCCCAGACAGCCCAAAACCCTAGAAGGCAGCTACAATGATAATCCAAACTTCTTCTTCTTTCTACTGTATTGGTGTCCCCGGGTGCCTATAAACTTTAAACCTGTGACAGAGCAGGGAGTTATACGTTACTGCTTAAATTGACGCATTGGCAGTTTGCGAAAAATATGTGGGGTTTGGTTGTAGTTTGGGCACTCTGTGCCTAAAAGGTTTGCCATCACTGGTATAGAGCATGCCCTCTGCTATGGGATGGCAGGGATGATATTGTATAGAGCACAGTCTGCTATGGGATGTCACGGGTGATGCTGCGTTTTAAGTATTTATGGAGTTTTTAGATTTGCATTGGCTTTGGTTTTATTCCTCCTTTTGTAAAAAGCCGTAGGAGAAGCTGCAACACAATGCTACATCCTCCTTATCCCAAAACTATAGTTCGGCTTGGGCCAAAAGTTCGGTTTACAATCCCCTGGTATCCCAATTGCAAAATTTGTTGTAGCAGCCCCCATCTACAGTAACATAAGTGATACTGGTACCTATATAGGTGGCAGAGGGGGGTCATATAGAAGGTTACATTGTAAATTGTTTCGAATTCAAACTGCCTGGCAAACCATAGGTTAACAAGTTTGTCCTGGATTTTAGGAAAGTTGCTCGTGTTTTTGCTCCAGTGGCGCCGCTCTGGTGGTCTTGCAGCAATAATGTCATGTCCTATAGATATGAAACCAATCATTGCCCTCAGCGGTTATGTGCGGCCATGAATGGTTACATGAGTCAAGACCCATCCTGGATAATTCCTTTAATTTATACAAATTGTTTGATCTCATAATGTCATGTGATACCTGTTGTCAATAATACATTAACAGATATCATAACATTTTTGTATCCTTCTAAATTATGTACCTTTTAACTTTTAAAATGTATGTGTTTAAAATTACATATATATTTACTTACTTACACTTACACCACTGAAATATGAACAGAGCTCTAGATTCTTCCCAATATTCTTTGCGTCCTCTCTCCACCTGTGGATTCAGACTTGTCATAGATATCCGGTATTTGATGGAATTCTGGGATGTTCACAACTCGGAAGAAAGCTAAATTCTAAAGGGGTTATTTGATCCCCAAACTATTAATGACCGAAGCATATACTAGGTTATTAATAGGTGAGCAGTGGGGGTAGGACACCTTGTACCCCTTCCAATCAGCTGTTTGGGTGGTGCTAGAAGAGGACAGTTTGGTTAGAGGTGTAGTGATTATACCAAGACTTCCATAAGAGTGGCCCGGATGATTGATACACTATGATACTGAGCTGCGTACTGAAGACAGTAAGAACGTAAAACAGCTACACTGTGAATTTTAAATAATTTTGGATTTTTTTCAGCAACCCTTTTAAAGCATACTTAAAGTGGTTGGCCATTTGAAGGAAACTTTAACAGGATTACTATAATAAGGGAGACCCAATTAGTGTCTCATACTTGCCTTTTTAAAGTTTTCTATTAGGGGGCAACTGGCCCTGACTGCAGTGTAAGGGGGCAGCTGGACTCCCAGGGTCTGGGGTACCGGGATGTAGTCACTGCTTAGCGCCAGGATATGTCCTGGTGGCTCGGTCCACAGGAACAGGCCTCATCTATACCTGACAGAGCGAGCGGGGAGAAGCAAGACGAGGAGGAGGTCACAATGTAGACAAGGGATCCCCCTGGTGCACGCCAGATGAGTGTGTGATAACTGATCCACAGGCATATGTTAGGGAAAGCCTGTGGTGTTAGCGGAGGCCGCAATGTAGAAAAGGGAGCCCCCTGGGGCACTACCGATGTATGGGGTAACAGATCCCCTTGCAAATGTTGAAGGGAAGGTCATTGGTGTTAGCAGAGGCTGTAATGTAGATAAGTGATCCCCTTGGGACACTCCTGGTGTATGTGGGCACAGATCCCCAGGATGATGGTGAACGCAAGGCCTGTGGTGTTACCGAAGGCTGCATTATAGATAATGTGCGTGGTAACTGATCCCCAGGTAGATGGCGATGGGAAAGCCCATGGCTTTAGTGAAGGCCACAATGTAGATAAGGGATCCCCCTGGGGCACTCCCGGTATATGTGGAAACAGATCCCCTGGCAGATGGTAAAGGGAAGGCCTTTGGTGTTATCTAGAAACGTACATAAGGGATCCCTCTGGGGCACTCCTGGTGCATGTGTGGTAACGGATCCCCAGGTAGATGGTGAAGGGAAGGCCTGTGGTGCTAGTAAAGGCCTCAATGTAGATAATGGACCCCCCTGGGGCACTCCCGGTGTATGTGGAAACAGATCCCCTGGCAAATGGTAAAGGGAAGGCCCTTGGTGTTATCTAGAAACGTACATAAGGTATCCCTCTGGGGCACTCCTGGTGCATGTGTGGTAACGGATCCACAGGCAGATGGTAAAGGGAAGGCCTGTGGTGTTATCTAGCAATGTACATAAGGTATCCTTCTGGGGCACTTCTGGTGTATGTGTGGTAACGGATCCCCAGGCAGATGGTGAAGGAAGGCCTGTGGTGCTAGTAAAGGCCTCAATGTAGATAATGGACCCCCCTGGGGGACTCCTGGTATGGTGTATCCCCAGACAAATGGTGTAGGTAAGGCACATGGTGTTACCAGGCCGGGGATTACACTGGACAAAACTCGCCTTTTCTGTAATGGCAGACACACTGCACACAGCAGCAGGTAACAAGCTGATGATGGTCCTTCCTGCAGGTACACACAAGGATGGGGATTGGTTGGCTGTGGCGATTGTTCCATTGTGGAGCAGGAATATAGAAGTACCTCAACCCTGGAGCATTGCTTCAGCGGGGTTTGGATGAGATGAGCACAGTGGGCTCTGCAGCATGGGCAACAATGTTTATACCTCTGCCTTACCTCCTGCTCCCTCATCCCCCTCTCCTCTCCATAGACTTCCGTGTTATATATATGATACCTCTGTGAGTCCAGTCTGTAAAAGTTTGTCGAAATGTCATTGACCATTTCAGCCTAGTACAATGCAGCAGATATTTCTGACATCCCGGTGAAATCATTTTTTAATAAAAACATCCATAACCTTCATGTTATGAGATGCTGATAAATCATTTCAATACCGTATCAATACTACAGAGAGCAGCGTGTGCCATGTCCAAGGTTAAGCGTTATTTCCCCATCCAATAGCAGCCGCAGCATTTACCATCAAGCTTGTCAATGAAGTATGAATAAGTCATAGCCTGGGGCTGATTAGGATGTAAAAAAGGTAAAAAAAAAAAAAAAAGACGTCTACATTTCCAGGAAGAAGTCGGCGAAAGAAACCGCTTCAGGCGATATTCACTGTAGTCAATGTAAATCTTGTGCTCGGAGTGTAGAGGACTTTTCTACAGCTGCCGGAGGTGGAACGGTCAAGTGTTGCGTGCAAGCACATCCGGCTGCTGCTATGATGGAGGCATTGGATGTGTGTCACTTACTTAAGATGGGTCCTTGTAGGATTCAGATCAGCAGATGTCAGGGACTTGTGCCCCTTCGCTCCGATTCCAGGTGAGACCTGGAATAAACCAGAACTTGTCAGATTTCTTTTATCATGAATTGCGGAACTGACAAGAGAAAACCATATTTGTGCGTTCTGGCGACGCTAAATTGTAAAGAAGAGAGAGAAGATTTGTGGGGTGATGTGGGTGTCCTGATTTTCCCTGTTGACACTGCGGCTGCTGATGCAATGTCAGAAGTCATGATTTCTGCATCTGGAGTGACATGTATGGGGGCTCCGGGGAGTTGGCGTTATTTACGCTGTTTTACCAGTTTATAAATAGCATCGGGTAAGCACTGGCTAAGGGAAACGCTGAAGTCACAAGAACCCATAGAGGGTCAACGATCATAACTCCGCTGAAGGGGTTTTCCCACTAATCAAGTTAGACCTTATCCATAGGATATGGCCTAACTTGCTGATTGGTGGGGGTCTTAGTGCTGTGACTCCCATAGATCACGAGAACGGCGGGGTCCAACGTACTTCCTTCTGACCCCTTGTCACTCCCAGAGTTGAATGGAGCACGTCCGTTTTGCTCCATTCATCTTTATGGAGCTGACAGAGATTGCTGAGTGCCGTATATGGCAATCTCCATCAGCTTCCTAGAGATGAATGGAGCAGAACGGACATGCGTGGTCGTCTACTCCATTCATCTTTCGGAACCACAAGGGGTCCGATGGAGGTACATCCGACCCCCAATCTCATGATCTGTGGGGTTCTCTATAGTAAGACTCTCATGATCAGCACGATCCACAGGATAGGGCCTAACTTGATTGGTGGGAAAACCTCTTTAACCCCTTAAAGGAAATCTACCACCAGGATAAAGAATTGTAAACCAAGCACTCTGACATACTGGTGTGTGCCCCCTCTGTCAGGTTCTACTTTTCTTTTAGCGTCTTAGGACCTTGTTTTCACAATAAAAAGGTTTCCCAAATTATGCAAATGAGCCTCAGGGGCTCCAGACTCTATTGATGTCAATGGAGCTTGGAGCCCCGAAGGATCATCTGCATAATTTTTAAAACCTCTTTTTCTTTAAAACAAAGGCATACAAAACTACATGAAGAGCAGCTTCTGCCAGAAGGGGCACACAACAGTATGTCAGTGAGGTTGGTTTACAATCCTTCATCCTGGTGGTAGATGTCCTTTAATGCCACTGGCCTTTATTCGTTATTGGTTTTGGTGGCTCCCCACCCAAAAAAAATTATTTTTCCCCTGAACAGAGCTGTGTGATGGCTTGTTTTCTACGACATCAAATTGTCTTTCCTTGTGACTGTATTTAATATTCCATGCCATGCACAGGAAAGCTGGAAAAAAACAATGTGGTGCAATTGGCAAAAAAACCCCACATTTGTGTTATTTTCTTGTGGGCTCTGTTTTTAAATGACACCTCAAATTTATTTTTTGGTTCGGTCCCATTACAGCCATAGAAAATGTATATAGGTTTTATTATATTGTAATAGATTTTTAAAAAATTAAAACCTTTTGTGCAAAATAAAAATCTTGATTTTGCTCAATTCTAACGCTAATAACTTTTTTGTACTTTGGTGTGAAGAGCTGTTTAAGGTGTCATTTTTTGTGATACCAAATTATGTTCTGATTGCTATCATTTTGGGGACTGTATGACCTTTTGATCACTTTTTATTCAATTTTAGGCAATTCTGACATTTGGGCGCTATTTTCGGTTATGGGGTTCATATATTTTTATATTTTGATAGATTGGGCGTTTTAGGACGCACCCCGGCACCTTTACCAGCAGCATTTAAATGGTTAACACCCGCGATTGATTCCAGCACTGATCGCAGGTGCTAGCGACGGGTGTTTGCTGCATAATGCAGCAAACATCTGGTGACTATGAAGAGGGCTCAGCCCAAATTAGCAGCACGAGTCACACTAGTAGTAGTTTTTGGTGAACTAAGGCAAGTCTCAGGACACCCTTTGATACCCCAGCAAGTAATGAGTAAGTGGGAATATCTTTTACAATATCTCAGAAACAAAGCCGCCATCTTGAAAGCTGCCATATTGGATCAAGGGCAAATTCATCCAATGGGAAGGTGGTCGTGTAACCTTTAGCCACAATCAGTTATGTAATATCTCTTGTAGCTTAAAAGTTATTAAAGGCTATTGATCACCTATTCAACCAATCAGCAGCACTTTCGCCTCCCAGTCCGGTGACATTATGTCATCACACGGCCAGGTCATTCCCATTTCAGTATTGTAAATAGGGCTGAGCTGTAATACCAGACATAGCATTGTGCTTAGTTAACAGTAAAAATGTGTTACTGATTGTCTAAATATTGATCACCTATAAATTCTTTAACAACTTGCTACATTTCAGCAAGACAAACCTGTTTGAATCTCAATAGTTTGATACAATGTATCAGTGTGTTGTCTGGAACTTCCAGCGTTCGCGGTTTGTGCTGTTATTGCAGTTGTATAAAAATACCAGCACAGACCATGTTCAGGTGTGGGGCTGTTTTTGGAAAAAAGCAGCCATGTTTTTAACCTCCAGACAACCCTTTTAACCACTTCCATGCCTGTATCTGTATGGCCAAGGATGTATGAGATATATCCTGTCTTCAGAAGGCTATAATTTTGGATCCGTGGCACCTAGCAGGGTTTTCTCCGGGTTTCAGTAGGCCCCTGGGTGACAGAGCATCAGTGGGCCCCTTTGCACTGACCTCACATGGCAGCATTAAAATTCAGAAACGAAAACAGACTCTTGTTCCCTAATATATTCCCTACTTTATCATACCAAACAGCCCCCTCATGGGTATGTTATATAAAGCCCCCCTCACTCCCTATGGATTTATTAGATACATTCCCCCTCACATCCATGGATTCCTTATGTACAGCCTTATGTGCCCCCCCAGCAGCTCTGGGCCCCAGAACTTGCCTGGCCCCGAAACCTAGAATCTACTTTCATATGAATCTTAAATTGTGTTTCTAGGTGCCAGGGAAGCGGATATATTCCCCTTTAAAGCAAGAATTTTGGGTGCAATTTTTACGCTTTATATCTATGCTTCCCTGGCACCTAGAAACACAAAGTTAGAGTGATATAAAAGAGGAGACTCTCCTCTCTCAGAGGAAAAAATAATATTTTAGGTGCCACAGATCTGAAGTTATAGCCCGCTGAAGTGATCCCCATCAAACTTATTAGCCAGCAGGCTGCAGGGAGAATTTGGAGGAGGGTGCAGAGGGGAGCTGCTCTATTGCCTTTAAATGTTGCTAAATTTTGATAGCCGGAGGTGGGCATAGAGACGTGTGAACATCTACCATTATACTTCGGGAGCATCCAACAAGACGTCCTTTGTCTTGGCACTAGACGCAGGATGATTCCTCGGAGACTCAGCATGAATAAGACGCCTCATTGTCTTTATCGCACCTTTGTTAGTGGATCCTTTTGTGAGAAAGTCTCAGTTTAGAGGTGAAATCACGCTATTTGCTTAGGAGTCGTGAAGGCGGTGGGTGCCAGTGTCTCCCCTGCCAGCAGACCTGCTAACATTACTCATACGGTTCCTCCAAACCTGCCAGGATGGGATCCTGTAACCTGAAACGCCTGCGTTTTAAGTTTACACGGAGGCCTCAGAGGTTAACATTCCTGGCTCTGTGGCTCTGGAGAGGGTTGGAAGGCATTTTTTCGGCATGACTTGCTCTACACCACATAACAAAGGTGATGACACATTATCTTATCAGACTTGATGGATTAAGTGCTTCGTTAGCAGAGCTGGATTTCACGTCTAAATGGAAGACAGACATGAGAAGTCCCGGATGAGAAGACTCCGGGTCTGCCTGAGGCCTGCAGATATTACATCAAAAACACAATGTAGATAGAAACACGCAAACAACAAAAAAATAAGACAATGACCCAAAAGTTATAAACCTTGGTCTAGTTTATGGGTCTAAACTGGTGGATTGGGTTTTTACTGAAATTTTGGCTCTTTATGGGGTGTTTAGATAAAGAAAAGGAGGAAGCATCAGATGTAGGGACTGAAAGGGAGATTTATCACAAGTGTCTGAGGGCTGTTCTAGTTGTCCATGGCAACCAATCAGAGCTCAGCTTTTATTTTCCCACAGCTGTTTATGGAGTTGAAGCTGAGCTCTGATTGGTTTCCATAGGTAACAAGAACAGTTTTACCTCAGACACTTCTGATAAATCTCCCGCTGTATGTGCTATAGAGGGATATGAGATGCGTACAAGTTCTTTATAATAAGTATAGCACATGATAGGTCCATCTTGGGGCACAGGGTATGTGATGGGGCATATAGTTCAAAGTCCATAGAAAAGGAGTACACAGGGTATTAGGGTGCAGCCTCATCTATTAAGTCATTGTGACTTTATTTCATAACGGAAATATTATTTAGTAACAGTTTCCTGTCCTGTTTACTTAAAGCTGTTTAATTAAATAATCAATTTGTTATGAATTATGGTCACAATTACTTAATTGATATTGCCAGCCACATCATAGTCACATCTCAGCCGCGTCTAAGCCGCACTGTTTAATTGCACCCTAAGTCTTTAGTAGTGGTGTGTGATCTACAGGATTACAATTGATTAATATAGAGATAGTGTCAAACTAGATAACACAAACGTCAATATAATTAGTTTTCTTAGCAAATTATGATAATTGTCCCCGTCAGGACTCTCACTGTCAATCACTGTGTGTGGGAGGGGTAATCATGACTCCCACTGTCAATCACTGCGTGTGGGTGGGGTAATCAGGACTCTCACTGTCAATAACTGTGTGTGGGCGGGGTACTCAGGACTCTCACTGTCAATTGTTGTGTGTGGGGGGTAATCAGGAGTCTCACTGTGAATCACTGTGTGTGGGAGGAGTAATCAGGACTCTCACTGTCAATCGTTGTGTGTGGGGGGTAATCAGGAGTCTCACTGTCAATCACTGTGTGTGGGAGGGGTAATCAGGACTCTCACTGTCAATCACTGTGTGTGGGTGGGGTAATCAGGACTCTCACTGGCAATCACTGTGTGTGGGTGGGGTACTCAGGACTCTCGCTGTCAATCGCTGTGAGTGGGAGGAGTTATCAGGACTCTCACTGTCAATCACTGTGTGTGGGTGGGGTAATCAGGACTCTCACTGCCAATCACTGTGTGTGGGTGTGGTAATCAGGACTCTCACTGGCAATCACTTTGTGTGGGTGGTGTAATCAGGACTCTCGCTGTCAATCACTGTGTGTGGGCAGGGTTATGAGGACCTTCACTGTCAATCACTGTGTGTGGGTGGAGTAATCAGGACTCTCACTGTCAATCACTGTGTGTGTGGGGGTAATCAGGACTCTCACTGTCAATCACTGTGTGTGGGTGGGGTACTCAGGACTCTCGCTGTCAATCGCTGTGAGTGGGAGGAGTTATCAGGACTCTCACTGTCAATCACTGTGTGTGGGTGGGGTAGTCAGGACTCTCACTGCCAATCACTGTGTGTGGGTAGAGTAATCAGGACTCTCGCTGTCAATCGTTGGGTGTGGGAGGGGTAATCAGGACTGTCACTGTCAATTACTGTGTGTGGGTGGAGTAATCAGGACTCGCTGTCAATCACTGTGTGTGGGAGGAGTAATCAGGACTCTCACTGTCAATCACTGTGTGTGGGCGGAGTAATCAGGACTCTCACTGTCAATCACTGTGTGTGGGCGAGGTAATCAGGACTCTCACTGTCAATCACTGTGTGTGGGTGGGGTAATCAGGACTCTCACTGTCAATCACTGTGTGTGGGTGGGGTAATTAGGACTCTCACTGTCAATCACTGTGTGTGGGTGGGGTAATCAGGACTCTCACTGTCAATCACTGTGTGTGGATGGAGTAATCATGACTCTTTACACAGAAATCATATAAAACTTTCTCATAAAGTTATTGTCCTTGTGTAGCTGTCCCCACATTGTATCTTCGACAGGTCTCCTTCAATAATCCTCCCCAATGCTACTTAGCAGAACTATACAGACAACATTATAGTAAATTGGATTCCGAATCTGTAAAAACTAACAGAAACTGCCATAAAATTTTAATGGAAGTTATAAAAAAAGAAGTCAGACCGAACCTTAAATCTAGCGCATCCTGGAGATAATTAATCCTAACTTCGGGAGCGTTTTATGCGAAGATTTCCTAAAGCGTGAAACGAAAACTATTGATCGAATCCTTTTATTGGAGCATAGAAGTATATTTTACCGAGAAGTGCATATCTGTGAGTGCCCGGCCGCTGATTTATGGCGCCGAATACATTCCCCTCTGTTATACAAGACAATATCTAGAGCTGTTTATCTGATGAATACTAAGTGCGACAGCCGGGGCTCCCGAGAGGAGCAAATAAAAGGCGGCTGATGTTGACAAAAGTCATAAAGAGTATAATAGATGTTCCTTCCCCTCTAATGTGAGGTGCAGCGGAGGAGCCTCTAACGTCTCCGGAAAATAATAGTCGGTGGATAAACTGTGAAATTGAAAGATTGTTGGAAAATATTTGCTCCATTACATTTTATTTTAATAGCCGGATGGTGACGTCCGTATAAAGCGGGGGAGGGGTGGGGGTGGTTGGGTAATGACAACGCCTGCACCAGGTCGACCATGTGCGAGAAATCTCTATGGGCGATGATTAAACGCCATCGGACCAGAACCTCTGCCGAATAAAACCCAACTATTTATTTACACAGGCGGATCGCAAATAATTTCTTCTTCTTCATCTTTATTCCTTGAAGGATGCTATGTATTCCTTGTATATTCACGGGGTTGAACATTTATTGGAAACTTAACCCTTTAGTGATTTGACCATTTTGGTTTTGTGTTTTCGTTTTTTGTTTCTCACTGTCAAAAGTCTAAAATTTTCTTATTTTTTAAAAATTTTTCTATGTACAGAGCTGTTTGAGGGCTACGGTATAACATATTGGGGGTCATTTACTAAGGGCCCGAATCGCATTTTTACGGCGGGTTACCCTAATTTTTTCCGATTTGCGCCGTGTCCTGCTCAGTGAGTCCCCCGGCCCCTCCCATCCTCACTCACTTCTACTCCTCTCGATGCCGCCTTCTCATTATGCAGTGCTTTATGTCATGTGACCAGGGTGATGTCATCTAAGGTCTTTCACCCACTAAGATTTGCAACATGTACCCCATGTATGTATCTGATCACATGGCATAACAGCATGCCTCCATGGAGGACGGAGAGGAGTAGAAGTCCATGGAAGCATGCAGTGATTTCATTTGATTAGATTCATACATGGGGTATGGTGAGAAAGTGGCATATGGCATGGGGAGGAGTAGAAGTGAATTAGGATGGGAGGGCACACCCTCTTTGACTTGCTGCTGGATGCCACGTAGGATAACAAAGTTGATTTTATGGGGATTCATTTTATGAGGAAACTATTTTAGCTAAAAGAAGGGTGACATTTAGTTGGAAGATGTCACTAGCTGTATTTGTGAAACATGTGGTGACAGGTTCCCTTTAAAGAACATCTACAGAACATGTTCACATTCTTACATGCAGACTAGAGATGAGCGAGCACTAAAATGCTCGGGTACTTGTTATTCGAGACGAACTTTTCCCGATGCTCGAGTGCTCGTCTCGAATAACGAGCCCCATTGAAGTCAATGGGAGACTCGAGCATTTTTCAAGGGGACCAAGGATCTGCACAGGGAAGCTTGGCCAAGCACCTGGGAACCTCAGAAAAGGATGGAAACACCACGGAAATGGACAGGAAACAGCAGGGGCAGCATGCATGGATGCCTCTGAGGCTGCTTAATCGCACCATTATGCCAAAATTATGGGCAACAGCATGGCCATGACAGAGTGACAGAATGAGGCTAGATAGCATCTAAAACATCAAATAATTGACCCTGACACTATAGGGGACGGCATGCAGAGGCAGCGGCAGCAGCGGCAGGCTAGAGAGTGTCTTGGCAACATACCCCAAATGGACTCAGGCTTAAAACCAATGGGTGGCAGATAGGAACCAAAGGAGGTGAGCAAGAAGCGCTCAAATAATATCGGTAAATGATAAAAGTTTGCCAGTATATTTTGTGGATTACACAGCAGGGTGGCGACAAAGTTAACAAGTTTGATGTGGAAGCCATGAAAACAACCCAAAATTCTGCCTGACACAGCTCGTTTGATAAGGGGACCATGTATGGAGGCAGTGAACTAGTAGTAGATTAAAGGTGCTGCAGTTAAAACTATGTTAGTTGGATCTTGGGATGGAGCTGGTGCTCCGCTTCCAGGCGAGCTTTCGCCAATCCAAGCCCCTGTCTCTAGGCTACTCCCCAAACAGCACTTCTAAGAACCTTTTGTATAAGATCAAGTGTAGTAGCGTTCTTATAAGTTTGGGTTCTGGCGGGTGAGGGGAATGTAAACAGATGCGCAAGAAGCGCTGAAATAATATTGGTAAATGATAAAAGTTTGCCAGTATATTTTGTGGATTACACAGCAGGGTGGCGACAAAGTTAATATGGAAGCCATGAAAACAATCCAAAATTCTGCCTGACACAGCTCGTTTGATAAGGGGACCATGTATGGAGGCAGCTATATGGACTACTTTTGGAGGCAGCTATGGCGATGACGTGTAGCAATGGAGACAACGTGTGAAGGCAGCTAAAAAGACGACGCGTGGAGGCTGCTATGGAGACAATGTAATTTGGATAGTGCCTGTATGTGGCAGTCCAAAAAAGTTTTCAAAGCAGAGGAGCAGGTAGCTGGTCCTCCAAAAAGATTAAATAAATTGAGTGCCTGTATGTGGCAGTCCAAAAAAGTTTTCAAACCAGAGGAGCAGGTAGCTGGTCCTCCAGAAAAATTGAATAGATTGAGTGCCTGTATGTGGCACTCCCAAAAATTGTTTAAAACAGAGGACAGGGTAGTTGGCCCTCCAGAAAAATGAAATACATAGAGTACTATAGCCAGAGCCAGTTGGCCCTGGCAAAAAAATAGCCAGTTTCCTCTGCTTTAGTGTACAAAGAGGAGGAGAAGGAGGACAATGAGGAGGAGGAGTGCATACATTATTCAGGTTCAGCTTCTTTCAGCTGGTGGAGAATGGAAATTATGAGAAATCCAGGCTTTATTCATCTTGATAAGCGTCAGCCTGTCAGCGCTGTCAGTCGACAGGCGTGTACGCTTATCGGTGATGATGCCACCAGCTGCACTGAAAACCCGCTCGGACAACACGCTAGCGGCAGGGCAGGCAAGAACCTCCAAGGCGTACAGCGCCAGTTCGTGCCACATGTCCAGCTTTGAAACCCAGTAGTTGTAGGGAGCTGTGTGATCATTTAGGACGATGGTATGGTCAGCTACGTACTCCCTCACCATCTTTCTGTAAAGATCAGCCCTACTCTGCCGAGACTGGGGACAGGTGACAGTGTCTTGCTGGGGTGACATAAAACTGGCAAAGGCCTTGTAAAGCGTACCCTTGCCAGTGCTGGACAAGCTGCCTGGTCGCCTACTCTCCCTCGCTACTTGTCCCGCAGAAGTACGCCCTCTGCCGCTAGCGCTGTCAGAAGGGAAATACTGTTTCAGCTTGTGCACCAGGGCCTGCTGGTATTCATGCATTCTCACACTCCTTTCCTCTCCAGGGATGAGAGTGGAAAGATTTTGCTTGTACCGTGGGTCCAGGAGAGTGAATACCCAGTAATCGGTGCTGGAATAAATTCTTTGAACGCGAGGGTCACGGGATAGGCAGCCTAGCATGAAATCTGCCATATGCGCCAGAGTCCCAACGCGCAAGAATTCACTCCCCTCACTGGCCTGACTGTCCATTTCCTCCTCCTCCAACTCCTCCAACTCCTCTTCTTCCGCCCATACACGCTGAACAGTGAAGGACTGAACAATGGTCCCCTCTTCTGTCTCGCCAACATTCTCCTCCTCTTCCTCCTCATCCTCCTCCACCTCCTCCGATATGCGCTGAGAAACAGACCTAAGGGTGCTTTGGCTATCAACAAGGGAATCTTCTTCCCCCATCTCTTGTGACGAGCGCAAAGCTTCCGACTTCATGCTGACCAGAGAGTTTTTCAACAGGCCAAGCAGCGGTATGGTGAGGCTGATGATGGCGGCATCGCCACTGACCATCTGTGTTGACTCCTCAAAGTTACTCAGCACCTGACAGATATCAGACATCCACGTCCACTCCTCATTGTAGACTTGAGGAAGCTGACTGACCTGACTACCAGTTCTGGTGGAAGTTGACATCTGGCAGTCTACAATCGCTCTGCGCTGCTGGTAAACTCTGGATAACATGGTTAGTGTTGAATTCCACCTCGTGGGCACGTCGCACAACAGTCGGTGAGCGGGCAGTTGGAGGCGGCGCTGCACTGCCCTGAGAGTGGCAGCATCTGTGCTGGACTTCCTGAAATGCGCACAGATGCGGCGCACCTTCGTGAGCAAATCAGACAAATTGGGGTATGTCTTGAGGAGTTGCAGAGCTGCCACCAGGTTACGGCCGTTGTCACACACAACCATGCCTGGCTTCAGGTTCAGCGGTGCCAGCCACAGATCAGTCTGCGCCGTGATGCCCTGTAATAACTCTTGGGCGGTGTGCCTTTTATCGCCTAGGCTCAGCAGTTTGAGCACCGCCTGCTGTCGCTTAGCGATGGCACTGCTGCTGTGCCTAGAGCTACCGACTGATGGCGCCATGCCCACGGATGGTAATTCAGAGGAGGAGGTGGAGGAAGGGTGGGAGGAGGAGGAGGCATAGTAGGCCTTTGAGACCTGGACCGAGGTAGGCCCCGCAATCCTCGGCGTCGGCAGTATATGACCAGCCCCAGGGTCAGACTCGGTCCCAGCCTCCACCAAGTTAACCCAATGTGCCGTCAGCGATATATAGTGGCCCTGCCCGGCAGCACTCGTCCACGTGTCTGTGGTCAGGTGGACCTTGTCAGAAACGGCGTTGGTCAGGGCATGGAGGATGTTCTCTGACACGTGCTTGTGCAGGGCTGGGACGGCACATCGGGAAAAGTAGTGGCGGCTGGGGACCGAATACCGAGGGGCGGCCGCCGCCATGAGGTTGCGAAAGGCCTCGGTCTCTACTAGCCTATAGGGCAGCATCTCCAGGCTAAGCAACTTGGAGATGTGGACGTTGAGGGCTTGGGCATGTGGGTGGGTTGCGCTATACCTCCTTTTGCGCTCCAGCGTCTGGGGTATGGAGAGCTGAACGCTGATGGATGCTGTGGAGGATCGTGGAGGCGAAGATGGGGTTTTCGTACGGGAGGTGTTTGGGCCGGGGTCCTGGGCAGGGGGCTGACTAGCAGATGACACAGGGGAAGGAGCAGTGGTGTGCCCGGCCGGAGGTGAACGGGCTTGGTGCCATTGAGTGGGGTGTTTAGCATTCAGATGCCTGCGCATACTGGTGGTAATTAAGCTAGTAGTGGTGGAACCCCTGCTGATCCTGGTTTGGCAAAGGTTGCACACCACAGTCCGTTGGTCATCCAGTGTTTCTTTAAAGAACCTCCAGACTTCTGAAAATCTAGCCCTCGCCACGGGAGCTTGACTACGGGCAACATTTGGCGCTGATGCACCAGCTCTGGCCCTGCCTCTCCGTCTGGCCCCACCACTGCCTCTTCCAACCTGTTCTGCTATAGGACTCGCCTCCGTCTCAGAAGCACTGTGTTCACCCGGCCTATCAACCCAGCTTGGGTCTGTCACCTCATCATCCTCCGATCTCAGTCTGCTCCCCCCTCGGACTTCCTGCCCTCACAACAACTTCACCACTGTCTGACAACTGTGTCTTCTCATCGTCGGACACCTCTTTACACACTTCTTCCACTACGTGAATAATGTCATCATCACCCACAGACTGCGACTGGTGGAAAACCTGGGCATCGGAAAATAGCTCAGCAGCAGCAGGACAAGTGGTTTGTGACTGTGGGAAGGGTCCAGAAAACAGTTCCTCAGAGTATGCCGGTTCAAATGCCAAATTTTGGTGGGAGGGGGCAGACTGGGGGGAAGGAGGCTGAGGTGGAGGAGCTGGAGGAGTGACGATTTCGGTGACATGGGTGGACTGCGTGGAAGACTGACTGGTGGACAAATGGCTAGAAGCATTGTCCGCAATCCACGACATCGCCTGTTCGCACTGTTCTGGCCTCAACAGTGCTCTACCACGAGTCCCAGTAACTTGAGACATGATGAACCTAGGGAGTGTACCTCTGCGGCGTTCCCCTGCTCCCCCATCAGCAGGTGGTGTCTCACCCCGCCCAGGACCACGGCCTCTGACCCCTGCAGTAGTTGGACGCCCACGTCCACGCCCTCGTCCTCTACCCCTAGCCCTCGGGTTAAACATTTTCCAAATTAAAGTGTAAACTTGAAAAAAAAAATTTTTTGTGTTTATTTTTTTTTAGTTTTTTATTTTTTTTTAACAAAACGATGCTATCCTATTGCTATGGCTAGTTTCTAACCTACACTGACAGCACACAACTGGATTTTGTGCTTTGCAAGATGAGTTTGAGCTATAAAATGAAATAAAGGTAAAAAAAAAAAAAAAATCAGCAGACTGTGCCTAATTCTACTCAAACCCCTAATAAATTGTCCCACTTCGGTGTTTGAGGTGGATATGTGTGTCACTAAGAGCTAAACACAACGGTCGCAGGTCTCCCAGCAAATTCCTCACAATATGGTACTAGCTGCACTACTAGTGCCAGCAAGCCCAGCCACAAGCAAATAAAAAAAAAAAAAGTATAACGTTATTGTAGCCCTAAGAAGGGCTGTTGGGTTCTTGTAGAATCACTCCTGCCTAACAGTAAGCTAATAGAACTCCCTAACGCTTTCCCTGACCAGCAGCAGCTCTCTCCCTAGCGGCATCCAGACACAGAATGATCCGAGCAGCGCAGGCAGCGGCTAGTCTATCCCAGGGTCACCTGATCTGGCCAGCCAACCACTGCTATCGACGTGTAAGGGTACCACGTCATGCTGGGTGGAGTGCAGAGTCTCTTGGCTTGTGATTGGCTCTGTTTCTGGCTGCCAAAAAGCAAAACGGCGGGAGATGCCATTTTCTCGAGCGGGCGAAGTATTCGTCCGAGCAACGAGCAGTTTCGAGTACGCTAATGCTCGAACGAGCATCAAGCTCAGACGAGTATGTTCGCTCATCTCTAATGCAGACACATATCTCTTGATAACAACAGAGTAGCAGCATGACATGAGACAAGATGCTTCAGAATTGTTATCTCATTGTGGAATACAAGTATTTACATATGTTAGAAAATCTGACAGGTCCCCTTTAAAGTGTCTCTGAACCAGACATTTCTGCTCCTTGTTTACACAACATTTTCCCTTTAAGGAATGTATTGTAGCTGTAGATTTACTGCATTGTTAGGTAAAGTTTATTCCTCTGCGACAAATTTTGTGTTATTGACACAAATGTATCAAGTGCAGGAAGATGTGTCAGAATATTAATCTGCCCCCAAATGACTATAGATCTGGTACCTGACAGACACAGTTCTTTCATTAAACATTGCTCAACCTCATACAAATATTTTAGGCTGCATAAAAGTTTTGAGTGATTTCAGTACAATAATATGTAGATGGTAAGAAGGATTGGACTATTAAAGGACATCTACATCTAATAGAGTGTCCTATTTAGAATGCTCGTTCCGTATAGGGGATGAGGGGGGGGGGGGTAGATATTTTCTAACATCTTTTAACGAAATATTAACTTTGTAAAACGGCTGGAGGTGCTCAGGCTGACAGCGCCCGACACCTCTCAGCTTCCCTGGCTTATAATTTATGCACGCCCCGCTGCAAGCCTCTGCCTGCTCCCTGGTGGGGAACTAGGAGAGAGCACATGCCCCACTCTCTTCACTCCCCGGCTCTGACGTCATCGGCTGGATTGTAACTTTCCCTGCCGGGAGCAGGCAGAGGCTTGCAGCGGGGCGTGCATAAATTATAAGCCAGGGAAGCTGAGAGGTGTTGGGCGCCGTCAGCCTGAGCACCTCCAGCTGTTTTACAAAGTTAATATTGAAGTTGACAGAAAACTTCTAAAAACAGTCCCCCCAAATCCCCTAGACGGAATTAGCAGCCTACCGGTAATTAGGACCTTTAAAGTAATTAGGGAAGTTAAAACAAGGCATCACCCACAGTTTGATATCTGGAATGGCCAAGAAATGATGTATACATTTCAGGTTGTCAGATTTAGTGGCTTTTTGGCCTTGCTAAATCTGCTGGAAGTGTCTTATGTTATGGGTGTGGTTTGCGACAGTGGTATAAAAAGTCGGAAAAAAACATCAAAGGTGGCAGCACATAGACAGGGTGGCAATTTGCACCAATAGGAGCACCTAAATGAAAGTTGCATACATAAACTCTGTCCTGTTGTGAAAACTAGGCTATGCAAATAATGAATTTGGTGCAATGTCAAAGTGACATATGTCCTATGTTCATTTGGCGAAATGGAAAGTTACAACAGCAATTCTGCCCCAACTGCACCAAAACAACTCCATACATAGACAAAAAGCTGTGATTCATCCTGCTCTATGACATCCTGTCTGCTGATAGGACTCTATAGACAATCTGCTCAGATTCTCTTGCTCTATACCCTGCTGCCCACAGTACACTATATTGGGAATTATCATGATAGTAACCCCACCCGCTGCACTCATTGGATATACATGTGTGGCTCTGGCCTCCTGATATATCCGGTGGTCAGCATGTGGCAGGGCAGTTCCACGCCAGGTCCTACCCTGCAGTAGGAACATCCAATGCCGTAATAGTTGGAATTTCTTGCCTCGTCATACAGTGCCTCGACATTTAAGAGCATTTGGACTGGAAGCCCACTCTGCAGTGACCAAACCTACAGAAAGGCTAGACTCACCTTTGCTGAGGAGCATGTTATGTTGACAGAGAAGTGGTCCACAGTTGATTTTAGTAATGAAAGCAAGTTTAATTTATTTGGATTGATGGGAAACATTATATTTGTAGACAAACTGGGTAAAGGCTGAACACAAAGTGTGTATGAAGTCAGTGATAGGAGTTGGAGGAAGTCTCCAGAAATGTTTTCTGCAGCAGTAGTTGGACCTCCCATGCAGCTACATGGCAGAGTGAATGAAAGTGTGGATCAGAACCTTCTTCAAGAACGTGTGTCCTTGTGTTCTTCACTCGATGAACCTTCAGAAAAAGTAATTATAATCTTTTTCTGTGTTACAGTCATTGCTGTTTTATGATCATCATGTTTTTTGCAAAATAAAGGTTTTATGTTGATACTTTGGTAACTTTACAGAACCCTGTTCTAGTGGCCTGGTGAGCCCTTCCAAAAAAAATCATCAAATGTTGATCAATGGAGATGACATTATAAGTTTTATCGTACCTTGTCCTCTAAGTTTGATCTGCGTTGCTGATTGAGTACTTGAGCTCTCACTGCTCAGTGAGATAAGACAAGTCATTGGGCTTATATAGTGATCCCCTGTGTCTTTATCACTCCCTGAGTGTGCACGTAATCACTGATCCCCCATTAAGCCCTTCAGGTAATGAATACCTCATTGCCCTGTATTCCACAACTTCATTATATTAAATTAGTCTTGATGACAGATTGAAGATTAATGGCTGGCGATGTCAAGAACCCGACGAGCCGTCTCCTAGATATGACATGCACCATATGGCGGGGGCCTTGTAGCAGTCACATCAGGCTGCTGACATTTATCCAGGGACGGTATCATGCCAGGCAGCGTTACACAGACGCTCCAGTGTACCTCCCAATCTTCCAAAATTTCAGATTTGGAGAAATGAACTTGTTTTAACAATAATACAATTTTATTACAATTTGTAAACAAATATCACGCCATTGGAGTGCGGCTGCTGTAAAATCCTCTACCATGGGGTGACCCGCTGCATAAATAGATATTTGATAGATTTTTGTAGAATCCTGTTGTACACCACCAGCCAGTAACTTACCACATTCCAAATACCTACCCAAAGGAAAACCCCTTTAAGACTAATTTATGCCACCGACTGTATATGTTATATCCTAGAGTTGGGACATTACTAAACTAAATGCTGGAATTCTTGTTTAGGGCCTCATTCACACTCAGGATCCAATGGTGGTGAACGCGCGCTGCCAGCTAGCAGTGTTAAAGGGGTATTCCCATCTGGCCATTCACATTTAATTAAATTCATTTGTCATATGTAAACATTTCTTCAATTGGATGTTATTTAAAAAAATGTTCCTGTGTGAAGATAATTTCTCATAAATGTAGTGATGTTGTCCCTTAGAAACAAGAGAGCTTCCTCTGATACGACCACCTCACATTTTGGCAGTAGTGGCCAGACATGCCCTATTGAGTCCTGCCTGACCATATGGATTCAGCGATCATTACCACAGGACGGCTGTAGGACATGCAGTAACTCCTGGACATTTCATATACAAACACCTTTTGTTTCCTTGTGTAATCTCTCCAGCAGAGGTGGTCGTATCTAAGGACACAGTCTTGTTTCTAAGGGAACATATCACTACATTTATGAGAAATTATCTTCACACGGGTACATTATTATGGCCGATTAATGAAACTGAATGTGAATGCCCAGACGAGAATACCCCTTTAAATAATGAGTGGACCCGGCAGCATTTAGGGGGTTAACCTCGGTGATCGTTACCGTCACCAATCAAGGGTGTCACCATTGTGTACCATATTGTTCGAGGTTGAGCCAATCTCAGCGAATCCAAACCTGAATGGGTCCACTCATCACTAATTATGAGTCTGATGTATTCATGGGTTTAGCTCTACTTTCACCTATTTTTTCACTCCACTTGTTTTTGCCATTATGACTTATGGTAGGCGTGCTTACCGCCCAGTAACATGCTGTCCTTTTGTAGCATAGCCCTGTAAAAGGTTCACATTATCAGTGGACCTTTTATGAGTCTAATGTATTCCTGAGTACAGCACTCCCTTCGCTTCAATCATCTAAGCTTATTCTATGATTTTGGGCCATTTGGGACATTTACAACATCCAGAGAGCACTGGGGGTACTTTTCATCTGTGGTCAGTCAGGGGCCACATCACATGTTTCTTTCTGCATTTTGTTTGTTACTTTGTGACAGTTTATCTTGTGTCTCTACCACTTCTTTACTTCCCATCGGCTCCATGGAGATCCCTCCCAGGTCTATTACATAGTCCAGAAACTGCTCGATCCACTTACTAAGAAGCTTTATTTTCAGATTTGGAACAGACTTTGGCTAAATAAGATTCTGGTAATTTACAGCAACTTCTGTCCATTTCTCTAAATATTCTTGACATGCTGGAAAGTCAGAGCAGCGCGGCAGATCGGCGGATGAAATACTGGCACGGGAGGAGCTTTTATGGAAAAAGAAGAACACTTTGTATTTGAAAACTCAGTTAGAGGAGTGAGCGGCCATGGAGGGTGACTGCTGTGGGAATATCTGTGAGCGATGCGGCTGCTAGACACAATCCGATATAAGAAAGCTCCATTGAAATACCGCGGACTGTGCTTGGTAAAAGCGTCGCGGTTTCACTTAATGCAGGAGTCATATGACAGTAGAAACATTGTGAATAGATGCTGATTATGTGCACATAAACACATAATAAATACTAACCATGTGTAGCTGTGAATATACTGTAATATCATTGAGAGAAAAACTACCATAAAAATCCATCATGATAAACCAGGGACATTATTTATAGATCCGACGGTGACTGTGGGAATCTTCTTATATTTGTTATCCATGGCCTCCTTCCTTCTAAAATCAACTTTTAAAATGATAAAAACAATATTGTGCTGCAGATTCACAGGCTGTTACACTGTGCAGGAGGGGAAAGGGGAAGTGCTGAGGGAAACAAAGTAACAGCCTGTGAAGCTACAGCACCCAAAGTCCAGAACATGAGCAATGTAACAACATGCACTGATCCCAGCATCAGTAGGCATAGTGTGCATGCGCCAGCGGTCTGAAGTGGTCTTGCTGGACCTTCAGGGAGATCGAAACTGAATAATGGAGGCTGAGTGTGGCCCCTTTAAATTTTTTCCTGCTGAGCCTCATCATTACCCCTACTGTGCCTGTCATTTATGTGCTGAGTCATCACTACTGTGACATTGTGGGGCTCATTTACTAAGGGTCATGCTGTGCACTTTTGTCGGACTGCGCACGTTCTTCTAGACTAAATACCGGCTTGCACAGGTATTTAAGAAATGTGTGCGCTGGGATTGTGGAGCACGAGACCCTTTTTTGGAGCAGCTGTGCCGGCTTCCATGCGACACAAATTAGGATTCGTCGGACGATTCGACTGATTTGGACTGAGTGAGGGATTTAACTTTTAAATTGTGTCGCATGCTCTATGTTTAACATGCACCACAAAAAACTCTGAACTCTGTTGGACCTGAGTGGGGAAGCGGCACATGCAGGATATTGGGCGCACGAACTTAGTGAATCGTCGCATATATTGTCGGACAATGCACTTTCTTTGAACTCCGGTGACCCTGTAAGTACATGTGCCCCATGTGTTTTACCTATTAGTCAGATGATCTTCCTTGTGCGCTCATGGTACGATTTCATGGTTTGCATTATTTCTGTTCTCTGAGATGTCCACACTGTGCCATCACTGAACACATGATCCCTGTGTTGTGCCTCCAGCTATTCCTGGGGGCTCCCTACGTACATGCACACTCAGCTGTGTTGACTCCACCGGTCATGACTTATCTCCATTCAGAACCGAAGGTTTGGATATGTTACATCCTCTTTCTACTGAGTTTGTACCTGATTCTACGTTACTACCTCCGATAATGAGGGTCCTGAGTTCAAACCCCATAAAATTGGCGTCTCCCTTACTGTCCATCCTCACTGACAGATACAGTGAGTAAGGAGGGGGAGGGAGCAGGATGATTCATAACTTTCCTTCTACAGCTCCTCCTATTCAAAAGAGCTCAGACATGTAAACAAAAAATACGGAGAGTCTGCACACAGCACAAAAGTAAGTAGCATGAATGCGGAATCACTTGAAGAACATTCAAGGAGTATCCACAAGGCAGTAAAGGCATGTGGGCAAATTATGTAAAAGAGTGTCAAACCCCTTTAAAGGGCTTCCAGAAACTACTTTGCATGGGGTCCCAGAAGTGCTCAAGATACCCTTGCCCAAAAAAAACAGTCTTAGTGATCATGACTCTTATACCAAAATGTAGTTTTTAATGAGCTCCATCATTACCCATAGTTCCTGGGTGGAAATAGTATATTCGAGTCAACTTTATTAGCTCTGTGATGGTATTATCTAGGGACAGGCGGCTATATTAGACAAGTAAACATGTGCCGAGACGTCAGTGATTCAGTATTCCTATTAATATACATTATTCTCACAGTGAATCATATATAAACCAGAACAATAGCGCCGCGGTCCTGGTGACAGAAGTAATGATTATTATCCAGGTTCTCCACTTGTTATAGGGTCCCCTGACAATAGGCTGATAATAAAGTGTGCAGCGCCTCCACAGGGAACGCTATGTATTACACAGAGCCTAGTCAGATCAATGAATGTGTAATGTGGGTCCTCCGGCGGAGGAGACGCTCTTCATAACTTCTTCCTCTGAAGAGGATGCAGAGGATCTCACATCCTCACACTGCTGTGCTTTTATCTCTCTGCCTGAAGCTCCTCGCAGTCCTTCCACTATGCTCTGAGTAGAAGCCATAGAAGGTTCTTGTTAAGTAATACAGAAGTCAAGGACAGAGGAAAGGGTTGAATGCAGAGAGTTAAGAGAAAAGCAGTGTGAGGACATGCTTACTGGGCAGGGATGATTACACAGTTGTTGGAGATGACACTTTCTGCAGTTTCGAAGTAACACTGGATAGAAAGCTTAGAAAAACTTTATATGTTCTGGGAATAAAGAATTGTTTGGACTAAAATCCAAACCCTTCTAATTCATGCGACCTCATCGGACCGTCCTGTCCTACAGATAAACCTCCTCTGACAGATGCTCTTTTATTTATTATTGAGCATTCAGATCACTTCAAGGACTTTTACAGGGATTCTTGAAAAACCCTGGGTGTTGGAGGCTGGGTCAGGGGTGACAACCCTCCCCAAAAAGTGTACTTACCCTTCATCGGCTCTTGGTTCTTGTGTTGTGCCATCTTTCGTACCTCAACTCTTGTGATGGGGGTCATAGGACCTGCTTTGGCCAATCCGTGGCCACCTTGGACCACGGGGCAGGAGCCAAGAGCCGGAAGTGAACTCGGAGCTGGATCAGGGTAGCTAGGCTTTGTTTTTCTTTTTACCACCCTTTCCCCGGCTCCAATAGGGTTTTCGATTTTTTCTTGAAAATTACTTTTAGGCTACATTTACACAAAAGTATCCTCACCCAGCCGCAGCTGGACGGGCACTCGCTGGGAGAAGATGTGAGTGCTGCTTTCGATAGAAAATAATGCAGCCGCAGCACGGTAAGGTGAGCAATCGTTGTGCTCACTGTACCAAACACTGGTGCCATAGCCGCCTATAGGGCATGTATATCTGGCCGGCTGGATCTCCGTCTCCCATACGTTCCTGTGAATACACCCTAAGCCATAAGATATGTATTGCATTACATGAATGTATTGGAAGCTTAAAGGGGCTTCTCACAAGATAAGAGGGTCTTATTGTTGTGGACTTTAAAAAAAAAATTACCATCAAAATCCCTCATGATAAACCGGGGACACCTACTCATAAATCCAGGCCCAGAGACTGTGGTAATCTTTTTATATCCGTTATATATCACTTCCTACCTTCTAAAAAATCTACTTTTAAAATTATGCTAATGAGGCAGAAGGGCTCATTACCACAGCCCTTGCAGCTTCACAGGCTGTTAAACTGTGCCGGAGCACATCCCCCTCCCAATGTGTGAAATTACTTCTGGCAGAAGGAGGCGGCAGTGCTGAGGGAACAGGGGGAGGGGGAATAGTGTAACAGCCTGTAAAGCTACTGTACGCAGGGGCTCTGGTAACACCCCCAGAGTCCCTCTTGCTCATTAGCATAATTTTAAATGTTGATTCTAGAAGGAACAAGACCACGGATAACAGATATACACATGTAATATGAGTAGATAACTCAGCCACTTCTATGGAAGTCATCATACAACAAGTTAAATCACAATTATCAGATCCCTTATCCCCTAATATGGACCAATTCAAAGTTAGGAAAGGGATAGGCAGGCAAGTTGGACCCTTGGGGGATTATATTATTATAAAAATGTACATATTCCAATGGTAACTCATTTATAAGTCTATGATAACCCATACAGACCCTACATACCCTATATATATAGGATAAATTGTAGCCCTACATAGCACATATAGACCCTTTATAACCCACATATGCTCCTCATCCTCTAGAGTCCTAGAATAATCTCATCCGTATCAATGTGTCCTAACAGTAACTGCAACAGAGAAAATTAAAATGTGGAAATATTCGGTTTTCTGTGATTTCCGAAGTGACGGACAGCTTCATACTGTTTTATAAAGAAAGAATTAATAAGTAGGATTTATGCAGCGGCCAATAATGTAATCTCCCTGCGGCGACAATATCTGACATTTTTAAGGATAAAGGAATCCTGATAGAAAGGAGGCGCGAAGCTTTCCAGACGCGCAGTCATTTACCTCTAATGCACACGCAAACGTAATTGCCTCTGGTTATGTCACTTTAGTTCTGCCCTTTTCTAAGAACATCCCTTTAAGGATATTGGAATGAAATAATACGGAGCTGGAGAGCACTCGCTTATAAGATAATTATGATGTATTGTTATATAAGGTATAAAAGCCGTAGCTGCTGTATAGAGGGAGGACACACAGTGCAGAGGATAGTAACCAAATCATCCCAAAAGTGCCAAATCCTTCCGCAATCATCCATCACGTCTTCTCTTCTACACATATGTCCTAAGGGAATTACAACCTACAGAGCCGGGTGCCGCCAGCCAAAGAGCCGGCTGCTGCAGCACAGACATGGAGTCATTATCCCCCCCAGTGCAGTCTATCAGGGATGGTATCACTGCTACTACTACTAAGCATAAAGGAGAATTATGCAATTACTACAGTGACATCTCTTCTGTGGCTCGTTGTTCCATCACAGCCATTTCTCCCATTAAGTGTTAAAAGTAAGGGTTAAATTGAATATTGTGAATATTATTTTCCAGATGTACCTTGTTTCCACTCATCACTATTTCTTGCCCAACATGATAGAGATTGAGGGCGACCAAAGGATTCACATTTGATTGCAGTTACCTACAAGCCCCATAATGATTTTTGTGTACTTCCTTATGCTTGTCCCTACCACAATTTTTTCACTCAATTGTTCACAACTTTTACTAACTTTTTGGACTCACCCTCAGCTGTTTCTCTACTTATTTTCCAGAGCTAAACATTAGAGAGACTGGGAGGGTCCACAATTGATTGCAGTTTCCTACAAGCCCCATAATGATTTTTGTGTATTTCCTTCTGCTTGGCCTTACCAAATTTTTTTTTCAATCACTGCTGCTCAGCTCTTTCTCTTCATATTGTGCAAAGCAAAACATAAGAGATACTGAGAGGGTCCAAGGGATTCACATTTGAGTGCACTTAAATTTTAAAGTGTGTCTCCTTATGCTCACATTGTGCTCCTCGCCTTTTTCTTTCCAGAGTTTTGGCATTGTTCTTTTCTGAACCTACTTGTCACAAATGTTCCGCAGCAGCAGTGAAGTGGATGGAAACTAATCTCATCCTGTCTTTGACATCCTGCCATACTTCCCATGATGATTTGTGTACTCCCATGAAGCAACATAGCATCAAATCCATAATATAGTCTGTATATAGTGATTAGCCTTGCAGCTTTCAGTACGTGGAGGTGCATTGAGAATGTAATAAGTAGTAGCAACCTTCAATGAAATAGTTACATGAAGTGTAGTCTGTGCTGTGTGAGCGCTAAAGGTTAACAGCTTCCCTGCTGTGAAGTTAGTGTCCCGGGAGCTGGGGGAGGGTGCTGCAGAGGATTGACAAGCACCACATCTTGATGTGCAAAATGAGGGACATAGAAAGTGATGCAGAATTGTAGACCAGTTACACAGAGCAACATCCCATGACCACAAGTGTTGTCTGTGCTGTGTGAGCACACAAGGTTAACAGCTTCCCTGCTGTGAAGATAGTGTCCCAGGAGCTGGGGGAGGGTGCTGCAGGGGATTGAGAAGCACCACATCTTGATGTACAAAATGAGAGCCATAGAAAGTTATGCAGAATCACAGACTAGCTACACAGAGCAGCATAACATGGCCAAATCTTCCGCCAGAGTGAGCAGGCAGCAGCATCACTCACATGCCTTTCCCTCCTTCCAGAGTGAGCAGGGAGCAGCTCCCCTGTAGCAGTTTCTTGTGTAAACAGACTAAGATCTAAAATCAATAATTAGCACACAGGAGACAACTATTGCAGGGTCAGGCTAAACCAAGGAGGATAGCAAATAAACTGCTGGACATAGGTAATGAAAGTATTACGCAAAGTTGTCCTACATCACAAGAGCAATTGATTTGTCAGAAAAACTGTGATTCTTTAAAGATTTGACATTATTTTTGACCCCGCTCCTTATAGTCTAGTTATATTATTTTAATAACTGAAGTTGATAGTCTCTTATTTATTTCGTAGGAAGTTGACCTTTATTATTATACAACATATAGCGAGAAGAAGCAGAATCCACAATACATACATTATTAACAGACTTTGCCTCCGGCAACGTACAGGGTGCATGCGATAGCTCTGATATTTACAGGGATGAGCTGATAGATCTAAACAAAAGCAGCCTTAGATTTACCGACCAGAAACAACGGTGAGCTCAGATATTTTATAACGCACTAAATTACGTCAATGGCCTCACTGACAGCGTTATTGTGCGATACATAATACATTCCTTCCATATGGGAAAACTCCATGTATTCAGAATAGAAGGGTAGAAGGAAGTGCAAGGTAAAGGATTGTAACTGCTCATGTCTTCATTATTCTCTTATGTTGTACTATTGAGATCTTAGGTTATTTTGGGCTGTAACCAGTAATAAGTTCACAGTTACAGTATTTAATGTAATCAACCCCTCGCCCTATGCATTATTATGGCATTTGGATTTCATTAAAGGGAAGCTGTCAGTAGGTCTGGGCCCGCATGTCTACCTGCCTTCATGAGTGCCATGGGGCAGAGAACTTGAGTCTCCTCTGCGCATACTCATTGGCCTGATGCATGGCGACATGTACTGAACTCGTTGTCACCATGGGCAGTGCACATGCTCTGGGGATTCACGAGACTCAAGTCACTGGACATCTGCCCCCTTTTTGCCCACCAGAATCTCTAGAATACAGCGACTGAAATGGGTAATCTAAAAAGCTTTGTGACCTGACCCTAAACCCAGATGTATGAAGACATCAGGAGCATATCTAGGAGAGGCTGGGGCCCCCCAGCAGACTTCAGCATGGAGCCCCCTCCTTCCCCTTAACAAATTATACAGATTTTTACAATCACACTCATTTATATATGTATAAACAAACACATTCGGGTCCGACAGAGTTCCCCTTCTTCTTCCTGGTGCATGTAAGTGCTTGGTCTTGCGACACTTAGTAAATAAGCCCTATTATTTGGTCATACTAAGAGGGAATGAAAAGAACACCAGGGGCCACTTTAACAAGAAACAACTATTACTAGACATTTAAAATTTTCTTTTTTGAATCGCAAAATTGTCATGTGTTTTCTAAAATGTGTTGTGTCATCTAAAGTAAAAACCTGTTTATTCATGTGACAACCTTAAAGGGATTCTTGCATGAAAAACTAGCCCATAAGAAGTATAAACGTAAAGGGGTCTTCCCACGTTGGCAATTTAATGTTATTGTTTGTATGATGAAAAATAATACAATTTTCCAATAATCTTTGTGTATCAATTCCTCCCAGTTTTCTGGATCTCTGCTTGCTGTGATTCTATATAAAAAGCTTCATTGTTTATTTCCAGTGGACAGAAATCTGGTCACACAGGTGCACGGCTCGTTATATCACACAGCTCTGATTAATCACTATGATACTAACCAGCAATGCACCTGTGTGACCATGGTACAACTGTTGTATTCAATGGGTTGCGCACTGTATTAGTAGAGACATGAGAGACACTAAGGCTGGGCTGACATCACTTTTTCCACTTACACTCTACGTGCTGGGGATAAAACATATCCGAGGGATACGTGATCCTGAACTCCCCCCCCCCCCCCCTATAAGTTCAAGGATGAGTGAACATCGGCAGTAACTAGTGATTGGCTGCTGCCAATCGTCACGATGTTTCCCCCAGTATTGTCACTTGGGACCTCCCTATACATGCACTCAGCAGAGACCGGGGATGGATGCAATACTTTGCATCCGTCCCCCATTCCCTCCACTAGGAGGGAGCAGGATGGAAAGACACAGCTTGCTTCATCTTTCCATCCGGTGCCTTTCCATTAAGTTTTTTCACCAGATTACCAACATTCCATAAATGAATCCTATAATTTCCCGGCTCAACAGTAACTGAAGACAACAGGAGCTCAAGTCAAAGATCAGGACAATTGGGAGTGATGGAACTTTGTAATATTTTCTCATTCTACTTCACCACTTTGACCTTCTATATTATTTCTGACAGGAAGACTGTGGTTTTCCCATAACAAGACTCATATTGAAGACGGCACAAATGAAATGTCGATACTCGTGCAGTCTCTGTACGTTTCTCCGGCAAATTCCTATGGAGCTTGGTGTCTTCCATCTGCTACTCAAGTTAGAAAATAAGAAATACCCCCCCCCCCAGCCTTGTGCACGGGTTCTTGAGTAACTTGTCATGCCGTCTAATCTGCTTAAATCCTATATTGCTGTCACGGGCGCCATGACAATTGGTTTATTCATGTTGTTACTAGATTTTCTATCAATCCCAAAAAAAGAATGTGTTTGTTTTACTTGGATCCATGCGTGAAATTTCCGAGGAAAAGGAGTCCAGAGAAATATAAGTTTATTTACTTTGAATGGCTTCTTAGCACATATAAAGGCGCACTGTAATACCGCAAGGATACACGTAAATAATACCCCCCACCACAGTCCCGGGTGATAGTCTAGAATTTCAGCTCTGGATTTTTTTAAAGTTTTAACTCTAAAAGCAAGTGCGGATAAATATCTTAATATAAAGCTGTTGGGAAGCTATGTTTTTATTCCTATTGAGAACAAAAAAGATTTTTAAAAGAAATCTACCATTTAATTGCAGCTTCACCCCCCCCCCCCAGGACTTATCACATGCTGCTGGCAGGGAGCCAGGTAACACGAGATAAAGTTTTATAAAGTACTGAAATGATTCAGAATGCTGACAAAGGCATATTTAAAATCAGCATAGCATAGGCTATAGGAGCCTGTCACCAGCTAAAAATGACATTTCTGCTGATAGGTTCTAATAGCCTATGCTATGCTGATTTTAAAAATGCCTTTGTCAGCATTCTGAATAATTTCAGTACTTTATAAAACTTTATCTCACATTTCCTGGCTCCCTACCAGCAGTGTGTGATGAGTCCTGGGGAAGGGGTAGCTGCAGCCTGTGTATGCCTGTGTCTCAGTCTCCTCATGCATTCTTCCTCTACTATTCCCCTCCCCAGTTCCTGTTATGTGCATTGAGCAGGCAGGGGAGGTAGGTGGATGGTGTGGAGTAGAGGAAGAATGCATGAGGAGACTGAGACAAAGCCTGCAGCTGCCCCGGCGCCCAAATGGGACTCGCCACACACTGCTGAATGGGAGCCAGGTAATGTGAAATAAAGTTTTATAAACTTCTGAAATTATTCAGATTGCTGACAAAGGCATTTTTAAAGTCAGCACAGCACAGGCTATTGGAACCTGTCACCAGCTAAAAGTGACATTATTGGTGACAGGTTCACTTTAATCTTTACAAAGCACCATGAGTGCATTGTAGAGGTGAAAATGCTTGATGCCGCTAACCTTTATCATAGATAATAGTGAGCTGATTTCTTTTAAAAATTTCTTTTATCTTGTTATTAGATGGGTATTCTCCTCTGGGCATTGGTATTTAATTGAATCCATCTGTTATATACATATATTTCTCCGATAGGATATCAATAAAAAAATGTTACCTGTGTGAAAACAATTTCCCATAAATGTAGTCAAATGGTCCCTTAAAAATTAGATTGTTGTCCTTGGATACGATCTGCTCTGCACAAAGAAACTATTTATTTTTGGATATTAAATGACCAGGAGTTACCGCATTTCCCACAGCCGTGCTGTAGTAGTGAACACTGAATCCACATGCATGGTCACAGATGCCAGGGTGCGGGTGGTCGTATCCAAGGGCAACTATCTTGTTTAATCTGCTGTAGATGATCTTCCCTCCACTTTGTGATGTGATTTGTCATACCTGCTTCTACAGGTCACACAGCTTAAAAGTGAATCTTAAAAGAACTCTACCATCCAAATCCACTTACTTATAGATCCAGGCACCATGACTGTGACCATCTTCTTATATTTGTTATCCATGGCCTCCTCTCTTCTGAAATCAACATTTAAAAATGATGCCAATTAGCCAGAGGGGCTCTGAGTGGCTTTTCCAGAGACCCGCCATGCTGCAGCTTCACAGTCTGTTACACTATCTCCCCCATCTCCACTGCTCTCTCAGCACTTCACCCCTTCTCCTGCATGATATCATCTCACACAGTGGGAAGTGCTCCGGCACAGTGTAACAGACAGTTTTGCATGCTGGCTTCCTTCAGCCACCACTAGATGGAGCTTTCTGCATACATTGTTACATATGGTGGCAGTAGAGCTCCTGAACGTTTCTTAGTGTTGTCTGTAGGTAGGTAGCTATCTTTTACATCTATGTAAGAGATTTAGAGCTCTGTATCAAATTATCATGATTATTGAAAAGGAATCGGGACATTTTTTTTACCTTTTTATAATAAAAAACACATTTGTGTGCTGTTTTGGACTTTGATCTTTTAGTATTCTTTATCTCTCTGATGTCCTTCAGAACTATTAGACTATCTCTGTCTGACATAGGCAAGTGAGAGCAGATAGCTCAGCGTTTCTTCATAATGGAAGGTGTTTATCTCCAGCTGTCCAGATACATTAGTTTTTTTTGTTGGCAGACTCCCTTGTTTTTGTCTGGATCCACCAGCAAAATCTGATGTCTCCAGGAGCTTCCAGACAGCTGATATGAAAATATAGATGGGACGTGATGGACATTTCCTTTTAGATAAGCAAAACTACTCCAAAAAGAACCAAGATGGACATATACAGGAAAAAACATCGGGGCACATTAATTTACCCGTCTGGAGGAGTTCACAGAAAGTGCGCTGTCCGTGTATAATGCACATCTGCCGCGATTCACTTAGATCGTGCGCCCAATTTCCTGCATGTGCCGCTTCCCCGCTCAGGTCCGACAGAGTTCACCTTCTTCTTCCTGGTGCAGGTAAGTGCTTGGCTTGCGACACAATTTGAAAGTTAAATTCTGCGCTCAGTCCGAATCAGTCGGATCGTCCGACGGCCCGTTTCCCGCTTCCTGACGCATGAATCGCATGAACGCAGGATGAGCGCAGGATTTAACCTTCTAATTGTGTCGCAAAACAATGCACTTACATGCACCAGGAAGAAGATGGTGAACTCTGTCGGACCTGAGCGGGGAAGCGACACATGCAGGATCTCGGTGAATCGCAGCAGATGTGCATTATCATCGGACAATGCACTTTCCAGGAACTCCTCAGACGGGTCAGTAAATGTGTCCTTATGTGTCCCTATAGTCAGATGCACTGCTAGCACATCCCAGGTGATAAAAGTCACCATGGGGTGTCACCATATTTTTAAAAGTTCTTAGATTGTTTCTAACAAAGATGTTCTGATCAGATATTTCTATAATCGTATGTAAGGTGGTAATCAAGTAAGGTGGCACAGTGGATCCACAACCTGCATCCCCCTCAGGTAGGGTATGAAATATTGTTTCTCGAATTCCCTCAACCATTTATCAATAAAAAAATCTTCTCAAAAGTCATATGCAAATGAGTAGAGAAGAGTTATATTTGCCTGAGATGAGTTACTTTTAGAGGCTCCAGGTGGGATATCACTTCAGTTGCCCCTATTTTCAGTGCTATTGTAGCTTGAAACATGCTTACAGTCTCTTGAAGTGATTTATCTCTGCTAAAATATGACTATTCTCTGCTCATTTTGACATGACTTTTTTTTAAATAGGTAAACGGGAGAGATTTTACACAAAAGAGGAAATTCTAGAAAGGACATTACTTATCCCACCATCAAAATCTACCATCAAAATCCATCATGATAAACCAGGGACATTATATTTGTTATCCATGGCCTCCTTCCTTCTAAAATCAACTTTTAAAACTATGTTATTGATCCAGAAGAGCCCCTCCGTGCTGCAGATTCAAAGGCTGAAACACTGACTACCCTTCCACTGCTCCCTCAGCACGTTCCCCCTACCTCTGCCTGCTGTAATATCACAACGTGGGAGGGGTGAAGTGCTCCTTGAACAGTGTAACAGCCTGTGAAGCTACAGCATGAACCTTCAGACTCATTGACATAATTATAAAAGTTGATTTTAGATGGAAGGAGGCCATGGATAACAAATATAAGAAGATTACCACAGTCCCTGTGCCTGGATCTATGGATAAGTGTCCCTGGTTTATCATGATTGATTTAGATTTCCTTTAATGAGGTAAAATCTGGGGGCCATCCTCCAAAACCTGAGTCCTGACATGGCTGAAAAAGCAACATTTTAAAACGTACGCAGATGGGTAAATGATTTATCGGGTCATTATGGGGTTAATATCTTCTAAAAAAAAATTTCCGAATGCCCCGAATATATTAACATAAATTAAATGTCTACAATAAAAAAGTGACATTTTACTTAAAGGTTTTTCCAGTTTTAGTGCGACTGTTAGGAGGTTAATAAAGATTTGCGGGTTTTATGTGAAATAATAATTTCTCCCTGCGGCCGCGTATCCCCGGCGTCTATCGCTGGTGTCATCTAGGACGGGTCCCTTTAAGCTTCTCCCATAAGATATAATGCCTGTGTCTCCCCCCTGTCTGGATGGGAGCAGCCATCGCTGAGCCCGGGAGCAGTGCCATCTCCTCTGCGCTGCTCGGGCCACTCGCTGCGTCTCTCTGATATTTCCTTTACGGCCAATTGCACCATTGAGGGATTTTACAAATAATGAAATTACTGGGGGATGAGGCTGCAGGAAATGTCAGCTCCGGCCAGCGCCGCGGACAGAAGGAAACATAAACAAGCGTTAACACGGACCATCGGGTAACAAAGGGTTAAACACAAAGAGGGTTACAGATTTTACTAATTAGGAAGTATAGAATTTACAGCTCGGGGGCCACACAGGACGGACACTTCTAATATTACAGAGTATTCTGAATTAAAGGGAATAGCAAGTTGGAATAATTATGGTTTAACTTTTGGGTAATTTATCAATATAAAATATATGGGGTCCGAACAGACCCCCCCCCCCCCCCCAAGGACCAGCTGCATGAAGCACCTCTCAGGCCTATGTCAATACGTTGTGGTTGCTGCACAGTCCCACTTGATTTGATGGAGCTGCAGTACCAAGCACAGCCACTATACCGTTTATGGCGCTGTTCTTGGCAAGCAGCGAAGAGACCACAGTATTTATTCACCTCACTAACATATTAGTATATAGGATGGAAAAAGTCCATCAAGTCCAACTTTGAAATGGGTATTCCCATGAAGAAAATATAGGCCCGATCCATGGGATTGAGCATAATTTGCTGATGAGTCAGGGTCCAGTGCTGAGACCCCCACAGATCACGAAAACGATGGGGGGTCTGATGGGGACCCACATCGCTCCGTCAGACTAATGAAGCAGACGGCCGTGCATGACCGTTCTGCGCCATCAATCTCTATGGAGCTGACGGAGATCGGTGAGCGCCGTGCTCGGAAATTTTTGTCAGCTCCATAGAGATTACTGGAACAGAACGGTCATGCCCGGGCGTCTGCTCCATTCGTCTGACAGAGCGACGAGGGGTCCGACAAAGATACGTGGGACAGTATTGGGCCTGTTGTTTTTGTGATCTGTGGGGGTCTCAGCACTGAGACCCCCACTGATCAGCATGTTAGGCCCTATCCCATGGATTGGGCCTAACTTTTGTTTGTGGGAAAACCCCTTTAAGAATTAAAATTTTTATTTCTATAACCTGTATTATTTTTGCTCTCCAGAATACATTAAATCACTATCCAGATATCCCCATTCCTGATACTCTTTTTTTTTTTTTTATTTTAACAATAAATATTACAAAACAATCGATTTACATACAGATAATACCTGCTATGTTCCAATATTTCTAAACATTGTATAGTTAGTTACCTATATAATTAATATATATCCACCTAGTACCTTGTGAGTATCAGATTCTTTACCATTAAATATTAATTTCCCTATTGATAATCCCTGAATCTTCATCAAGTGATTCAGCAGTCCTGCTACTTACTTTTGTACTTTGTGCAGACTGTGCGTCATTCTTTGTTGACATGTCTGAGCTCTGCTGAATAGGAGCAGCTGTAGCAGGAGAGTTATGACTCATTCTACTCCCACCCCCTCCCCCCTTCCTGTCTCTGTCAGTGACTTTGAAGAAAAAGGATATAGTGGGAGACTCCATAAGGACGGGGCAGTGAGAGAGAGAAAATTGTGTATGTATGTAGAGGGCAGCATGGTGAGAACAGGGAAAGACACAGGTACATATACATGGAAAGAAATATGAGCTTTGTTGAAGAGAGACCAAATCCAATAGATACAAATAATAATAATTTCCAAGTAGTGCGTATGACCAAAAAATTAATAGAAACCCCACAGTGAAACTACAAGCAGAGTAAAAATTAGTTTTTATATTTAAAATGAGATTTTCGGTGCATTAGTGACACCAATGTTTTTTTCTTTTACACCTTTTTTCTATGAAGATGTCAGTCATTCAGTACACTTTCAGTCCTAGGTGGCGATTGGCAGTACAGATTGAAGAACATGAATGCATTAGCAGATATAGTCCCTCCCTTTCTTGGTGTGCGGATAAGCTCATTTGCATAACAATAATATATTTACTTTCTTTGGGAGCTATGCACCATAGAGACAGGCAGAGAATGGTCAGGAACAAGCCAAGGTCAGGGCAGGTCAGTTCTATTGGTGTTGAAGAATAGACCAAATAAAGCAAAAATATTACCCTTATTCCACTACAGCCGTAGTTTTTAGGTTAGGGTTAGGGACCCTCAATTTAATTTGCATGGAAAACTCTGCCTGCTGTTTTGGTTCTTCTTGAACAAATGTGCATGTAAAAATGTGTTTTTGGAGAGTGTAATGTGATTGTATACTGGTTCTAGTGGTCAATTTTTTTAAGTCTCATATTCAAATTTCCATGCCTGTTATCACTGTTTGCTACAAAGTTGCAGGGAGGTGGCGGCATTAATAAATCATTAAGGGCCACATTTATCACTTTTGTGCGCCTAAGTGTAGTAGTTGCGCCTAAATTCTGGCGCACAGTTTTGCCAGAATTATCACAAGCTACAACCATCTGTGATAAGTATATTTTCTGCCTCTTATTAATCACTTTACTTTAACACAGTTTAGGAGCAATTTTGGCGCAGTTTAGGCGCAATGTTAGATTCGGGCACTTACATGTCATCCTGCTACAAGCTCCTCTCTGCTTCTCCCACAGCCCAGAATGAAGATAACACTCACAGCAGCACCCAGGTGTGTGACACCCTGCACCCAGTGACCTCCTCAGCAGTGGCTTCTCCTGGAGGGGATCCCCCAGTGCTGGTCTCCTGCTGCCCCCCTGTAATTCTGCACAATATCCCCCTCAGACACTGTGCAGAATTACATGGGGGACACTTGTTTGTAGTATCTGCAAAATTCTGCAAGCTTCTGCAAACTTGTGCAAAGTTCTCTTCTCTCTTGCTGTGAGCTCAGCGTTTTGCAGAATGTTTTGTAAATAGAAGGTGATGAAGTGTAAATAGAGTCTGCAGCTCCTGTCTGTAATGTATCTAATGTATCTATTATATGTACCAGTGTCTGGCTGAGCTTTGCTGCTAGAAATGAGCTCTTCTGCAAAGGGGCTCAGTGCTTTCTTCTCAGATAACGCCACCTTCGGGCTGGAGTGTTTTTGCGCCCGTTTTTGCGCCTAAATGCAAAAGTCGCACGTGATGAATATCATTAGGCGCAGCAAAACATCTGGATTGGTAAGATAGATGAGGGAAAGCTGGTTATTTTAGCTGCGCGGCTAATTTGACGTTTAATCGCAAAAATGGCGCAAAAACGGTGCGCCTAAACGAAAAGGCGCAAAAACAACAGAAAAAACAAGTGATAAATGTGGCCCTAAGTATCATATTCATACACCATAGATTTTGTTATGAGCTGTTTGCTCTTTGCAGTTAATATTTATAACACAATTCTGTCTGTATCTAGGTGCTTGCTACAGAAGCATAGAAAGGGGCATCTTAAGTGACACTTCCCTGCAGCCTCAGAAAGTGACTCATCTCAGGCAAAATATGACTCTTCTCTGCTCATTTTCACAAGATTTCACATAAAAGAGGGAATCCTAAAAAGGACATTTCATACCATACCTGTGTTTTAGGGCTGATGACAGTGCCCCTTTAAGATAGATCTTTAATATTACTCGCCTGGAAAACCCCTTTAATAGCCAGTCCTACTACATGATTAATAAATAAAATCCTGGAATACCCCTTTAATCTATACATGTGTAAAGATTCGGTCTCGTGAGTTATGAGACTGATATTACGCTTGGCTCTTTTATGGAATATTCTAAGATTTACTTAAGAAATCTTGAATTCCAAGCATAGGAAATCCCCAGTAGAGGCGGCCATTCTCCTTTCATCATAAATTGTGATAAGAATAAACAGTAGCCCTTCTGCTTTCTAAACGGAGCCCCGGAGATTCCTTCTGATATCCACAATCTCCTGCAAGTGCCATAGGTTTTAGTGGGGATGGAGCAGCAGGAAATCCTGCATATGTTTCCCTTTAAGTTGCGGAACTTCTAAGGCCTGTTCCATTTCTCTTCAAACATCCTCACACTGTTGTCTAATAACAGGAGCGGGGAGGGAGGGGGTGCGGCAGGAAGTGTCACGGTATAGCAGCCGCACACAGGGGGCACCAGGATTGGGATACAAGTACGAAAATATTTTCCTCCCTCCCAAAAATGTAAATGGATAAAGTGAAAATCACTGCGGCCGATCCGGACTGGGGGATCTGTTTTTGTCATGTGAAACTTATAGGACCTCCTCAGCCTGGAGATCAAGTCTGGATACAAGTAAGTAGAGTCTTGCGGGTTATAGATAGCGGATTAGGAAATAGGGGATTAGAAATGTGGAATGTATCCAGCTCCACGGAAAACGTCTCCTGTTGCTGGGTTAGATTGCCAGCTCATCTATCCACTTACCTTACTCTGTTTCATTGTACGGGCAGTCCCCGGGATATGTACAAGATGGGTTCTGTAGGTTTGTTCTTAAGTTGAATTTGTATGTAAGTCAGAACTGTATATTTTATAATTGTAACCCCAGCCAAATTTTTTTGGTCTCTGTGACAATTGGATTTTAAAAATGTTCGATTGTCATAAGGACCAGGATTAACAATAAAGCTTCATTACAGACACCTCTGATAAATTTTACAGATGTTACACTGTAGCCTGGGGCTAAAGTACAGTAAATTACCAACATCCAGAGGTCCGTTTGTAACTAGGAGTCGTCTGTAAGTCGGGTGTTCTTAAGTAGGTGACCGCCTGTATTTGGAATCAAAGAAGAATCTAAACGTTCCATTGACTTGTGTGTATAATATTTCTATAAACGTCACATTCTGTGGATGATAATAAGGAGATGAGTTGCGTCACATGCTCACGCTCGTCTCATCCCATTCCGCAGATTATTGTCATTCAAAAAGTTGCTTTTTGATTAATATGTGCTCCTGTAGTATTGATCATGTAGCTCAGTGTCTAAGCTGCTGCAGAACATCAGAGCTCAGATCTTTTTAATATAAAAAGATGAGGACCTTTTTGATCAATTGAGCAGCGGATCTATCTAGTTTTCTTTAAAAAAAAAGAGGTGGTGCAGCAGCATAGGTGTGTATTATAAGTAAAGTGACCCCCACTTGAGATCTCAGACATTGATATGGTATGAATATTCTTCCCATGACTCTCATGTTCTTGGGGCATGTTCACACAGTTTTTTTATTATGCTGATTTCAGTGTATTCTGTAATGGATCATGGCACAGATTTGAGTACATAATTCTTGTTATAGAAGACACAGAATTGACATGTAAAGTCTTGTTCCAGATTTGGAAACCATGATTGGTGGCCACCTGCGGATTACACGCAATAGTAAAAATCGGACACCCCAAATGCGATTCTTTTTAATAGATGAGTGCCCACAGCTGGTGTTTTAATGGATGGTGCAACTGATCCATTAAAAAATAGAACTTGTCCTGGTCAGATCCACTTTTTAAAGGTCATTCATAGACTAAAGTTTATGAGGAATCATGAAAAACGGATTCCAGATCTGGCGTGAAAGTACGGACATTAATGTTCATGGCAGATTTTTGCAACATTCTTGTGCAGGAAGCCTTAGTTACATTGTATTGCAGTCATGTACCAATCTGCCAAAGGAATAACAATAAATTCCAAAGAGTAGAGATGAGCAGACCCAATAGTCAGGATCAGGGTTCGGGTTCAGCTTCCGGATCCAGACATTGCTGGATTGGTGGGGGAACAGCAAAGTGATGCCCCTAGCAACTAGCCATGGTTATAAATGGTCAGGGGGACAGTAGAGGCTGGGGGCTATTTGCCCGCCAATCCGGCAGTGTCTGGGTCAGGCGGCCAAACCTAAAGCCAACCATCGGCTCCTCTTATCTCTATCCAAGAGGAGTCTGCGGAAAAAAGTGCATATGTTCTAAGAATTCTAGAATTTGATTATTATTACTTTATTTATTTATTTTTGTTGCTTTTATTATTGTTTAATCTTTGATTATTATTACTTTATTTATTATTGTTGCTATTATTATTATTGTTGTTGTGAGTATTGGAAAATAATAATATTATATATATAATCATTTTATTTATTTTCATTATTTATTTTTCTTTATTTGGGTTATTGTTATTTTCTTACTATTCAGGCTCATTCAGACAGACTCTTTGACATCTGTATGATATTGGGGGTTTTTTTGCGGATAGCCTACCGACCCACTGTTTTCCTTGGGTCTGTTCACATGTCTGTGTTTTGTTACGGATGTGCAGACTGTGAATGTGTCATTTTCCCATATGTGAACCACGGTCAATGGATCTGCAAACAAAACATACAGCACACGGATGACAATCATATGCGATCCGTTTTTTCTCGCATGTTGCTTGCAAACCAGCCGGGCAGGAAGTAGATTAGAAATCCATCCATTGTTTCTTTTTGAAGCAATGTGAAAAAACGCACACATTTTTTGTGGCCACTCAATATTTTATTATTATATTATTATATTATCATTATTAAAATATTTACTAGTTATTTTATGAATGTATTCATCATTGAGACTAAATTTCCTATCCAGGAATTGTCGGAGGTAGAGATGGCTGCCCGTGTTCCATCTCCATTCACCTAATACAGGATTTTTATTACATTTCATACAGTTAAGGTTTTTTTTTTAATCTGATCGCTTCTGTGGGAGTCACTCTATCACTATATATATTGTAATTACTTTTCATGTAATGTCATATGTGGCTCCGGATAGTTGATTATAATAGGTTGGGGTCTGTACCCCTGACATAATTCCAATATAAACCAATTTCCTCTTCTCTCTGAGTTACTAAAGTTCATCTTTCCTGGCACAAGCAGGAGAAGTAGTTTACAGATTCCCACTACAAGTTGCATTGGAAAATTCATAATGAGGACAAATGAGTTGCTGGGAGTAGTCAGACATTTCTTAATGTTCAGTGCTATTTTCTGGATAATGGCTTGTGCCCAGCTGGCAGGGAGTCAGTGTACAGTACAGCACCCACCATGCTCGTGCAAATAAATATTGCTCTAGTCATCTGCTTTAATATTGGATTAACTGTGGTTTGAGATGCAGCCTTAAAGGAAAATAACCACCAGGATGAAGGATTGTAAACCAAGTACACTTACTGTAAGTAAGTCTGTAAGTCGGGTGTTCTTAGTTAGGGGACCACCTTTATAAAAAAAAAAGCCTGTAATACCACTTTTCTCCTGTAGTGGCCACTGCAGGAAAATAATGCAGCAGAATATGATCATAGCTGATCGCTGCCGATCATATATATATATATATATTTTTTTTTTTTTGCACTGTTGAAAGAATTACCCACAATATACATATATTTTTCTGCAGTTATATATGAATGAGCACAAATTTCTTGTATTCTGAGTAGGATGACATGGGTAATATACTCACCTGTTTTAGCCTTATTTAATATAATTTTATTTTAACAGTAAACATACAAGAATATTTCTCTTCAGTTCATAAACTCTTCAGTTTATGATGTGGCTGGTTGAGACACTTTAGGTACAGCCTCAATGGGAGATGCAGTAGTGGCCATATTTGTTGTCTTTTTGGGATGGTGGGAGGAGACCAGCGTGTACCCCTCGCGGGCCTTCCGTGAGCGCGTCGTCGGGTGGCATCGCTACATCGACGATGTGCTGGTATTCTGGAGGGGGTCACTCGAGACCTGCCAAGAGTTTATCTCAGATCTTAATACCAACAATTTACAGATCCATCTTACACCTGTGTTTTCACAGACAGAGGTAAACTTTTTAGATCTTCGTATCACAACCCGGGACGGACATATTGAGACGACTCTCTACAGAAAGGAGACAGCGACCAACAACTTGCTACATTATTCGAGCTTTCACCCACAGCATCTTAGGGATGGGATCCCAATTGGTCAGTTTCTACGCTTGAGGAGAAATTGCAGCAGCCAGGAGGAATTCCAACGACACTGCACGGATTTAACCAACAGATTCCGCAAACGTGCATACCCAAGGAAGGTAGTATCTAGAGCCTATATGCGGGCCAAGCATACCAAGAGGGAAGATACATTCACACCTAGCACGAGAAAGAGTGATGGAAAACCTTGCCTGACAACACCTTACCACAATCAATGGTCAGATATCCACAAAATACTGCAAAAAAACTGGGGTACTTTGAGGAGTGATCCACGGCTACATCCACACATCACAGCCAAACCCAGGATGATTGCAAAGAGAGCCAGGAATTTGCGAGACTCATTGGTTCAGAGCCACTTTCAGAGACCTAGCCAAGCACTAGGCAGAGGTATACAACTAACGGGTTCCTATCCTTGTGGAGATTGCACGGTTTGTCCCATGATCCTGAGAGGTGACTCCTTCCAGAATCCGACCAACCAAGAAAAGATCATACTACGTTCCTACATAAATTGTCGCTCCCGGGGTGTAATATATGGCTTGATCTGCTCGTGCCCGAAAATTTACGTCGGTCAAACGACCCAAGAACTTCGCAAAAGAGTTCAAAAACATGTTTCTACAATAAATAACGCTGCACAGGACTTGGCCAACGGCAGACAACTTTCTACAGTAGCTAAGCACTTTCATGCTGTTCATGGTAACAATCCGAGTAAACTCAAAGTGGTAGGCCTGGAAAAGATCCAGTCCAACATTCGGGGCGGTGATCCAGTACCAGCACTTTTACGGCAAGAGGCAAGATGGATATTCCGGTTGGGCTCACTGTCCCCAATGGGGATAAATGAAGATATGTTGTTCTCAGGATTCTATAAGCAATAAGGTACAGTATATATTCTCCATATTCTTCACCTTCACCCTATAATATTTCCCCCTTTTTTTCTGTCACTTGTACACCTAACTATCGGTTCTGATTTTCTTTCACCCTTAGACTTTCTATCCTTCATCTTTCATTATGGTTTTGTCACATTCTTGAGCCACGCTTTACACGACAGCCCTATGATACATTTGTTTTTTGCTCTCGTGGTGTGACTCCCTACATTGTACACACTCCACTTGGTTTACTGCTTACTGTGTTTCTTCACCCTTGCGGTCGTGTCTCACTCTGCACCTATCTCGCAGCTTTTGTCACTTCCCACTGTGCGCACCCCTCCATCTCTTCTCTTTTCCAATTCTTGGTCTCCCTCCCTCAATATCATCATCCCCTTCACTCACTTTTCCGGTTTATATTTCCTACACCACACTTTACACTATTAACTTGGTGGTCTTTCTCCCTATAATTTCGTTATTTATTCTTGTATGTGTAATTGTACATTCTATAGTATATTTGTTATATCTCTTCTTTCATCTGGCACCCAGCAGGTCCCTGTGCTTTGCCTCATATGCATTCCATTTTTCTTCACTTCCCTCACTCTGGCTCGTCCGACCTCTGGTTGCTCCATCCTCCGGCAGAAATAACTTTTCAAATATTTGGGTCTCCTTTCCAGCGGACCCTGGACTCGCCTGTCATCCTTATCCTTTTTTTGTCTGTAGTTTAATTTCCGTGACCAGCATAGATATTGGGAGATACGTGTATTTGTGTACTTTTGATATATGTTCTCCCTTTTTGATGTCTTCAACTAAGGTGGTTCTTCAGGTGTGTGTACTCAGTGTATGTGTGTGTGTGTGCGTGTGTACATGGGCCCATGTATGTGTCTGTTATTATATGTGTTGTTGGGGTAGTAGTTTTCTTTGCTTTATGTTTCATCTATGATGCATGTTCATGTATATATATATATTGTTGCTGCTATATGTTTTGCATATTCGAATCATGCGCATCACACAAGAATCTTTATTCATTTTTATAAAAAGTATGTATATACTATCGCACATTAACCAATTACCTATTTAGGTACTCATTCATTCACTTGTTGATTAACTCATTGATATTAACATTTGTGCACTTCCCGAGGTATTTTATATTTTTACCTTTTTATAGTATTCCCCTTCTTTATCACATATCCTTTTGGAGCAACAACCATATAGGACACATACAATCATCTTGGGCGCTCTACGCGCAGAAGCATCGCTCTTGCATCTCATCAATGCGGCGCTAGCACGCCATTATATTTGGTCACATGACGTCTGATCATGTGACCAATGACACTCGAAATGTGGCGCACGTGCACCAAAAAATAGGCGCACGTGCACCAAAAAATAGGCGCACGCGCACCAAAAAAAAATAGGCGCATGCGCACCAAAAAATAGGCGCATGCGCACCACATTAAGCAGCACGCAGAGCGCCCATCTTTCCATCATGGCGCTCCACACCTGCCACCACTAATTCTATTCATACAGGTATTTATACTGTGTCACCCATCACACCAGTTACCCCTGAGGAAGCCACTGGGTGTGGCGATACGCGTGGGGCCTCATCCAGCCCCCATTCTCCCCCTTTTTCCCTGCCAGCCCAGCTCCTATTGGTAACTATCATTGCACATACTTTACCTTTTGCTATATTGGCTCCCCTGCCTTTGCAGGGCAGCACATTCCATTGGTACTTCTGGCATATACCCTTTTTTTTGGCTTGTTACTTGTTGTACTGCATTTGCTGGACAGGTTTAAAAGGTTTGGGGGCTGTATAGGGAGGTTGGTCTTTATGGGTACTTATCATATACCCTACCCTCCCTCTGGTTATGTATAGAGGACTGTGTTCCTTTTTAAATGTTTTTATTCCCCTTTTTTTGGTGTGTTTTTCTATGTATTAATAAAATTTGTATTCTTGGCATAGCACATGGTTCTTTCTGATTTTTTCATATTTGTTGTCATCCAGCCACAAATCCATATATTCAACTTATAAGTAAAACAATTCTATAGAATTTATTTTTAATGACTTTAGCTCTTTTTTCATGTAAAAGTCTCACTTGGAACTGAGATTTTTGGGAGGTGAAAACTTCCATGTGCTTCTTTTACACACCTGCCACTAGGTGGCAGTGGACTTTTGTTATTTTCACGACTTGCTGTGAACACGATGATGGGGGTTTTGTCACCTTTTGTATTGTTCCCCGTCCATTAACAATCCATCTTAATACATTAAGATTATTGGAATTTTGAAGATTCTACATAGTAAACATTTCCTAGTGTAGAAGTTTTCATTGGGAATTTTTTAATTCCTGAATTCACTTGGATAAGAACTGAGCTGCAGTTCTGTGCCTGACCACTACACAGAGAATGGAGCTGTTTTTTGGGCTCTGTTCTCTGATTGGTTGAGAAAATAGTGTTGGACACAAAGTGATTGGATATTTAAAAACACATCTAAATTTATGACGCAATGGTTATAAATCACTTAAAAACACTATCAAGGATATAGTATTTCTTGTTGCACACAAACCATGGTGTTCTACAGAAGGAGGTAGCTTTGCAACCTACGCAAACACAGAGAGAACATACAAACTCCTTGGGACTTGAACCCAGGTCCTCAGCGCTGCAAGGCTGTAATGCTAACCACTGAGCCACCGTGCTGGCCCAGCTGTTCTCTAGATGTCGCTTTCCTCACCTAATCAGTCCTGTGAAGGTAACAGACAGGGGGGCGCAAGCCATGAGGCAAGTTGAGCCTCTTGCCTCAGGCAGCAGCACCTGCAGCAAGCTGGGGGGGGGGGGGCAGCATAAGGTAGCAGTTACCTGCTACAAAGCAGAACTTGACACTTTAAGATAGTGTTTCTTTACACCAGATATCAGCATGGGGCTCACAATCTAATCAACCTACCAGTATGTTTTTGGAGTGTGGGAAGAAACCAGAGGACCCGGAGGAAACCAACGCAAACACGGAGAGAACATACAAACTCTTTGCAGATGTTGGGCATTGTGTAGGGCACTCTTTACGTTTTCAAGAAATATTTCTCCTGATTCCCAGCAATCTGTCATTTTAGATAAGTAAATGTTTACAGTACTATGTATGCTAATGAGTTATTCAGTGCACTAGGGGAGGGGCTTTATCAGCTGGTGCAAACATTTTCTGCTTTCTGTGTGACCCACTGCCAGTGCCGTCACTTTACACAATTATTTAAATCCCCGTAGAATGCAGGCATAAAAAGAAAAAATCCAAATCAACCCTGAAAAACCAGGGGCATTACTCATAGATTCAGGCACAGTGATTGTGGTGATCTTCTTATATTTGTTATCCATGGGCTCCTTCCTTCTCACATCAATTTTTACAATTATGCTAATGAGGCAGAAGAACTCATTAGCTTTAATTAGACTGAAAACTCTTCATGTTCCGGTTTCACAGGCTGTTACACTGTATAGGAACATCCCTCCTCCAACTAGGAAAGATTACAACAGGCAGAGAGAGGGCTAAGTGCCAAGGGAGTCTTCTGCTTCATTAGCATCATTTTAGAAGTTGATTTTAGAAGGAAGAAGTCCATGGATAACAAATATAAGAAGATTTCCACAGTCACGGTGCCTGGATCTATGGGTAATGTCCCTGGTTTATCAGGATGGATTTGGATGGTAGATTGCCTTTAAATTAAATATTGTCTCAGAAGCTTATAGCATGTCCTACACATTCATGTACATGCATGATACATATAGAGGGACTGATGTGACAAGCTCTGTACAGCGCTGCGTAATCTGTAGGCGCTATATAAATAAAGAATTATTATTTTGATTATTATCTTGTAATACTTTTATTCCCCTGCGGAGGCGCTGCAGGAATATTCATCGCTTACTTTAGTAGGTGTAGAACTGCCTATATCCATAGAGTACATCCTATGACTGCTCAAGAAATCCCTTACCTACCTCCCGGGCTGTATGTAGCACATACAGAGTATTATACAAGAGGTATATGGTACACAGCCCCTGCTCTGGGTGACATCTGGCATTTCAGCTTCGAAAACTTGTTTTTATCTCATCTCCCTCTTCTACGTGTTATTGCCTTTTGATATTTGTCAAATATTCCGACTAGAACAAGAGACAAGAGTTGAATGAATTTTCACCAAATATCCCGGGAGCTTAGAATACAAAAGCTAAGATTGTATTTTTTAAAATTCTCAGTTTTTGAAGCCGAAGACATTTTTTAGTTAACAATTTAACATCACCCATTGGGGTTACTTATGTGTGCTACTGCTTATGGAGGAGAGCAGCCATGTTTTCCTTAACCTGGCAACCCCTTTAAGAGTATCTCCTTACACTGGACGGATTACATGGGGCCCTGTTGCTTGGAACCAATTATCTGTAATTTGGTATTCTATTTTTCTGCAGCACCCCCACAGGAGAAATAAGGCATTACATGCTTTAGTAAGTAATACCCAGAAAGTAGATTTACGAACTTTTTTGTTATGGTTTTATTTTCTGATTGTAAATGTTTCAATTTGCTTTTCTGTTTATGCCTGAGCTGCGGTTATAGCATTTAAAGATCTACTTTACAGCAGCCACCTGACCCATGGATGCAATAGTCTAGAGATGTTCATGGAAGTCTATTGGAGAGTGTTGTGGGCATGCTCTGTGACCTGAGCAAAGGTCATTGTACAGAGAGGGGTGGAGATAGGATGTTACTAACCCTACTGGGAACAGGTTTTATCTGTCTGTGATGATAACGAGATTTCAGGGGAACAGAATAGTGTAAAATATACAGTACTGGCAGTTACATACAGGATAGGTTCTGTAGGTTTGTTCTTAAGTTGAATTTGTATGCAAGTCAGAACTGTATATTTGGATTTTAAAAATGTTGGGTTGTCATAAGAACCAGGACTAATAATGAAGCTTTATTATTAGTCCTGATTCTTATGACAACCCAACATTTTTAAAATCCAGTTGCCACAGAGAGCAAAAAATAATTGGCCGAGGTTACAATGATAAAATATACAGTTCTGACTTACATACAAATTACAGACACCTGTGATAACTGTTACAGCTGATTATTGTAGCCTAAGACTAAAGTACAGTAAATTACTAACATCCAGAGGTCTGTTTGTAACTAGGGGTCGTCTGTAAGTTGGGTGTTCTTAAGTAGGGGACCGCCTGTACTCCTATTCCATCTCTATGTATATACTCCGAGTCCATATCCATCTCTATGTATATACTCCATATCCATCTCTATGTACAGTATATACTCCTATTCCATCTCTATGTATAATATACTACATTTCCATCTCTATGTACAGTATATATTCCTATATATTCCTATATGCCTGTACAGGTAATATCAGACTATTAATATGCCTAGTGGTCAGAGTGAGAACTACTGCAACTTGCGATTTAAAGATCATTCGAAAAAATTTTCAAAATACTTGTTTAACATCCCACGTGATCCAAACAATGGTCCATTTCTTGATGATACATTCCCTTTAACAATGCAATTCTATGTATTGTTGAAAGAATGGAAAATCTTTAAGGATTCCTAAAAAATATTCCTCGTGCTACGTTTTTGTGTCCTGTGCATCTGTTATATTGAAGAAGCAGAGATATAAAATTAGACATTTCCTCTTCAGTGTCTCTAGTGATTGACAACTTCTGATGTCATTTAGGAGGGAAAGGAGAATTTCCGGTCCCTGCCGAGTAATGCTTGGACCTGAACATGTCTCAGGATGGCGCTGGAATCAGGCATTCCATTGGAAATATGGTTAATGAGCCTGTAATCCTCCAAGGAATTTATGTAGGAAGAGTCTACTCCCCATCCCAGAGGTCAGAAACCTTTCCAGGAAGAGGGATGAGTAAGACGTCATGCACAATGCTCATCAGCTATAGGGTCCTCTTATGTTCCAGATACTTGGAGTTTAGTACTTAGTTCAGTTTTGTGAAATTTGGTTGGGGGTTGGAAGGTTGAGAGTGATCTGTGTCCTGCAGGCACCAAAGGGTTAATCCCTCTGTTTGCTAAGATTCCAAAATTTCATTACATTTTTTTTGGCCCATTCATGGTACCAGATGTTACAAAACGATGAACTAGGATGAGCCCCATCACCTATTGACCTGTTTAATGGTTGTGGTCCCTTTAGAGATGAGAAATCAAATCAAGATTCGAATTGCTGAAGATTCACAGAATTTTTAAAAAGATCATTCATGTCCAAATCTATTCAGTCCAAACTGATACTGCACCAATTGTGCTGGAAACTGGCATATAACCCCCTATGGCCCTTTAATAAGAATAACAAAGCCTGTTCTCTTTTAGTTCTTTTTCTACAATTTTTTTTTAGAAAACCTTATCAAAATCCGTCATGATCAACCAGGGACATTACTCATAGATCCAGGCACCGGGACTGTGGTAATCTTCTTATATTTGTTATCCTTGGCCTCCTTCCTTCTAAAATCAACTCTTTAAATTATGCTAATGAATCATAAGGGCTCCAGGGGTGTTACCAGAGCCCCTCTATGCTTCACAGGCTGTCCACCTGCTCCCTTAGCACTTTCCCTGCCTTATGTAATCTCACAGCAGCAGAGAAAGTTCCAGCACACAGTGGAAGGGGGGAAGTCCTAAGGGAGCAGGGGGGGAAGGGAGATGTTTGTAACAGCCTGTGAATCTGCAGCAAGGAGGGGCTCTGGTATCACCCCCCCCCCCCCCACCAGAGCTCTTTAGGCTCATTAGCACCATTTTAAAAGTTGATTTTAGAAGGAAGGAGGCTGTGGATAACAAATATAAGAAGATTCTCACAGTCACGGCGCCCGAAGTGTCCCTGATAGATTTTGATAATAGATTTCCATTAACCATAACCAAATTTTTAAAAAAAATTGTATAAAATGAACAAAGTAAAATAGGATCAATAAAAAAAAATCTATGTTTTAGAGGACTATATAGTAGAGTATGTAGTAACTATATACCGCAGTATAGACAATACAGGCAGTCCCCAGGTTACATACAAGATGGGGTCTGTAGTTTTGTTCTTAAGTTGAATTTGTATGTAAGTCGGAACTGTATATTTTATCATTGTAAACCCAGCAAGAACTTTTTTGGTCTTTGGATTTAAAAATTTTTGGGTTGTCATAAGAATCAATATTAACAATAAATCTTCATTACAGACTCCTGTGATAACTGTTACAGCTGATTATTGTAGCCTAGGGCTAAAGTACAATAAATTACTAATATCCAGAGGTCCGTTTGTAACTAGGAGTCGTCTGTAAGTCAAGTGTTCTTAAGTAGGGGACCGCCTGTATATTATCTACTAGTACAATTGGATAAACATCGGTTCGTCCAAAGCGAATCAGAAAAAACTTTTGGATCTGATTCTGTACCAAATCAATAAACTTTTTGACTCTGCATTGAAATCTTTCCTTTTTAATTCACACTGGAAGGGAAATCTAAGTCTTACCGATGTCTGTATGTTTAGGATATTCATTCACTGTGTCTACAATGATCTGATTATATTAGACTGGGTCGGGCACGTGACCCACTGACGAATGGGTAACGCCTAACCAGCGATGGATCGGCAATGGACTCTACTGGGAGGAGGTGGCACGGTGGTCTTTAGGCAAGGAAAGTTGTATTAAGTGGAGCTCTCCTGACCGGTTTGCCCCCATTGCCCTGAAGAATAATGACAGCAGCGGCTAGCATCAGATCACATCTTACTTCCGAGGGCAGTCATGCTGGAGGCCATATGACTTTTGGTGCTACATAATTCACTCTGGACATTGGATTTCTGCCCTGACTTACAAATGTAGGTTATTAAATATAAGACCCAATGGCTCAACTAGGAGAAATACACAGACATACAGCATATACACATCACGTGTGCATACACATTTAGAGCATATACACATCACAAATACAGCATATTCACATGAAATACCTGAGGTGCTGGGGCCCCCTGACACTGTGGGCCCCTTAGCAGCTTCTATGGCTGCTACCCCTGTAGTAACACATATATTCCCTTTTCTTTCTACTTTTCTGTAACTTGTATTTTCACTGTCCACCGCCAATGAGGAACCAAATATAAATTATTATTATTATTATTACCGTACATACAACATCAGGCTCCTTTTACATTATTTCCAGGACCAGAGTTCCCAAATCGCCCCTTGCACCCAGTGTATACATATATTTAAGGAGAATAATAGAGGAACAAGACAACATAAAAGTTCTTACTTCCGGATGTATCAAACTTTTCAAATGTTTTTAAAAAGTCATAACCATTCCGGAATATTCGCCTTCAATACTTTCAGTTCTCTAAGCTTTTTACTTACTCTAATACATTTCCTTAGTAAGTGCCAAAAATCTAATATTTCACGGTAAGACATTTCCAACCCCCCCCCCCCCCCCCCCGTGTGTTAATACGTGTTTAGAAATATCATTAAATCATTAATAAGTTTATTAGGACGTGACGTGAGGTTGCGCTGTGTGGGAGTCCTGTCGTGTAGGTGTTTCAGTGGGAATTTTGTTGTGTTTCTTTGGTATTGACTTGTCTGTATTTCCTGTGGTGTCCGGCGCTTATTACACGGGGTTAAAACAAAATGGCCTCCGCGGGTGACTACTGCAGGAAGGGACTGCCTGGAAACTCCTGGCAAGACACAATCCATGGAACGTAATAAAAAAAAATCATTGTTATTCATTATAAAAATCAATGTTATTCTATTATAACATTAATTCATGAATTCTAATTATTCTATTTGCTTTCACTTCTATTATACATATTCCTATGGTAGGATGATTAAATTGTCAGCTCCATGGGGACAGGGACCGATTTGGCAAACTCTGTACAGCTGTGTAATCTGTGTGCACTATATAAATAAAGAATTACTATTGATTTGAACCCAGCGCTGCAAGGCTGTAATGCTAACCAGTAAGCCACCGTGCTGCCCAGTTGTATATAGCATAAAATTTTATCTAGGGGAAAACCTCCTGTATTCTGATATAGTTATATGTGACAATAAAGTCTTCCCTGTGTGTGTATGCACTTCCATGCTCTGTTCTCGCTTGTGTTTTTGGTGTGAGCGGCTGGTCCTGAAAGCGTTAAGGCTCTGGATCTTATTTTGCCGGTGTCTGTATCCGTGTGTTTATTCTATCCCAGATGCCGTATTTGAAGGCGCTTAAATAATACATCACCTCCAGATTCCATAGTGCACCCATCCCCCGAGAGGATCCCACTGTCTCTCACATATTACAGAAAATACTACTGAGGAGGTTTTGTTCCAGGGTCTGAAATGTTTTTAGCTTTACTGGATAAGTTTTTTTTTTTTCCTTTTAATTTTATCAGATGAGACTTCATATTTCAGGCAGCAATTTATTCAGCGCAATTATTGGAACATTTTCGGTAATTATGTAACAGCTGCTGCATTATCAAGAGAAATACTGAAAAATCACATTATAAATGGAGGATAGGAGTTATATTTATCATTCATCTCCACCGTCTTCAAAGACACTAAATGGAGTGGAAAGGTCAAAAGAGATTTTCCCTAAAGTCTATACATAGAGATGGAAAAGGAGTATATATTGTACATAGAGATGGATATGGAGTATATACATAGAGATGGATATGGGGTATATACATAGAGATGGATATGGGGTATATACATAGAGATGGATATGGAGTATATACATAGAGATGGATGTGGGGTATATACATAGAGATGGATATGGGGTATATACATAGAGATGGATATGGAGTATATACATAGAGATGGATATGGAGTATATACATAGAGATGGATATGGAGTATATACATAGAGATGGATATGGGGTATATACATAGAGATGGATATGGAGTATATACATAGAGATGGATATGGGGTATATACATAGAGATGGATATGGAGTATATACATAGAGATGGATGTGGGGTATATACATAGAGATGGATATGGGGTATATACATAGAGATGGATATGGGGTATATACATAGAGATGGATATGGGGTATATACATAGGGATGGATATGGGGTATATACATAGAGATGGATATGGGGTATATACATAGAGATGGATATGGGGTATATACATAGGGATGGATATGGGGTATATACATAGAAATGGAATAGGAATATATACTGGAAATGTAGTACAGGTGGCCCCCTACTTAAGGACACCCGACTTACAGACAACCCATAGTTACATACAGACCCCTCTGCCCCGTGTGACCTCTGGTGAAGTCTCTGGATGTTACTATAGTCCCAGACTACAATGATCAGCTGTAAGGTGTCTGTAATGAAGCTTTATTGATAATCCTTGGTCCCATTACAGCAAAAAATTTGGAAACTCCCAATTGTCACTGTACATAGAGATGGATATGGAATATAAGGCCTCCATCTATTAAATCTTTAAGAAAACTTTTCATTTTAACATGGCAGCATAGATACTGCGGTACAGCTCTAAATATGGTGAATAGCTGGGTTCCTCGGGATTCACCATCTCCTAGGAAAAAGATTCCACTGGTCTCCACATTGGTTTGTTTTCTGTTGTATCTTTAGGGTCAAGTATTAAGTGACAGCCTGGGCCCACCAAAGGATCCTCTGCTACTCTGGTGGGCCAGTCCTATACTGTTTCCATATACACATGTACTAGGAGAAAATTAAAAACTCTTGCAGCTGCAGCCTTCTTTATGTGACTATATACTGACCCACAGCTACTTCTGGCCTCAGGTTTATGATCTCCTGATATGGAAGAGGTGACATGTGTTTTTCTGTTGTATCATAAATCTCAGTGCAGGGAGCATGGAGAAGGATTTATGATTATTAGACCGCCAGACATTAACGTTTTATTAGAGAGGTTTTATTAGAGAGGCCACCCCGATAGGTCTATAGGTCTGTACACCTACATCACATAGTGATACACAGCCGAGCTATAACTCACTCAAAGTAAAGTCCAGAGTAACTTTTCAGCTATGCAGAGTAAACAAAATGATGTGAGCGTCTCCATCAGGACTGACATCAGCCAATGTTATACCATGAAATGATTCAATGTTTTCTATAGGAATGTCTGATTTCCATAACGAGCGCCATTATCCCCGGCAATACCCTTATTGATTGGTAACCAGCGCCTGCACAGCTGTTTTCTATTGTTGAATTTCCGACAATTATCGGAAAAAGAATAAATACAATCTGCCCGCCATTGTTAGTCAATTCAATGCCGGAAAAATTGCCTATGATTAGCGCTTGTTGGGATTACGGATCTGTATAGAACATGTATGGCCTGTCCTCAATGGCCGCCAAATACCCGATGTTTACCGTTTCCCTTCGTTCTCTTCTCGACATGTTTCTCCTTATGTAACGTAATGCTCCGAAAACCCTCTAAAATTATTGGGAAGGTGTTTTCTTTTCCATTGTAAGTTAATTTGTATTAAAATGTGCAAATCACTGGCTGCAGACGAGGGAAAAAATCTGATGAATAAGTAAAATATTCCTTTGTACTTCGTTTTCAAAGACGTCAATTCTGCTCCTGTGTAGTTTGTACATTTTGGAAATAAAAGAAACTTTGGATAGGGGATTCAAAGGCAAAGCCTGGTTCTCCGTGCCTGAGCGATCGGAAAATTAACGAATTCTTGTAGATCTTGTTATCTCTTATTATGGAGACATAGGGCTGGAACCCCCCCCATCCCCCCCCCCCCACACACACACCCCTACTCCACCATGGGGATAGAAAAGTTTAGGAGCTCAGTCTATGCTGCATAAACTTCTATGGGACCTCCTGCATGGCAACATCTCGTAGTCCTATAGAAGCGAATATTCATCTAAACATGGGCAGCACCGACTCCGATTACAGAAGTTCTTACTAGGGATAGGTGTCCAGTAATAATAATAATTCCTTTATGTATATAGCGCACACATATTCCGCAGCGCTGCACAGAGTTTGCCCAATTCGTCCCTGTCCTAGATGGGGCTCACAATCTAATCAACCGACCAGTATGTTTTGGAGTGTGGGAGGAAACCGGAGGACCCGGAGGAAACCCACGCAAACACAGAGAGAACATATCAACTCTTTACAGATGTTGACCCTGGGACTTGAACCCAGGTCCCCAGTATTTGGACCCCCAGTGATTACACATTTAAATCCCCAACCCTAATGCGAAAATGTCTTTGCTGATTTCATGTTGATTTCTTGCAGATTGTCACCTCCAGTTTCACAATGAGAACAATAAACATGTAGAATTTTATAATATAATAACAGATATGCTGGATGATGACATTGACTGATTGGTATTGAAATGTTGCATCATAGATAAAAGATAGGTAGATAGATATGATGATTGATAGATATGATGAATAATAGAAAAATATGATGATTGATTGATGGATAGATAGATGATTGATAAATAGATGGATATGATGATTGATCACTTGATATGATGATTAATAGATAGATATGATGACAGATTGATTGATTAATAGATGTGATAAATAATAGCAAGATATGATGATTGATAGATGATTGATTGATAGATACATAATCCAGAGCATTACAGCAAAAATTATCCCATTAAGAGTGGGTGCTCTACCACAAGGTTGGATTTATCATACACAGGCGCACAGTGCACCAGTGCACTCCACACTACCCAGCACCTGCCAAATATATCAGGAAGCTCCAGGCTTTTCTATGTGAGGTCCTGGTGTAGAAAAGTGCCTTAGCCTGTGCCACAAACTGGCTGTACGCTGAATACTGTGCCTATTTCGGGGCTTGTATACCAGAATTCAGGTGCAATAACCTAAAAGCCACATGTATAGATCCATATATGTATATATGTTGGATAGATAGATAGATAGATAGATAGATAGATAGATAGATAGATAGACAGGCTGGTATGAGATGGATGGATATATAAATATGATGGATAAATAGATAGATATAGACCAGCACCAGTGTCTTTCCTATCTTACACACAATGAAGCATATGCTCTTATATCCCCATTGCTGGACCCTGTAAGTCATGGCTGGCTCATGTCTGTACCCAAAATACTTGAGTCTCTGCCAAATGCAATGATTGGCATGTGTTCAAATCGCTGCAGACCATTCTTCTTATCTGCTCAGGCAGCACACTGGGCCATTTGCATGTGAATTATTAGTTGTTATTTGGCACGAAACTTTGGGTATTTTACCAATTAGTGGACTGGAAACACTGCGGATTCCTGAGCGTGGCGTTGGGGGCTGTTGTTGTGTGTTACATTCCGTCCTTTGTATGGAGAAGGCATTAGACGACTTCCTCCGGGAATGACTGTATCTTTTTTTTACGTTATTCAAGGAACTTTTAAAGGAAAAGTTGTGTTTTTTAGCCTATTTTTATCCGGATCAGGATAAACCTGATTAATATTTTGCTGGAGGTTTTTTGGTGTTCTTCCAGGTGGAAGAATAAGTTCTCTTATCTCTATGACACATTAAGCTGTCTCAGATTTGTCCTTAAAACTTAGAGTCAATTTTTGTAATAAAAAGTAACAATCTTGTAGCAGTGCTATGTATTGTGTGGTTCTTCTGTTTTGCCTGCTATTACAATTATGAATAAAACTTGATGTAACCATTTTGGGATCTATCATCAAAATCCATCCTGATAAACCAGGGACATTACTCATAGATCCAGGCACCGGGACTGTGGTAATCTACATATATTTGTTATCTATGGATCCCTTTTTTCTAAAATCAACTTTTATAATTATTTTAATGCGCCAGGAGGTCTCTCGGCACTTCCTCCCTCCCATTGTGTGAGATCACATCAGGCAGAGTTAAGGGAGAAGTATTGAGGGAGCAGAGTGGGACATTGTAACCGTCTGTGAAGCTGGAGCACATAGGGGCTCTGGTAATGCCCCCCAGAGCTCCTCTGGCATAATTATAAAAGTTGATTTTAGAAGGAAGATTCCCACAATCCTGGTGCCTGGATCTATGAGTAAGTGTCCCTGGTTTATTATGATGGATTTTTATGGCAAATTTCCTGAACCTGTCTTATAGGGTTAACCAGAAAGATCAAACAAAATAGGTCCAAAACATAATAAATTGTAATTTTTTTGCATCCCATAGATATTAGATATGGAAAATCTTCCAAGACAGTGATCTCGTAATTGCATGGGGCTGACTACCTTGATCTGTTTTGCCCAATGCAGTCACATGATTCATGATGACTCAACATAACTTGAATTAGAAGGTGGATTCATGTGATTATACAGAACTTTTTGTGGCACCTTCTGAGGACCTTAATAGTCCAATTGGACATATTTCCTAATACATTTATATTGGTAAGTGTGTTATTTTACTAATATTAACACACACACACACTGTGATTTTTTTTTCTCTATGGATAATCCCTTTAAGGACTGTTGAGTTAAAGAATCTGTCAGTATCAGGGTTACATAGAGTTTATTTCTTATGTAAGCATTGGATTTCAGGTTCATGCCCCTTTAACATGAATAAGAAGTGCATGGCTATAAACACCAGATCCAGACAACCCCTTTAATATCAACCTCATTGTAAACCTTTCTAACCTCAATCTAAACACTTGCTTTTGGTTGTAAATACTAGCAACCTTTCCTTCTTGATTAAAGACAGTATAGAAGTGCCACCAGCGGTATCAGTCTCCGGTAACCCGCCCTGTCAGCTCTGATATACTCCGTCCATTAGGCACTCAGTACGGCCGCCATCTATCACATTACTCATCCCCGTCACGCCGATGTGGTCCTGCGGTCCGTGCGCCTCTATTTATCCATAAAAAAGTTCATCAAAAATAAATTATCTACAAAATGACAGGGAGAGACTGGAAAGCGATGTCTCATCACCGGGGGAACATCAACCAATGACGACCTGAAATAGGCAACGATGAAGACGACATCCCGAGATCTAGATGGAGGGGGACGTTACACATCTGTTTTCATTAGTGAAATTTATCATCACTTTTCAATGGAAAAAAAAAAATCGGCAATTGAATTTTTGGTGAGAAACATCAGAACTGGGTAGCCAAGGGATATATAAGATTGTAATGATATTGTCTGTGTCCGAAATGTGTATTTTTTTTAGAATAGGAAGGTTTAAGTCTTACCCCTATAATACCCCCCAATATCCCACCCCTCAGATAGACAATCCACACATATCTGTCCTCCCCATATCACCTTATATTATCTGCCACTTAGGCACTGTACCTTAATTACAGGTCGTCTGTCTGATATGCAAACTAGTATAGATGAGTCATATTCTGACTAGAAGAGTCATGTTTTCACCAGACTGCCAGTGATCCACGCCTCCCTCTTTTGATTGACAGCTCAGTGTCACTTGAAATCTCGGCCTCAGCAGACAGGAAGTCCGTTTTTTTTTTGTCCACTTCCTGTCCTTACCAGAACGCTGTCCCTCTCACTGTATGGTGAATTTATCAGTGAGCACTGTGTGGGAAACTTCAGATCTTCTCACCATTTCATGCACCCTGTGATGGGTCTGGCCACACGGTGGGGGGTAAAGCCATGTACTAAAGGAGAGAGCAAACACAGATAAAGGCAGAAAAAGTTTGGGGAATGATTTTACTGCTGGGAGGAGGCAGATATAAGCTGAGGCGCGGTGTGCGTTGGGGGGGGGGGTGAATAAGGCTTATTGTGCTTGTTCTTGATGACAGATTCCAATTAAAGTTTCCCCATTGTGACTGTATCTGAGGTTTTATGTCTTAAACAGTAGCAGATCATTATTATGGGGACCAAGGATTTCCAAGGGACCTAAACCCCTCACTAAATTTGAGAGTGATCTCCAGCTCTGGACTGATTGTGAATGTCAATGTGTGTCAGTTCTTGAAACACATATATACAGTTACAATAGCAGTTCCAGGAGCTTTAAAGGACCTCCTAAGGTCTCAAAACTGCAGAACAAAACACCAACAGAATGGACCCCCCCTTCCTTTCCCAAGAATTTTGGTTCTGATACATAGGTAGACAGTAAAAATTAAACCATTCAACAAAATGACACTTGTGTCGGGCTGATAATATTCATACAGCCCAGGACCCATGACAGTCTTATCTCCCCCTGGTCCCCACTATTATAGTTCTGATAGTCCAAGTGGAAATATCCTAAAGGACATCCACCAGAGGAGATAATAATAACAATTCCTCTAATTATATAGGGCACACAGATCAGTCCATGTCCCCAATGGGGCTCACAATCTAATCAACCTACCAGTATGTTTTGGAGGGTGGGAGGAAACTGGAGGATCCAGAGGAAACCCACACAAACATGGAGAGAAAATACTAACTCTTTGCAAATGTTAACATGGATTGGACTTGAACCCAGATCCCCAGCGCTGCAAGGCTGTAATGCTAGCCACTGAGCCACATGTAGAAGAAGAAGTCTTTCCAGTGCCAGAATACTTATATCATGGCCACATGACTTTATATTTAGGTCTTTGAGATACTTTTACATAATTGTCCAATATCCAGTTTCTTCAAGATGTGAACTTTCTCTCGTGCCATTCCGGGTCCAATCCTAAATCTTCATTCCACTTAGCTTCACCCATATCCAGTGTCAGCTGCCGCGTGATATCCCCCCGAGGTAAAGATCTCCTAAAAGTGGTTACTGTAGGACAAGTAAAATTCTACCATTCAAATATTTTCTTCCAAATTGATAACTTCACTTGTTGGTTCATGTTTCAGGTTATAGTTTGGGTCAGTCAGGAATTACTTGCAAAATTCCGAAAATATTTTAATATCTGCTTCCGGTGCAGAGCGTCTTGCTTCATGTCAGTCTCACTTCTCTATGATCCATATGATGGTTTTTTTAAGGTGTTCTTTGACAAAATCTACTGCAATCTCACCATTTTTGGCCACACAAGCCACCGTAGAAGAGTCATAGTGTGTCCTGTGATCCAGATCAATTTGTCACCCAACAGATTTGTTAGGAGTAACAATGGTCTAAGTCATTAATAGGTCATTAGGCTCCACTGGATGCCATTGATATCCATTGTTCATTGGATTTGGAAGAGTCTTATGCCTTGGTGCACCAATGGAGGACATACAGTATTTTTCGGACTATAAGGCGCACTGGAGTATAAGGTGCACCATCAATAAATGCCCGCTAAAACATCTAGGTTCATAGATAAGGCGCACCATATAATAAGGCACACCTGATTATAAGGATGAATGACCAGCAGGTGGCAGACCTGTGCACAGTTCAAGGCAGTACAGTAAGTACAGTTCATATATAAGGCGCACTGGACTATAAGGCGCACCGAGAAATTCAAAGGATTTTTTGTGCGCCTTATAGTCCGAAAAATACGGTAATACAATCTGTGAACATGGATGACCTAAGCTGAAATTCCTGCCAAATGTGGTGTTGTAGTGCAGTGGCTTAGTGGTTAGCATTACAGCCTTGCAGCGCTGGGGACCTGGGTTCAAGTCCAGGGTCAATATTTGCAAAGAATTTGTATGTTCTCTCCGTGTTTGTTTGTGGTTCTTCTGGTTTCCTCCCACACTCCAAAACATACTGGTAGGTTGATTAGATTGTGAGCCCCATGGGGACAGGGACTGATGTGGCAAGCTCTGTGCAGTGCTGTGTAATCTGTGTGCACTATATAAATAAAGAATTATTATAATTACATTGAAGCTGAGCTAAGAGGTTATCCATGGCCCCCCTCCTTCTAAAATCCACTTTTATAATTATGCTAATGTGACTGAAGAGCACTTGGTGGTGTAACCACAGTCCCTCCATGCTTCACATGCTGTTACACTGTCTCACCTTCCCCTCGTGCTCCCTATGCCTGCTTTAATCTCACACAGTGGGAGGGGAAAGTGCTTCTGCACTTCTGGCTCATTAGCATGATTATAAAAGTTGATTTAGAAGGAAGGAGGCCATGGATAACAAATATAAGAAGATACCACAGTCACGGTGCCTGGATCTATGAGTAATGCCCCGGGTTTATCAGGATGGATTGTGATGGTAGATTTCTGTAGGATGCAGATCCTCCATGTGTGTATCACATGTATGTAGCAGTAAAGTGTCACTGGAAATGTTACTGACAGATCTGAATATACATTTGCAGGGGGGAAGTGAGAATTCTTCATGTAGCCATATGTGCAGCTCTGATCCTGCCAAGAGGGTGACGACTACAGCTCACACATATGACACTGCTTCTATTTGGGATTCTATTCTGATTTACAGATGGAATAGTCGAAATGTCATGTTATCAATCACATTCTATGTATCCTTTGTTTCCAAGTTTCTCCCTAATGACCTCAGATATATGTCCAGCCGCACCACGTATGGATGTATACTGGCAGGAATAACTCTCCAAAGGAGAAACTATCCACACGATCAGTAATAAGGGCAGTGGTTGAAGCTGTATGGGCATATTAGTCCTATTTTCAGGCAGCATATTATAGAGCAAGGGGAGCTGAGTATATTGTACATAGTGTCCTATCTGCAGGTAGCATAGAGCAGCAAGAGCTGAGCAGATTGTTCATAGTGTCCTATCTGCAGGCAGCATGTTATAGAGCAGGAGGAGATGAGCAGACTGTACACAGTGTCCTATTTGCAGGCAGGATGTTATAGAGCAGGGGATGCTAAGCAGAATGTACATTGTGTCCTATTACCAGGCAAGATGTTATAGAGCAGTAGAAGCTGAGCAGAATGTACATTGTGGCCGAAGCTGGAATGTAGCATGTTATAGAGCAAGACAAGCAGATTGTACATAGTGTCCTATCTGCCAGCAGCATGTTATAGAGCAGGAGGAGCTGAACATATTGTATATAGTGTCCTATCTGCAGGCAGGATGGTATAGAGCAGGATAAGCTTAGTTGAATATATGTAGTGTCCTATCTGCAGGTAGCAGGAGAAGCTGAGCAGATTGTACATAGTGTCCTATCTGGAGGGAACATGTTATACAGCAGGAGGAGCTGAGCAGATTGTACATAGTGTCCTATTTGCAAGCAGAATGTTATAGAGCAGGAGGAGCTGAGCAGATTGTAAATAATGTTCTATATGCAAGCAACAATTTATAGAGCAGGAGGAGCTGAGCAGATTGTGTATGTGGTCCTTTCTGTTATAGAGCACGTGGAGCTGAACATATTGTACATAGTATCCTATTTGCAGGCAGCATGTCATAGAGCAGGAGGCGCTGAGCAGATTGTTCTTAGTTTCTACAGACACGACAAGCCACCTGCAAATGGGACTCTATGTAAAACCTGCTCCGCTCCTTCTGCTCTATAACATCCTGGCAGCATTTTCAATAATACGTTAGCTTCTTATTAAACTCCATGGTCGAGTTTCCATCTCCAGCCTCCTCCAGTCATCCCACCGTCTCCTATACTATTACTCAGCTCATGAAGACGTCTCATTAGGTTCCTTCTCCACCAGGCTTCAGACTTTGTACAGTCCCACTCCCTCTCCGCAGATCTGTAGTAGTAATTGCTGCCTATCATTAACTTGGACTTTGTACATTTCTAATTCTCAGGCATATGTTACCTTTGATCACTTGTCCATGTACAAATGGCGTCCATTCTGCGCAGACCCACCAGCCGCCATCCATCACCGCTCCTTATCTCCTGCTCCTGTTTCATGTGGGTGAGGAATGTTTTTAGGATAAATGAATGGCCAATCATTGAGCTAAAGGTTATCCGAAGGATAATAATGAGCCCTAGAGAAAAAGGAAATATTTATCAAGGGCTATAAATCACCAGATAATGTCTGTGCTACTTTTTACTTAATAACTTGGTCCGTGCTTGAATACCCTTAACATAGGCAAAACTTATATAGTGGAAGTCCCACCTATAGGACCCCCATAATCAGTGCAATGACCCCCTGATCAGAACCGCAGTCAGTGTTAGGTATTATCTCTGTATAATCCTACTTTTATGTATGTTGTCAATAGCAGCAGGATTTTGAAAAGTGGGCTCATGTTTAAGGATTGTAGCTAGACTTGGGGAACTGGGAGAGTGTCCTTACACTGCTGTTCTGTGAGATCTCTACATTTAAGGCTGTCGAAGCTTCTGGATGAATATTATATTAATATAATATTATGGACTTTTGAACAGGTCAATGCAGAAAGCAGCAGTGCGAACACATGCCTCCAGTGTAGTAAGTCCAGTTACAATTCTGGAATATAAATCCATCTTTCACAGTCCCACTGCTACTAATAACACAAAGGCAAAAGTGAAAGTGCTATTACACTGATCTCCAGGAACAATAAGAAAATAATATCTGCAGAAAGCGAGGAGGTCAGCAGTGTGTGGACACAGTCCTAATGCAGCAATCCAGGTAATATCCTGGAATATAAATACATTTTTTACAGTCCACAAAGGTTCTATTACACTAATCTTCAGGACCAATAGCTAAAACAGTCTGCAGAGAGTTATAAGCTCAGCAGAGAGAGAGAGCACCAAGTCCAGCTACAAACCATGAATTATAAATCCATTTTTAACAATGTTGCTGCTACTAAAACACACTTATTTACACACGTATATTTAAACACGTATATTTACACAGATCTCCAGGGACAAATGCCTAAAACTGTTTGTAAAGAGCTAAGATCTCAAAGTGTGAGGACACAATATTAAGTCCATCAAGTCCAGCTACAATGTGTGAAAATAAATCCGTTTTTCATAGTCCTAATGCTACTAATAAAACATACACAAAGGTTCTATTACACTGATCCCCATGACTAATACCTAACACTGTCTGCAGAGAGCTAGGAGCTCAGCAGAGTGAAAGCAACACCTAATGTACCATGTCCAGCTACAATCATGGAATATAAATCCATTTTTCACAATTTACTGCTACTCAAACACACATAAAGGTATGTTTAAACAGATTTACAGGGACAATGGGGCACATTTACTTACCCGGTCCAGTCGCGATCCAGCGGCGCATTCTCTGCTCTGGATTCGGGTCCGGCCGGGATTTATGAATGTAGTTCTTCCGCTGTCCACCAGGTGGCGCTGCTGCGCTGAAAGTCATCTCATCGCGCCGGAATGCACCACCTCGGACCAGGTGAAGGTAAGCGCTCCCCAAGCGACACTTTTTCGGTTTTTAAATGCGGCGGTTTTTCAGAATACGTCGCGATATCCGTCGCGTGCATGCCGCCGCCGATGCGCCACAATCCGATCGCGTGCGCCACAATCCCGGGGCAATTCAGGTACAATCGGCGCAAATCGGAAATATTCGGGTAACACGTCGGGAAAACGCGAATCGGGCCCTTAGTAAATGACCCCCAATATGTCTAAAACTGTTTGTAAAAAGCTAAGACCTAATGCGCCAAGTCCAGCTACCATAATGGAATATAAATCATTTTTTTTACAGTCTTGCCACTTCTAATAACACATAGAAAGGTATGATTACACAGATAACCAGGGAATATACCTAACTCTGTCTGTAGAGTTAAGAGCTCAGCAGTGTGAGGACAAGCCCCTAATGCACCAAGTCCAGCTACAATCATGGAATATAAATACATTTTTTCACAGTCCTGCTGCTACTAATAAAATGTATGATTGAACACTTTCCAGCACCAATACCTAACACTGTCTGCCGTACTGCCTGCTCAAAACACCTGACAAACTTCTGAATCTATGCCTCTGCAGGGGGGTCGGAGTTCTGCGTTAAGAACTGGCACTGGCCATTCTAAGGGAAGATTTTCAGGTTCATAAAATCAGAATAATGCAGCTAAAAATAATCTGATCATAGTTGGGCTCAGTTTGTGGTATTCTAAAAATGTCCTCTCTAAGGTATTCACTAAGGGATTACATTTCACATGTTTAATTTGCCTTTTTTATGTAAAAATGAAGAATTTTGAGAATCTGGAATAATCAGAAAATCCTGACAATAAGCGACTGTAAAAATACTGAAATCTTCCCATATTTAAGGACACACACAACCCTAACACTGTCTGTGTTTGATTCCCCCTCCTGAAGACAATGACCATCCTGAAATACAAGATTCCTGCAATGTCTGTCTAATCCACAGCTGACGCACCTCACTCCTGACAATGGGCCTTCTCTTGTGCTAAGAGCAACTTCCTCTCCTTGATGTGACTGTCACTTTCTAGCAGTCCTGCTTCTTGTAAAAGAAATGTAAAAAGTTGTGGTGGAAATATTAGCAAAACCTTGACCTTTATTTAAATAGATTATAATCAACATCTAATAAAATGGACTGGAAGGTTCTGTCACACTCTGTGGAGGAGTATAGCATATTTTACATAGAGTCCTATCTGCAGGCAGCATGTTGTAGAGCAGGAGGAGCTGCGCAGATTGTACATAATGTCCTATCTGCAGGCAGCATGTTATAGAGCAGGAGGAGCTGAGAAGATTGTACATAGTGTCCTATCTGCAGGCAGCATGTTATAGAGCAGGAGGAGCTGAGCATATTGTGCATAGTGTCCTATCTGCAGGCAGCATGTTATAGAGCAGGAGGAGCTGAGCAGATTGTACATAGTGTCCTATCTGCAGGCAGCATGTTATAGAGCAGGAGGAGCTGAGCATATTGTGCATAGTGTCCTATCTGCAGGCAGCATGTTATAGAGCAGGAGGAGCTGAGCAGATTGTACATAGTGTCCTATCTGCAGGCAGCATGTTATAGAGCAGGAGGAGCTGAGCAAGATTGTACATAGTGTACTATCTGCAGGCAGCATGTTATAGAGCAGGAGGAGCCAAGCATATTGTACAGAATGTCCTTTTAGCAGGCAGAATGTTATAGAGCAGTAGGAGCCAAGCGGATTGTACTCAGTGTCCTATCTGCAGGCAGCATGTTATAGAGCAGGAGGAGCCGAGCAGATTGTACACAGTGTCCTATCTTCAGGCAGCATGTTATAGAGCAGGAGGAGCTGAGCATATTGTACATAGTGTACTATCTGCAGGCAGCATGTTATAGAGCAGGAGGAGCTGGGCAGATTGTACATAGTGTCCTATCTGCAGGCAGCATGTTATAGAGCAGGAGGAGCTGAGCAGATTGTACATAGTGTCCTATTTGCAGGCAGCATGTTATAGAGCAGGAGGAGCTGAGCAGATTGTACATAGTGTCCTATCTGCAGGCAGCATGTTATACAGCAGTAGGAGCTGAGCAGATTGTACATAGTGTCCTATCTGCAGGAAGCATGTAATAGAGCAGGAGGAGCTGAGCAGATTGTACATAGTGTCCTATCTGCAGGCAGCATGTTATAGAGCAGGAGGAGCTGAGCAGATTGTACATAGTGTCCTATCTGCAGGCAGCATGTTATAGAGCAGGAGGATCTGAGCAGATTGTATGTAGTGTTCTATCTGCAGGCAGCATGTTATAGAGCAGGAGGAGCCGAGCAGATTGTATGTAGTGTTCTATCTGCAGGCAGCATGTTATAGAGCAGGAGGATCTGAGCACATTGATCATTGTGCACATTCTACAGGCAGCATGTTATATAGCATATAATGCTAAAATAGAAATAATCTTATACACATTACATTATTTAGACCAAAATCTGCAGTAAGTGTGTCATTTCCCATTGCATGACTGCAGGTAACAGTCTCCTGATCGAGTTATCCATGACCTGACCTCCTTTCTATAAATTCTTTGTATCCATGTCTTCCCTTTTCCGGGAGGCCGGCCAATTCCTGAAACCCAAATGAAAGGAGTAATATGTGACATGACTGTGTTTTCCTCTGAATAGAGCTCAGGTAATAACCTGCGTTGTTCTTAGCTTCGTGTAACATTTGGGTGCGTTGATGTCATTCCTGAAATACAATTTATTGCATAGTTAATATGATTGGTGGTCGGCTTATCATATGGAGCTATATATTGGGCGTTACACAGTTCTGTCGTCTATGAGATTATACAACATTTTATGGCTATAGCTTGAAGGTATAACGTTAAGGGTTCTTGAGCGCCAGCGATAACGGATCTTCATGTTCCTGATTCCGACTTGTAGACCAATGATTCTGATTCTTGATGATCAAAGCAAAGTGAAGATCCCTGTACTGGGGTTAAAGGGAACCTGTCACCAGGTTTTACCTATTGCACTACTTGCCCCCCTCAGGTAGGGTATGACATTTCATTTCTAGAATTTAATCTTTTATGTGAAATCTCACCTGTTTACCTATAATAATACTCACCCAAAGTCAGGGAAATACTACTCTTCTCACCTCATTTTGACATGAGATGAGTCAAGTTTAGTGGTTGCAGGAAGAGTGGCAAGAGAAGCCCCCACTTTACCTCATGTCTTTGTAATGTGTGTAAGTGTGTGGTGCATGATATGAGGTAATTCACCAATATACATCTAGTAATAGTTCTGCTCCGCTTTCTTGATATGTAAAGTGAAGCCTCCTGTCTTTTACCTCATCAGCCAGAGATTCCTGACCATAAAATGGCCGTAGACAGAGGGTCATGTGATCTCTAACTGTCCATGAACAATTGCCCTGCCAGGACCTCAATCGTATATTCATGAATACTATCATAAGGTCCTGGCAGGGCGATTGTTCATGCACGGTTAGAGATCACATGACCCTCCATCTGCGGCCATTGTATGGACAGGAATCTCTGGCTGATGAGGTAAAAGACAGGAGGCTTCACTTTACATATCAGGAAAGCGGAGCAGAACTATTACTAGGTGTATATTGGTGAATTACCTCATATCCTGCCCCTCACACCTGCACACACGTTACAAAAAACATGAGGTAAAGTGGGGACTTCAAAATTGACACTTTTCTTGCGACCACTAAACTTGACTCATCTCATGTCAAAATGAGGTGAAAAGAGTCATATTTCCCTGACTTTGGGTGAGTATTTTTATAGGTAAACAGGTGAGATTTCACATAAAATTAAATTCTAGAAGTGACATTTCATACCCTACCTGAGGGGGGCAAGTAGTGCAATAGGTAAAACCTGGTGACAGGTTCCCTTTAACCCCAGTACAGGGATCTTCACTTTGCTTTGATCACCAAGAATCAGAATTGACCCTTTTCCTGCGACCACTAAACTTGACTCATCTCATGTCAAAATTACATATCAAGAAAGTGGAGCAAAACTGATCTAATATTCTGCTCCCCCCTGACTAACACACACATTATAAAAAAAATTAGGAAAAGTTGACACCCCCATTAACATAAAACTACATTTTTGTGCCCTCACCCAGAGGTCGCCAGATCCAGAAATTGTCTGTGCGTCATCTAGCAGAAGGGGATTAGAGGGAATTCTCCTATTACCGGAGCGTCGTGGCGGTTCGGACCCCCGGCCCTATCAGACATTTCTGATATATCCTGTTAAAACCCCTTTCAAGCGACGGACTTGAACTTTGTCTGGTTTAGTAATTCTCTGTATTTCACGACTGTAGGTGGTGATTTTATTTCAGCACAGAACAGGATGAGTCAAGGGTCGCCGGGTCAAAAACACAGAACTGGAAATCAAAAGTGAACGCGGATGGTGCTTGTAGTAATTTTCTCCGGCAGGGGGATTGTTAGGATCATTCTGCCCTCCAGAGCTGTGATCCCATTCACAAGGCTGCAGGAGCTATATGTGGAGCGCTGGGCAGGGGACCCGTCACCTGTTGGGGACTATACCAGCAGCGGGAGCCAAGTCTCCGAGCATGTCAGTCCTACGAGAGACCTTCTCAGTCCTGGGAGTGTGATTAGACCGGGCTGGAATGCTGTTTGTTTGTTTTTTTCCGTAATCTCTTCCTGTTTTTAAAGTTTCGTTGAAAAAAAAAAGGCGTCCGCTGTTTGTTATAGGGACAATGGAAGAAGAAAACGTAATCCGTGAGCCCCAACCTTTTCTGGCTCCGAGTTGCGTGCAAATCAACGGTGAGTAACCGGATTAGTCTCCGAGGAGGTCAGAAGCTGCTCTGCTAAATATATACATAGATATACTATGTGCGGCTTTATCTCTTATACTTAACCCTTCGCTTTGCGACTAAAAGGGTTAAAAGAATTCCAGAATTTGATACTGTAGATATTCGCTGTACGGGGAAAAAAAAGGGACCAGATCAGGTATCAGTGAGCACGCAGAATACTCCGGAGTTCTCCCTACAAAAACAAATGGGATCCTCCGGCTCAGGGAAAGTAATGTTACAGAATTTGGGATTCTTTGTGTGGTGTAGTAAAGGTTTATATGGGATTAGCAGTTAGTGTTCGCTTTACTGCAGCTGTAAATTTTGTAATTTATACTGTGTGGATAGACGCTGTGTGGGCATTTTATGTATAATGTATGTGAAATATAAATGTCACATTCCACTACTTAGATCTTACCGTAATCTCCAAACTTGAAATATAAAACAGATTTATCAAAAGTTAGAATGGACTTTAGTCTTATTCTGCACCAGATTTATCAATGTGTCTGACAATGAAAGACAAATCTGGTGTAATGTAAGACTGTGGGGTCGTATTTTGGACCATCTATTTGTTGGTCTAACTTACAGTGCCCAAATTTTGGCACGTTTGCAAAATTTGTGCCGCACTGACTTTTTCACTTGAAGCCACTCCCTTTTTCCCAAGGCCTTGGCCCTTTTATCTTACTAGTCGAAAAAGTTTCTAAAATTTGTCTAAAACCCTTAAAAGTTTGAAAAATTTCCCCCCAATATTAATTTGGTCTTGTTGGCTCAAAGCAGACATGACCGGTGCTGCGGGGCCACTGGAACGAGAGGTTCTGGTCTTGGATATCCAAAGCCTTTCCAGTGTCCTTAGACATTGTATGTTCTCTCCGTGTTTGCGTGGGTTTCCTCCAGATCCTCCGGTTTCCTCCCACGCTCCAAAACATACTGGTAGGTTGATTAGACTGTGAGCCCCATTGGGGACAGGGACTGATTTGGCAAACTCTGTGCAACACTGCGTAATCTGTGTGCCCTATATAAATAAAGGAATTATTATTATTAATTAATGGCAATAGCTGCCAGATGAATGCTTCTTCAGCCTATAGATATTCCTCCCAATGCTCCTACACACTTGAAAGGGGTGTCACAAGAGACCCTCCATGCTTCAGCTTCACAAACTATTAAACTGTGAAGTAGCACTTTTCCCTTTCACTGAAATTACAGTAGGTAGAGGGAGGGAAGAAGTACTGAGGGATCAGGGGTAGACTGCTCCTGCACAGTGTAACAGCCTGTGAGTCTACAGCATGGGAGTGCTTAGGTAACACCCCCCAAGAGCACTTCTGGCTTAGCATAATTTTAAAAGTTGACTTTAGAAGGATAACAAATATAACAAGATTATCACAGTCACAACGAGTAGGTGTCCCTGGCTTCTCATGCTTGATTTTGGTGGTAGATTTCCTTTAAGGATGTACATTTTTTTTTCCTGGGGGAGGGGTGTCTGTGTGCTGTTTTAAATTAAAAGGCCCCCCCCCCTTTGTCTAGTATGAACTAATTCCAAATAATTGTTAGGGGGGTGGGGGGTTATGAAATCAAATTGGGGGCGTTGTTTAAAATTTCCAATTTTATATTAGGTCAAGCACCAAGTTATTCCAATCTACTCATGTGACACATACAGATGCCCGGCCAAGCTGAGGATGCATGTGTATGAAGGAATGTGTATAATGTACATGCCTGGCCTTACAGATAGGACAATGGGGACTCTCAATAAACTTTACACAACTGTACAAGTAAGAAAACTTAGGACATGTCTTCAAGACAAGACAAGGCACAAGACGATTATTTGAATAATATGACATTTTTTTTGTATGTGCTCCCAACAAAGGCTCTATTATAAAAATTATATACCAGCTCATAATAACATATAGATGGCAGATAATCTCCCATATCCGCCAGACAAGACTGACTTTGTCTGTATCAGGAATCACAGGTTTGACCCTGGTGTGAGTCACCCTTAATAGTTCTGGCAATGAATGAACTGTAAGCTCTTCAGGCTACAGATAAACTGTTCCCTAAACATCCTCTGCACACAATCCTATAGAATATAATATACTTGATGATGGGGGATCATTTCTGTAACAACAGAGGGAATCTTCCATTTACCGACACTGCTGTGCTCTGGGCCGCAGAGCTGTGTAAATAGTCGTGTGTTTTGTATATTTACGGTTCAGCGCAGCGACGTATGAAGTAATCCACTTTCTCAGGATTTGTGCTCAGTGACCCTTGAGCTCTGCTGTTTTCTTTCAGTTTAGAAGGATATGTGTCAACATTGTCTGTAAGGATTTCTTCCCCCATTATAGGTCGTGCCCAGCATATACAGGCATCATATAAGGATATCTGCAAGTATCTTATAGATTGTGCCCACCGTATACAGGCACCATATAAGGATATCTGCAAGTATCTTATAGATTGTGCCCACCTTACAGGCACCATATAAGGATATCTGCAAGTATCTTCCTCCATTATAGGTTGTGCCCAGCTTATACAGGCATCATATAAGGATATCTGCAAGTATCTTATAGATTGTGCCCACCGTATACAGGCACCATATAAGGATATCTGCAAGTATCTTCCTCCATTATAGGTTGTGCCCAGCATATACAGGCATCATATAAGGATATCTGCAAGTATCTTATAGATTGTGCCCACCGTATACAGGCACCATATAAGGATATCTGCAAGTATCTTATAGATTGTGCCCACCGTATACAGGCACCATATAAGGATATCTGCAAGTATCTTATAGATTGTGCCCACCTTACAGGCACCATATAAGGATATCTGCAAGTATCTTCCTCCATTATAGGTTGTGCCCAGCTTATACAGGCATCATATAAGGATATCTGCAAGTATCTTATAGATTGTGCCCACCGTATACAGGCACCATATAAGGATATCTGCAAGTATCTTCCTCCATTATAGGTTGTGCCCAGCATATACAGGCATCATATAAGGATATCTGCAAGTATCTTATAGATTGTGCCCACCGTATACAGGCACCATATAAGGATATCTGCAAGTATCTTATAGATTGTGCCCACCGTATACAGGCACCATATAAGGATATCTGCAAGTATCTTCCTCCATTATAGGTTGTGCCCAGCATTTACAGGCACCGTATAAGTATATCTCCGAGTATCTTCACCTATTATAGGTCAGCCCCAGCATATACAGGCACCGTATAAGGATATCTGCAAGTATCTTCCCCCATTATAGGTCAGGCCCAGCATATATAGGCACCTTATAAGTATATCTGCAAGTATCTTATAGCTTGTGCCCACTGTATACAGGCACCATATAAGGATATCTGCAATTATCTTCACCTACAGTAGGTTGTACCCACCATATAAAAGCATGTATAATGATATCTGCCACTGTCCTCCCCCACTATAGGAAGTGCCCATCGTATACAGGCACCATATTAGGATATCTGCCAGTGTCTTCCCTTGCTTTAGGAAGTGCCCATTGTATACAGGCACTGTATATGGATATCTACCAGTATCTTCCCCATCTATAGGAAGTCCCCAACGTATACTGACACTATATATAAGGATATCTGCCAGTATCTTCCACCACTATAGAAAGTGCCAACTGTATACAAGCACCGTATAAGGATATCTGCATTATCTTCACCCAATATAGGAAGTGCCCACCATATACAAGCACATGGTAAGCAAATCTGCAAGTATCTTCCCATTCTTTAGGTCATGTGTGCAATATACATGCACTGTATAAGGATATCTGAAAGTATCTTCCCCATCTATAGGAAGTACCCACTGTATACAAGCGCCGTATAAGGATATCTGCATTATCTTCACCCAATATGGGAAGTGCCCACTGTAGACAAGCACCTCACAAGGATATCTGCAAGTATCCTCTCATACTATAGATCATGCGTACAATACACAGGCACCGTATAAGGATATCTGAAAGTATCTCCCCCATCTATAGGAAGTACCCACTGTATACAAGCGCCATATAAGGATATCTGCATTATCTTCACCCAATATGGGAAGTGCCCACTGTAGACAAGCACCTCACAAGGATATCTGCAAGTATCCTCCTCCCATACTATAGATCATGCGTACAATACACAGGCACCGTATAAGGATATCTGCAAGTATCTTCCCCATCTTTAGCAAGTAGCCACTGTATACATACACCATATAAGGATATATGCCTGTATCTTTCCCCACTATAGTAAGTGCCCACTGTATACAAGCACCATTAAAGATATCTACAAGTATCTCCCCATTCTATAGGTAGTGCCCCCCATATACAGGCATCCGATGAGGATATCTGTCACTATCTCTCCCTATTATAGGTTGTGCCCAGCATATACAGGTACCTTATAAGGATATCTGCCACTATCTCTCCCTATTATAGGTTGTGCCCAGCATATACAGGTACCTTATAAGGATATCTGCCACTATCTCCCTCCACAATAGAGTGATAATTTCCAAAATCTTCCCCCAAAAAGTGCTATAGAGCAAGAATCATAATACCGCTTATATGGGTAACAAGCCTTAATGGCACAACGCTGAAAAAAATTTTGCATCTAGGTCTGACTGCTTGTTGGGAAAGTATGGTTGCCTTCTATCAAAGACATTGCCACTCCTTTTTATAGGTTGTGCCTGGTACTGCATCTCAGTTCTTTTAAATTGAACAAAACAGAGCTGCAGTACCACTTATTCTGTATGCAGTAGACTCATCGGCTCCCTCTACTGGAAGCAGCAGGCAGTCCCAGTTTTATTATGTAGGACTTCTTGAATTCTTAGAGCTCTGAAAATATTTTCTATGTTTTTATCCACTTCAGGTTGACAATAGTCTGCAGGTTTAATGGGCTCATAAAAACCTATATTATTAGAATCACCGCCAAAATATTCTGATCTTCCTGAATGTTATATGTATGAGGGATAATAGAATCTGCTATGTACTGGATGCCTCATGACTCCACAATTCACCAGAGGTCTTATGTACAACCTGAGACGCCTCCCGTGCTGCTTACCACAAGGAAAACATGTGACATGGGGGGTGAAGATGAGCCGGGAGGTCACCGCCGAGGCTGGGGAGGAGAGGAAGGGAGAACGTGCTGTGGTGGATATTGGCTCCTAATGTCAGGAGCAGATTGTGGCTTAAAGGGAATGAATTGCAAATGAAGAGGGTTTACTCAAATTACACTAGGGAGGGTAAAAAATAATCTTCAGCTCGTATTATAAGGCCGGATGATGATAACTGTGCACCTACGGAAATAACATAATTTATCATAAACTAACCAAGTGTCACTGCTGTACAAGAAAACTAGGATCTTCTTTCTTCCTTATTTTCTTTCTTTCTTTTCTCATCCACCTATCTATCATTTATCTTCCCATCTGCTATTAGCTATCACTATATCTACCTCATCTATCTATCTATCTATCTATCTATCTATCTATCTATCTATCTCATATCTATCTATCTATCCATCTATCTATCTATCTATCTCATATCTATCCATCTATCTATCTATCTATCTATCTATCTATCTATCTATCTCCTATCTATCTATCTATCTATCTATCTCCTATCTATCTATCTATCTATCTATCTATCTATCTATCTATCTATCTATCTATCTATCTATCTATCTATCTATTTATCATCTATCCCATCTGCTATTAGCTATCTATCACTATATCTACCTCATACCTATCTATCTTTCTCATATCTGTCCATTATCTATCTATCTAATTATCTATCTGCCCATTTATATTCTACCTTATCTTATCTATCATATCTTTCATCTATCTTTTATGTATAAATCCTCTACTATCTATTCATCTATGTTATATCTGTCCCTCTATTTATTTATATTTATATCTATCTTTCTCATATCTGTCCATTTATCACCTATCTATCTATCTATCTATCTATCTATCTATCTATCTATCTATCTCATATCTATCTATCTATCTCATATCTATCTATCTATCAATCATCTATCTATCTATCTATCTATCTATCTATCTATCTATCTATCTATCTATCTCATATCTATCTATCTCATATCTATCTATCTCCTATCTATCTATCTATCTATCTATCTATCTATCTATCTATCTATCTAGAAGAAGTAAAATCCAAGTCAGCACAATCTTATGGACTCCTAATAAGGAGGGGTGCAGCGCCCACAAAGGTTCTGGCTTGATCCTCTTGTAGCTAAATAAAGTAAAAAGCGGGCAGCACTCCATGGTTCAAAATTTCAAAATAAAAGGTGAACTTTATTGAACAAGTGGCGACGTTTCGGTGTGTAACACCTTCATCAAGCCATGAAGGTGCTTGATGAAGGTGTTACACACCGAAACGTCGCCACTTGTTCAATAAAGTTCACCTTTTATTTTGAAATTTTGAACCATGGAGTGCTGCCCGCTTTTTACTTTATTTATCTATCTATCTATCTATCTATCTATCCAACTGTAGGAAAGAGGCAGCACTCCAAGGTACGTGGAAAAGGGTGAAGCTTTATTCCATGTGCAATCTATCTGCCTGTCTCATATCTATTTATCTATCTCTGGCTACATTCAGACGAACGTATGGGGGACTTATATACGGCCGATATACATCCCCCATAGACAGCAATGGGGGTGGGGGCCAAACGGACAGACATGTCCTATCTTTCGACGGAGTATGGCGCCGTGTGCTACGGTAGGGCAGGCAATAGCAGTGTGAATGTAGCCTAACTTAAGAGAAAAAAGCAGCACACGAAAAAAAAATTGTGAAAAAATGTTGTAGTGGATTTATTCCATATGAGCTTTTCTCAAAGAGGACCAGTCATCTCTGTGAGTGATTATTGTCTTATTGTACAGATCTGATAATATTATCAGACTACATTTCCTATACATTGTAATAAAAAAGAGCAAGAATTTTAAAAAATTTTCACATATCTGTAACTTTTATTCTCTGCATTTACATCACAAAGTAGACCGGACATAATAATAATTAAGCCCTGAACGTTGTGTCACCTTTTCTCAGTCTCCTATGATTATTGGTCCCAAATGAGATCTAATAATTTGAGACAAATATGGCGCAAATGAATCGGACATGCATCAATTCCAAAACGCATTTAATAAGGCAAAACTAGATCCATCATAAATCAACAAGGCGCCAAAATAGGCGAACCTGAGACCCCACTATGATTATCTTCCCTTAAAACATAATGGGGCACATTTACTTACCCGGTCCAGTCGCAATCCCAGGGCACGTTGTCCGACAAGGATTCGGGTCTGCCGGAATTCACTAAGGTCGTGCGCACGATATCCAGCAGGTGTCGCTGCTGCGCCGAGGGCCGCCGGAGTTCACCTGCTTCTCCCCGGTACATGTGAGTGCTGATCTTGCAACACAAATCTTTTTTAAATTCTGCGGTTTTTCCGAATCCGTCGGGTTTTCCGACGGCCATGCCCCCCGATTTCTGCCGCTTGAAAGCCGACGCCGATGCGCCACAATCGGATCGCGTGCGCCAAAATCCCGGGGCAATTCGGCGCAAAACAGAAATATTCAGGAAACCCGGCGAAAGTGCGACGTTCAGACCCTTAGTAAATGAGCCCCATTATTATGAGTTCAAAATTAACATATTTTGAAGAAAGATTCTAAGCATAAGATGACAAGTGCAGGCTTATTTCTTCTATGGGACTACACAGGGAAATCTCTGCTGTGTGATAATGTCAGCTCTGCTACATATGTACATTGTGTACTGAAGCCTCAGCAAACAAAGAATGAAGTTGAGGGAATAAGAGGTGAATTTATAGACTCTTGGATGGCGTCCAGCCGGGGATATATTTGGAGCTGGGGGACTCGCCCGCTCTCTGCACTTCAGATTTAGTTCCAGCGACATTCCCTGTGATTTGGAAACGATGTGGAATGTGACTGCGATTCTGCGAGGGATAAATACTTCACCGTGTTTTCCCTTAAAGGGGACCTACCACCACGATTCTACCTATAAAGGTAGAACGGGTGGTAGGTGGATAAATGGGACGTAAGGAGAGCCCTTTTTGGGCTAATCCTTACGTCCCGGCTATCCTTTTGTAAACTTTAATCAGTTGATATGCTAATTTATTTAAGCGGCTACTGGAGCGTGGAGTAGCCGGACATGAGGCTACTAGTCGCGGCTACTCCACGCCCCAGTAGCCTTGTTCCTCCGCCCACCGGGTAATCTTCGTGCGAATATCCTGCGTTCTGCGCATGCACAGACGCCGGGTGCTCGGGCGAGGGCGCGCAGCTACGAGGTGCTGCGCGCCGAAGATTACATGGTAGGTGGAGGAACAAGGCTACTGGGGCGTGGAGTAGCCGCGACTAGTAGCCTCATGTCCGGCTACTCCACGCCCCAGTAGCCGCTTTATTAAATTAGCATATCAACTGATTAAAGTTTACAAAAGGATAGCCGGGACGTAAGGATTAGCCCAAAAAGGGCTCTCCTTACGTCCCATTCATCCACCTACCACCCGTTCTACCTTTAGAGGTAGAATCGTGGTGGTAGGTCCCCTTTAAGGTCACAGAACATCATTTCATAGGGTGAAATAACCTTATTGTAGACATTCTACACCTATACCGTCCAATTCATTCTGCTGCAGGGGCTCATTCCTGATAACTGTGTGATTGCTGGCGGCCGGCTATTCTAAGCATTGGGGTTATTGGGGGGGATTATGGGAATGGCTTTTTGGGGAATATGCAGCTATAAAATGAGTTTTAGAAAGAGATTTCTGGTAAAAAGATGATGGGGGAGATTTATCAGAAGTGTCTGAGAGCACTAACTCAGCACTTTCTTTCTTCCCCCTCTACTTGATGTAATTTCACAGCAACAGAGGATGTTTCAGCACACAGTGGGTGTTAGGAAGTGCTCCTGCACAGTGTAACAGCCTGTAAAGCTACAGAAAGGAGTGGCTCTGGTAAGGCACACCCAGAGCCCTTCTGGCTCATTGGCATAATTTTAAAAGTTGATTTTAGAAGGATGAAGGCCATGGATAACAAATATAAGAAGATTACCACAGTCCCGGTGCCTGGATCTATGAGTAATGTCCCTGGTTTATCAGGATGGATTTTGATTTTCCTTTAAAAGACTTGATTTACAGGAATATAAATGTAGGGGACATGCGGGGGAGGCGCCTAGGCTCTATGCAAGTACTCTAAGACTACAAGAACTACAAAGACACTTGATATTACAAATTTTTTAAAAAAAATATTATAACCTTACGTCTCATCTTTACACTTTTGTATGTTTTTCAGGTCAGACGAAAAACAATTCCTTTGGAGGCTCATTAGATGAAACAGAATGTCACCAGTCTAAGGAGAACCTATCTAATGGAAACAGTCATCCCCCATCCAAAACAGGGCGGAATATTCCCAGGCGACACACAGTAGGCGGGCCGCGCAGTTCTAAAGAAATCTTGGGAATGCAGACATCAGATATGGACAGGAAGAGGGAAGCCTTTTTGGAACACCTTAAATACAAATACCCTCATCATGCGACTGCAATAATGGGCCACCAGGAACGTCTAAGAGATCAGGTATGCCCCCCTATTGTATAGTACTTAGCTGAGATTACCGTTATGCAGTGTCGGACTGGCCCACCGGAGAATCAGAGGATCCTCCGGTGGGCCCAGCCTTTTATCCAATACTGGCTGCCAGAAATACAGCTGAAGACATCCAAAATTGGAGGCTAATAAGGTCGATAGGGAATAAAGAAGGAGGGGTAATTAAAATAATTTAATCTGGTGGGCCCAAGGCACCCCGGCCCAATACAGTACTGCCTTACATTATTATCAAGGTGATTGTGACTCCTTCTGACTTTTTGAAGAACGCTCTTCAGGACGTCTTGTCTTCTGCTTGAGTTTTCTTGTGATTTCTGTGACAGCATCCATCTGTCTTGTTGCCAGTGATAAATACACAGCATAGAAGAGGCTGAGTACTAGGCTCTGTTGATTCTGTGCAAAGAATGAAAATGTCATCTTATGGAGAGTCTTGTGAAGTGGCTTTCTCGCTGTTGTGCGCTTCAAGAGGCAACCAAGAGCAGCAGCCACCATGGATTTACTCCTGAAGATGTGCTCTGTAGACTACTGAGGTTCTATCATACAAAGGCTCGCAGCAATGTGAGTATATTTACAGATTGAGGAGTGATGCCATGGGATCACTTTTAGGTAAAGTTGCAGGATGGTGTTCATACAGCTCTAGCACATACAAGTTTGTTATAACTTAGTCTCACTCAATAATAACAGTAGCATCAATACCCAATCTCTAACCAGCCCCATGTGTAAGCAGGGTTGGGGCCAAGATATCCCTACTACTTAACAATCCATCATCCACTTGGGCTGGAGTTCAAAGAGACTGAGAAACCCATTTGCAAAAGAAAGTCCTTAGGATCACAGAAATCAGTAAGACAAATGTAGGATCCATGGTCTGCACTATAATCATTTGTCTGATCTAGAAGATCTATATCATTATATATCAGTACCAGCTGATGGTAAAATTGCCCTAAGTGCGCCAGTGATGTTGGCCATGTTGCCCTGCTGGACAGGGGGCGTCTGCAATGCGCTGAGTAAGTGGGGCACTTCTAGGTCTGCTCCCTGGCCTGCATGCAGGGCCTGATTAAGGGTGGTGGGGGCCCCTGGGGGCAAACTGGCAGGGGCCCTTCCAACAATGTTTAAGGAGGTATATAGCCTACCAGCCCCCTGTAGTATATAGCCTGCCAGCCCTCTGTAGCCTGCCAGCCCCCTGTAGTATGTAGCCTGCCAGCCCCCTGTAGTATATAGCCTGCCAGACCCCTGTAGTATACAGCCACCAGCCCCCTGTAGACTTTAGCCGCCAGTCCCCTGTAGAAAATGGCGATCTCAGCGATCTCCCCCAGCAAAGGTAGCTGTGTCTCACTGACACAGCTCACATCCCAGACCCCTATGTCCGTTGCCTGCGGCCATAGGCCGCTGCGCATTGCGCATAGAGACAGTCAGCGACTCAGCTCAGCCCCTTAAAAAGTGAAAGTGGTGGGGGCCCCGGGGCTCGAGCCCCAGGGGCCCCTCCTTTAATCCGGCCCTGCCTGCATGGCCCAACACCGCTCCCTCCTCGCCCACCCAACGTAAAGGGCCGAGAAGTCACAAGTTCCAACTCTGCGTCGGGAATTGCAACTAAATCACGGCTTCCACGTTTTCAGGTATACAAGCTGTGATAACCCTCCCCCCATTGTTACATCTGAGGATCTATATCATTAAATATTGCCTGGTCTAAGGTTTGTTCTCTGATCTGGGTCCTGCATTAATATTAAACTACTACAGTAGGATTTGTATTATTAGTAACGGTCTGGTCTGAGGGTTTTATTATTGCGTCTCTGTTCTGGGCCCTGCATCATTATTCATTCTCTGCTATTCTTTATTGTCTGGAATCGGTATTATACATTGTTTGGCCTGGGGTCTGTATTATTATCTACCCTCTGACCTGGTTTGTGTTCATCATACATATACAGGTACATATATATTATTAGTATTTATTGACTGACAAAAATCTGTATTAATCTCCTGATATTTTGGTCTGAATTATTACTTAGGGTCTGTATTATTATTCATCCTGTTTGTGGTTTGTATTCATCAATAATATCTTATCTCTATTCATTGACTGGGATCTGTATTATTATTCATTGTTTGGTCTGGGATCTGTATTATTATTCATTGTTTGGTCTGGGATCTGTATTATAAATTCTTCCCTGGTTAGAGATATATATAATAATTTATAATCTGGCCTGTATTATTTCTTGTGATGTTTCTGGGTGGTATTTTGTGCTGTACTGTATTATATCTTTGGGATTTCTTGGGCAATATCTGGGATGCACCATATGCTATGACCAGTAGTGGATTATAATACAGGCGTTTGGGGCGGTAGCCTGGGGCCCGAGTCTTCAAGGGGGCCCATGGTCACTCAAACCACCCACCAAATTGATACTGTGGGGAACCTTCACCCATGAAATCCTCGTACATCTGTTTCTGCTCTAAATACACATGTACACCAGAGCCATTTCAGGACTGAAAGGTCCTGCAAAGGTCCTAAAACCACAAACTGAAAGCAGCCGGAATGGAAGCATCCTCCATTCCACATGAAGTTTGATTGAAGGAAGTGATTCCAGACAAGAAGGGAGTATAATATTCATACAGCCCAGGGCACATGGTGGTCTTACTCTACCCCTTACTATGACAATGTGCTCCTGACCTATGGCACAGCTCCTGCCCCTTGATATTCTCATGAACTGTAATCTGCACTTTTTTAGTGACACAACTCCTTCTGAAGATCCATTTTTATAGTTTTAGTTCTAGTCATCCAGGACATTGATAAGTTAAACAGCGCTGGCAGCCGGGAATAGAATGATATTAATATCTGTGAAGAATAATTGCATGTACTTTCCTTATCTTCTGTTTATGGGATTTGCTTTGTAATGAACAAATCCTGAGCTGTGATGTTGTGTTCATGAGATACTTTTCTGGATATAGAATGGAATTGCTTCTGATGTTCTATTTATTGCTCAGCCATTCGCTTCTCCAGATTCTCAGCATGTAATGTAATGTGCACTAGTCAGTGACCAGCCGCTGCCTGCGCCGATACGCGCTAAGGAAATCCGCCAAACCATACAGTAACCTTTTATTGTCAGGTTTAGAGATGAGAGAACCTGGTAGTTTGGATTTGGGGTTCGGAGGAGAATCCAGCAAATTGGCCATTCATAGCCATGGCATGGCCAGGTTTCATTAACATCATATACACTCACCGGCCACTTTATTAGGTACACCATTCTAGTAACGGGTTGGACCCCCTTTTGCCTTCAGAACTGCCTCAATTCTTCGTGGCATAGATACAACAAGGTGCTGGAAGCTCCTCAGAGATTTTGGTCCATATTGACATGATGGCATCACACAGTTGCCGCAGATTTGTCGGCTGCACATCCATGATGCGAATCTCCCGTTCCACCACATCCCAAAGATGCTCTATTGGATTGAGATCTGGTGACTGTGGAGGCCATTTGAGTACAGTGACCTCATTGTCATGTTCAAGAAACCAGTCTGAGATGATTCCAGCTTTATGACATGGCGCATTATCCTGCTGAAAGTAGCCATCAGATGTTACAGGGTACATTGTGCTCATAAAGGGATGGACATGGTCAGCAACAATACTCAGGTAGGCTGTGGCGTTGCAACAATGCTCAATTGGTACCAAGGGGTCCAAAGAGTGCCAAGAAAATATTCCCCACACCATGACACCACCACCACCAGCCTGAACCGTTGATACAAGGCAGGATGGATCCATGCTTTCATGTTGTTGATGCCAAATTCTGACCCTACCATCCGAATGTCGCAGCAGAAATCGAGACTCATCAGACCAGGCAACGTTTTTCCAATCTTCTACTGTCCAATTTCGATGAGCTTGTGCAAATTGTAGCCTCAGTTTCCTGTTCTTAGCTGAAAGGAGTGGCACCCGGTGTGGTCTTCTGCTGCTGTAGCCCATCTGCCTCAAAGTTCGACGTACTGTGCGTTCAGAGATGCTCTTCTGCCTACCTTGGTTGTAACGGGTGGCGATTTGAGTCACTGCTGCCTTTCTATCAGCTCGAACCAGTCTGCCCATTCTCCTCTGACTTCTGGCATCAACAAGGCATTTCCGCCCACAGAACTGCCGCTCACTGGATGTTTTTTCTTTTTCGGACCATTCTCTGTAAACCCTAGAGATGGTTGTGCGTGAAAATCCCAGTAGATCAGCAGTTTCTGAAATACTCAGACCAGCCCTTCTGGCACCAACAACCATGCCACGTTCAAAGACCTCAAATCACCTTTCTTCCCCTTACTGATGCGCGGTTTGAACTGCAGGAGATTGTCTTGACCATGTCTACATGCCTAAATGCACTGAGTTGCCGCCATGTGATTGGCTGATTAGAAATTAAGTGTTAATGAGCAGTTGGACAGGTGTACCTAATAAAGTGGCCGGTGAGTGTATATATAGTGTGTGAACTGTTTCTACATAGAATTTGGATGCCAGATTTCTCTTCTAGCAATGAGATATGTGGTCTCATCCAGAGGTAGGCCATGGATTTTGTCATGGAAAGTCCTCACTGTATTAAACGGCCCTCAACCGGTTAAGGACCGGGCCCTTTCCCTTTTTTTCATTTCCATTTTTCAATCCCCACCTTCAAAAATCTATAACTTTTTTATTATATTTTGATAGATCGGGCATTTTCGGACGCGGAGATACCTAATGTGTTTATAATTTTTACTGTTTATTTATATTTATATCAGTTCTAGGGAAAGGGGGGTGATTTGAATTTTTAGGTTTTTTTATTATAATTTTTTTTTTTTACTTTTTTTAATTTTTATTTTAACTATTTTTCAGACTCCCTAGGGTACTTTAACCCTAGCTTGTCTGTTCGATCATACCATATACTGCCATACTACAGATTTTACTCCTCATACATTACAATGTGCTGATAGCACATTGTAATGAATGGGTTAACCCGACATAGCTTTGGGTCTTCGTAAGACCCGAGGCTACCATGGCGACAGATCGCCGCTCCCCGATGACGTCACGGGGAGCAACGATCCTCGGAAAGATGGCGGCTCCCATGCGCCGTCATCTGTTTGAAGCCGCCGGCAGCTCTGCCGGCGGCGATCAGCAAGCAAAAACCCGCGATCGGTGCCGGCACCCATCGCGGGTGTTACAGGTAAGCCTTTGCTGCAATATGCAGCAGAGACTTACCGGCTATGGAGAGGGCTCAGCCTGCGAGCCCTCTCCATGCATCGGAACGCGACCGCCGCCGTGAGTACACGGCGGGCGGTGGCGAACTGGTTAAAGTGTTTGTCCACTTTCTGCAAAAAATTCATATTGTTTCTGTAATGCAAAGTTGTAAAAATTTCCCAATATACTTTCTGTATACGGTTTTCTAGATCTCTGCTTGCTTTCATTCTATAGGAAGCTTAATTGTTTACTTCTCGTGGATAAAAATCTCTCCCTGGTCATGTGATGTCCCACATGCGCGTGGGTCATTATATCTATGGTCATGTGATATCACACAGTTGTAGGGCTCGTTATAGACCTTGTCATGTGATGTCACACAGGTGCATGGCTCCTTATATCTCTGGTCATATGAAGTCATACAGGTACACGGCTTGTTATATCCCTGGTCATGTGATGTCACACAGGTGCATGGCTCCTCATCTACCTGGTCCTGTGATGTCACACAGGTACACATCTCATTATATCCCTGGTCATGTGATGTCACACAGGAGCACGGCTCGTTATATCCCTGGTCGTGTGATGTCACACAGATGCACGGCTCGTTATATCCCTGGTCATATGAAGTCATACAGGTACATGGCTTGTTATATCCCTGGTCATGTGATGTCATACAGGTGAATGGCTTGTTATATCCCTGGTCATGTGATGTCACACAGGTGCATGGCTCCTCATCTACCTGGTCCTGTGATGTCACACAGGTGCACATCTCATTATATCCCTGGTCATGTCATGTCACACAGGAGCACGGCTCGTTATATCCCTGGTCATGTGATGTCACACAGGAGCACGGCTCGTTATATCCCTGGTCGTGTGATGTCACACAGATGCACGGCTCGTTATATCCCTGGTCATGTGATGTCACACAGGTGCACGGCTCGTTATATCCCTGGTCATGTGATGTCACACAGGTGCACGGCTCATTATATCCCTGGTCATGTGATGTCACACAGGTGCACGGCTTATTATAACACATATCTCTGATTACTCTCTGGGATAATAACGAGCCGTGCACCTGTGTGATATTATATAATTAACCAAAAACTGTTGTAAAAGAAAAGTCCATGCGGCAAGTGTGTTTTGAAGGAAATCCTTACACCTGCGAGCATTTGACGATCCTCCCCGTCCTCATGAATGTGCAAAAGGATACACCCTCTGGTTGCAGGTTTTTGCAGACAATGAAAAAGATTCAAACGATCCAGCAGGTTTTTTTAATGAAAAAATTCTTGCTTCTTTATTAAATCATCCTATAAAATCGATCAGCACATAGTGGTCTCCACAGCCTGTTTCTGTTGCTGTTTTGTGGAGACCACTATGTGCTGATCGATTTTATAGGATGATTTAATAAAGAAGCAAGAATTTTTTTCATTAAAAAAACTGCTGGATCGTTTGAATCTTTTTCATTAACCAAAAACTGTACCAGCCCCTCTGTGAATCCTGAGTCCGTCCACATGCAGAAGGCTTCTGTAATTGTATACAGAGGTCAGACTAAATATAAAAAGCACGCCACACATTCCGCACAATATCCAATCGGAAATAGCGTTGGCTAATCATTAACCCTCGCAGAGACTCTCCCTTGGCTTCTTTAGAAGTGTCATGGCAGGAAGATGAAGGGAATCATTAATAACCTCCTCCTGCTCGTGGAGCTGATTACTCTGTAGTTGCTCAGTGATGCACCATTTCCAATTATTAGTACAATAAAGTTTATTCTCTGAGTGACAGGATCCTGCACCTTGGAACTTGGTAGTGACTCTTATTACACAGTAAGAATTCACTGGTTATAGAATTGATCGGACATAAATGACAGCGCAATAAATCTCATTGAGAGGATCTGACAGTCTGAAATCTCTTTGTTATCCCACATGTGAGATTGATCAGTTCCACTAGAGTTGCTTTACCGAGCACGACCACTATACAATGTATGGCACCGTGCACCTTAAGACACAGTACTCACTTCAATGCTGCAAACTCTGATTGGTGGGGAGCAGCGTATCTGTAACAATCATTAATTCTAAATACTGACATAAAGGAAACCTGTCACCAGCTTTTACCCCACTAAAATACCAGCCCCCTCAGGAAGGGTATGAGTCACTTTTTTATGAAATTAGTCACTTTTTAGAAGTTGGAGGTAGATTGTTGATTCTGGGGCTCTGTAGCATCTAGAACTGTGGCTCTGGTGTCATTGTAAAGATAAGAGGCTCATCTTTAAAATCACGCACATCTTTCACACACTACACACATAGTTCAGGACATAGTTAGAAAATCTTTAGCTGTAGTTTACATTCCTAACTATGTCCTCAACTGCCTGTACCTCTGGTTCTGTCGCTCACAATAATAAGATTTTCTACAATAACTCAAGAACAATGGTGTAGCTGCTAAAAATCCCAAATCAGGGGCATCTGAAGTTGTGACGGTTCTGCAGTGACTCATCACAGGAAGTAAGTGACTCTTCTAAGCACATTTGCATATGGCTTTAGAGGTGACTTTTTTAAGAGATTTCACATAAAATAGAGAAGGATATTTCATACCCAACCTGAGGGAACTGGTAGTTTAATGCTGCAAAAACTGGTCCCAAATTTATTTATAAATATTCCCTCTATATACTCACTATAAGATTCTACACTCATGGCGGTATAGACAGGGGAGATGGCTCACAAACGTCATAGAAAATTTTATTTAGATTTAAACATTTCGTTCAGACTTCTAGATTCACACTACATTATTGGGGCAGATTTACTTACCGGTCCATTCGCGTTCCAGCGGCGCGTTCTGTGTGGAGGATTCGGGTCTTCCGGCGATTCACTAAGGTAGTTCCCCCGATGTCCTCCAGGTGTCGCTGCTGCGCTGAAGTTCGTCGGAGTGCACTGAAGTTCACCAAGTCAGGCCGGGTGCAGGTAAGTGCGTGTCAAGCGACACTTTTTTTTTTAAATGCAACGTTTTTTCCCGAATCCGTTGGTTTTTGTACAGCCACGCCCCCGATTTCCGTCACGTGCATGCCGGCGCCGATGCGCCACAATCCCACCGCGTGCACCAAAACCCCAGAGCAATTTAGGGAAAATCGGCGCAAAACGGAAAAATTCGGGTTACCTGCCAGAAAAAAATGCGATTTGGGCCCTTAGTCAATGACTCCCATTGAGTCCTAAATTTAGAATCCAATTTTAGGCCCAAAAAGCTACTTTTTCCCCTTTGGCACTGTACCGGCTTTCATAACAAACCCCCCATGTACAGTTCTTTCACATTACCTCCTAATCATTCCTGCAGTACTGAGCCACAATACTCAGTCAGCAACATCTCTAATTTGCATAAATGTAAATATACGGCTCTACAAGGTAAATTGGATCATTTATAGATCTGCTGATCATGAATGTTTTTTTCTCTAAAACACAAACATTGCTGAATGTGAGACTATCTGCAGAGTTTAATTAAAAATTAAAAGGCTATTTACCTTAAAATTTAATTACATTTTTTTTTTAAATTTCAGTTTTATGGCTGCTAAAAGGGTTTTGACCAGTAGTGGATTATAATATAGGAGGTTTTGGCAGTAGCCTGGGGCCTAAGCCTTCTAGGGGGCCCATGACCACCCAAACCGCCCACCAAATTTAATACTGACAAGGAAATCCTCATACATCTGTTCTTGCTCTTAATACACATGTACACAAGAGCCCTTTCAGGACCTTTGATGGTCCTCCAAAGGTCCTGAAACCGTAAATTGAAAGCAGCAGAAGGGAAACATCCACTATTCCACACGCAGCTGATCCTAGTACCAGATGTAGGAAGTGATTCCAGACTTGTAGGGGCAATGCTATTCATACAGCCCAGGACCCATGGTGGTCTTAATAACCCCTGGTTTTGACCTTGCGGACCTGCAGAAATTATTGGGTAGTAGTTCTGGAGATCTGTCTAATCGTAGTATTATATGTATAGAAAGTAGCAACAGGACTGCGCAAAAATTCAATCCAAGTCTGCAACTCTGAAAGTTATTTAGGGGCAGTGCTTCATCCTGAAGAGCTTTCTGCTCAATACACTGAGTTACTCCATAGCCCCTCCTCTTTACCATGAGTGACAGCTGTAGTTTCTAACCAGGAGCCTGTTCCAAGCGGCCATATAGCACAGATGGGAGAAGCAGTGGAAAGGAAAGCTCTTAAAGATGTAGCTCCTACCCATAAGAAGCACTTTCAGAGCTGCAACCTTGGATTAAAAGTTCATTCTTCACAGTCATGTTACACATAACTCTGTATACAAAGTTGTGCTTAAACATCACTCCATGGCTGCTCCTTAGTATGGTCTGTTCAAAACCACTGAGTACCTTTTAAGGTCAACTATTGATCAATTGCTCCCTCTTCAAAAGTAGGATGAGCTCAGAGTATCTGTATTTTTGCAGAAATTGCAAAACCTGTAAAACCCAGTAATACAGTTCCCATGCAGCGCCATCACTGGCCAAATGAAGAATTACATGATATGTAAAAAAATCATTAAGTCATACAATGTATAGAGATATGCGCTGGATCTTCTGGAATGAGAGACTGTTTGCTCCACTTTGTGATCCAACTAAATCTTGCAGTTTACAAATTAGGGAATTCCCTCCATGCTTCAGATGGGGTCGCTTTTGTCAGATGCGCTGGGGTCCTGGGTTCAAGTCCCATCCAGGTCAACATCTGCAAAGAGTTTGTATTTTCTCTATGTGTTTTTACATGGGTTTCCTCCGGGTCCTCCGGTTTCCTCCCACACTCCAAAAAACATAATTGTAGGTTGATTACATTGTGAGCCCTATTGGGGACAGGGACTGATTTGGGAAGCTCTGTGCAGCGCTATGTAATCTGTGAGTGCTATATAAATAAAAAAATATTATTATTATTATTGTTACTACCTATCTAAGACTCTACAACAGGATGCATTTCCAAAGAGGTCAATTGTCACTGACTTGCTCTATACATATGGTGACACATGGTTGACTCCTAACTCCAGAGATGTATGTGATCCACATACTACAGACACAGGCTCCTTGGTCGCCACCTTTAATAAATCCATGTGGAGATTTGGGGTTTAGTGTTCCCATAGTAAGTATTGGATGTAAGATCACAAGGTGATTTGTAGTGTTAGTCGTACATCAGCGCCTGCCATCTCTCCATAGGACCTGCTCCATCACATTCCACACATGATGATCCCATCCTATTTATAACACAATTAGTAGACAATTGAAAACCTTTTGACTCCGGCAGTGGAGCAGGAAGTCTAGCCCAAATCCTGCCCCCTCTCCCTATGGCCTGGGGCTAGACTATTAACTGACACACGCTCACAGTCTGCAGCCTTACTGGGTGAAAAGTCTGTTTTTCATTATTATTTTTATGTTTTTATTTTTGTATTTTGCATATAATTGCATAACGAAACACTATTTGATTCCACCAAAATAATGACATATATAGCTCCTCCCTTTTTAATTATAATATATACGTTCCCCCCCCCCCACATGAATTATAGTATAGTATAGTGTAGTATAGTGTCTGAGAGCAGAACTAGTTGATCATAGCAACCAATCAGAGCTCAGCTTTCATTGTTTGCTTGGGTTTCCTCCAGGTCCTCCAGTTTCCTCCCACACTCCAAAACATACTGGTAGGTTGTTTAGATTGTAAGCCCCATGGGGACAGGGACCAATTTGGCAAGCTCTGTGTGCGCTATATAAATAAAGAATTATTATTGTCATGGTTCGAGGTTGTGGATCCTCTGGACCACTGCGGACGATGACACAAGCCACCACCTGGGACCGGAGTCTAAGTGGTACCCGGTTTTCACCAGAGCCCGCCGCAAAGCAGGTTGGACTTGCTGCGGCGTGGTACCACCAGGTCATTCCACAGGCGTGACTTGTCCGCAATGGCAGCTAAGGTCGGGGTACAGAAACGGCAGGCAAACTCGTAGTCGGGTACAGGCAGGAGGTCAGGACGGGCAGCACAGGATCGGAGTCAGAGAAGTAGCAATAGGTCAAGGCAGGCGGCAAAGGAGCGAAGTCAAAAACAGAACCAGGGTCACAACGGAAAATCACATAAAGAGCACACGGCATAAACAAAGCTTTCTCCAAGGCACAGGGCACAAAGATCCTGCAGGGATCACAGGAAGAGGCAGGAATAAATAGTTTACCTGAAATGGCCAGCGCCAATTAGTGGCGCGCTGGCCCTTTAAATCTGCAGAAGTTGGTGCGCGCGCGGCCGAGGACGGAGGAGCAGCGGCAGCCGGAACTGAAGAGGCCAGGACTGGAGCCGGGACTCGTAAGTTGCGCTTGCGGCGCGCAGGCGGGGAGCGAGAGGCACGGGTGACTCCGCGATATGGATCGCGGGACCACCCGTGACAATTATTATTGTCCCACAGCTGTTTATAAAATGAAAGCTGAGCTCTGATTGGTTACATGGGAAACTAGAACAGTTTAACCTCTTCTGATAAATCTCCCTCCGTGGCCCACATTTACTAAGGGCTTTGCACCGGTTTTCCGTTGGACTCTGCACCTTCTTTCTAGTGCAAACTGCTTGCACATATATTTAAGAAGTTTCTGCGCCACATTTGTGTCACACGCGACCGTTCTGTGGTGCGGCTGCGCTACTTTGTCACAAATTTCTGCATTGAAGGAGGCGTTCCGTTACTCAGTCGGACCATGCGCCACATTTATTAGGCAAATAAATTAGACAGAATTGTGTTGCACGCCCGATGTTAAAGGTGCACCAAAAAAAAAAGTTGGTGCACACTGGTCGGGACAGTGCAGGGGGCGCCAGATTCATGAAGAATGTGCACCAGAAATGCTGGATCTGGCGCCCCCTGCACACTACACAGGCAACTGCACATAGTACACACCTCACTGTTCTTAGTAAACGTGCCTCAGTGTGTTTTGCATTATTTACAAGCATTTCAGAGGGAACGAAGATGTGATCGCCACATACCCCTCCACGTTCCTGATACATTGGGGCACATTTACTTATCCTTCCCTGTGGCGATCCCCGATCCGGAATGTCCGACGATAATGCACTGTGCTGCGATTCACTTAGATTGTGCGCCGATATCCTGCAAGTGCCGCTTCCCCGCTCAGGTCTGCTGGAGTTCACCTTCTTCTTCCCAGTGCATGTAAGTGCATTGTCTTGTGACACAATTTTAAAGTTAAATCCTGCGCTCAGTCCGAATCAGTCGGATCGTCTGAAAGCCCGCCCCCCGATTTATTTTGTTGCGCCACAATCCGATCGTGTGCGACACATTCCCCTTCTAAGTACCTGTCCCAGTGGCGCAAATCCTGAAAACCATGAACAGTCCAATGGAAATGTGATACGCGGACCCTTAGCAAATAAGCCCCAATGTGTTTTAAGATCCATTACTACCGGACTGTGTGCCCGCAACCTCAAAATCTATGTGAAAACTGCATCAATATCCATGTCCAAGAAAATTCTGCTTTCCAGGTGCAAAGATCTGCCTTATCAACCTACCAGTGGATTTCCTTCCTTGTGTTATTATTCCTCAGATAAGGAAATTAGATTGTGAGCCCCTCAGGCAACAGTGACCAAGAAGTGAAAACTTTGTTCAGAGCTGAAGCTGCAAAAACTGAGAAATTCATAAATATTAAAAAAATGAAAAAAATCTTGATAAAAGATAAAAAGGTGTAAAAAAAAACCCAAAACAACATTAAAAAAACACTGTCGTAAAATAGCAAAGTGTAAAACAATAAAAAGATTGTTCAAATAGCGAAGAAAAAGGGGAAAAAAACCTGCCGGGGCAGAATCCTGGGAGCAGAAGGTAGTGGCACTGAGGAGCAGATAGGGACATAGTCAGACAGGGAGGGGCAGATAAGGAGAAGCCATTGTTCTATTCAGGAGCAGTGGCCCTCTGCAAAACTCATCAAACCTGGAAATGCACACTCCAGATCCGTGACACACAGAGGTGCTGACAACTCAGGAAGGAATCAGCTAGAAAAAAAAAAAATTCAAAAACTTTTTTTTTTTTTTTTTTTTTTGCCTTAGCCAGTAGTTGCGAGCAGTAACTTTGGCAGGTGGGGTTGTAGTAACCATGGTGCTGTTATGATGTCACGGTTGGGAGAGCATGTCAAGGCAGCCGAATCAACATGTTGCAGCGCTAGAAGGTCCCATAAGCTGCGAGCACTTTTCAAGTGAGGACAGGAGGGAGATGATGGGGCCAGCGTTTTACCTGACAGCCTGAACGGAATAGCAGTCTTTACTTTGGATTTTTCAACTTTGCCGGACACCTCGTCACCTGTGGCCAGGTAAGCGCAGACCTCCCCTTTAAGAAAGTCACAATCTTATCAGCCGGAGCTTGCAGATCGTATCGACAGAGCATAATACTAGGGCTAATATTGGTTTCTCATTGATAATGGCTCGTTAAGTACACGCAAAGCTGCAGGGTTGGCTTTGTCTGGTGTAGCAGAGCTGGGTTTGTCATGTGTCGCAACTAAATCATATAAGTAAACCTCAACAGTACTGTGTCTATAATTGTTAAATATCTTGAAGCCTGTTTTCGGACCCATTTCTTGGATTGCGCACCTACATTTTTTGCACTGTGAGGCGTAACGCCCTTAGGACTACTATTATCTCACCTGGGACCGTGCAGAAACAATGCAGCCCCCAAAAAGAGTTAAACGACACATTGAGCACTGCTACATCTTTATCAGGGGGTTTGTCAGCTCTGTGCTTGCAGAATGCGACTGTGTTCGGTTCTGGATGAAATGTGAGACATCTGCCACAGTCGGCAGGTTGGGACAAGCTGATGATTGTACGGGAGAAACTCGTAAAGTAAAAGTGAAAACTGTCTGCGACGAGTCGGGAAACTGTTGCAGTGTATGGGACATATATATATATCAATAGGATGGGAATAATCCTTTAGATGCAACAGTTTTCACAAGTCATCTCTTCTGCATTGATATCACATTGTTGTTGTTTTGCACTAAATTTATTATTGTGAGTGTATGACTTTTTTTTTTAGCTGTGTGAAAATTTGATTATTTAAAGAAAATACCACCAGGATGAAGGATTGTAAACCAAGCACACTGATATACTGGTGTGAGCCCCCTCTGGTGGGATCTGCTCTTCTTTTAGCTTCTTATGCCCTTGTTTTTACAAAAAAAAAGATTCCTAAATTATGTAAATGAAGGGCTCCAGGGTCAGTTAACAGCTTTGGAGCCTGGAGCCCCTCAAGCTCATTTGCATAATTTAGAAATTTAGAAATCTTCATTTAAAACAAGTGATAAAAAAGCTAAAAAAAAAAGAGCGGATCCTGCCAGCATGTCAGGCGGCTTGGTTTACAATCTTTCATCCTGGTGGTAGATTCCCTTTAAGCCTTAAACAATCAAATTTGCACAAAGGTAAAAAAATATGGGCTCATGTGGACGTTAAAGTGTTAACAAGTCCATATATACTATACTCCTATAGATGCAAGTCACTTTGTATTCCAGGTCCTTCTCTATGAAAGGTTGAACATGTGTAGACACTACTACTTGTGTGTTGTGGTTTCCTGCATTGGATTGAGACTTTTTGGTTACTTGTCTGTTACATTGTGTGTTGTGTTGTATCTATTCTTCGTAACGCAGATGATACATGTAGTTATAGTTGAATTCTCTGCTCATGTTACTATCGCCTTGTCCTGTACTAAATATCTACAAGGCGGGTACAGTCGATGGGATTTAAAGGGGAGGTTGGGCTGATGCATGTGATCTAGTAATAATAAACAGGATGTGAACAGTGGAGAAATCATCGCCCCAGGTCTTCTCTATAGAGAATCACCCCTCCAACTATTAGTCATTAGATCGGATTCACACTGGGCAGATTTTATTGAAATTTTGTCTTAGTGGTTTAAAGCTCTGGAGTCACTCCTCTATTTTTGGTGACAATAATAGTAGGGTCTACAATGAGATTTTTGTGGTCTCTCTGAACGATGCAGATTTAAAGGGACATGCTGGGATTTAAATATCAATAACCTTCATACTTAGGAGGTGTCCAACATCCTGCACCTCTCTGATCAGCTGGTATCAAGGTACCGCAGCATTTGGACTCGCACAGCGACCACTTCTTACCAATCACAGCACTTCATTTTATTTAGTGGCCGAGCTTAGTATTGCAGTAAACCCCTTTCATTTAAATAGAATAGGCCATGTGTTGAATCTGTGTGATATTCCTGGTCTGTGAAACACTAGAGTGCTGTGACCACGCAACACAGCTGATTGGTTGGATCAGTGCCAGACTGGCGTTCCTTCGCAGACCAGATAAGATTATTCTAAGGACCCACTGTCCATTAGACCTTAGGAGATAAACCTCATTAGACTCTACTTTGGGCTGTATTCTGCTTGAAATCTGGGATCCAGTATTGGGTTAGAACTTGGGCCCACCGGAGAATCCTCTGATCCTCCGGTGGGCCTGTCCGACACTGTGCTATATGATTGTTGGACTCCTGACAATTAATTATAACTAATCACCTGTCATAAGGATAAGTGACTAATATTTATGTTGTTACCATAAGTTTACAGTATTGTCACTGAAATCATTGCACACTAGATGAGAAGTTAGATATCACCCTCCTTTTTTGTGGTTTCCATTAGGCGCGTCGGGTGTTTTTTTGGCACATGCATCCAATGGTCAAAATGTTGTGTAAACCTTTAACCTTGGGAAATGTTCTGCAGCAACATTAGTAAAAAGGCCCCTTGAGTAAAATAACTTTGTGCTCCATGCTCATCATCACAGACCTGTGCTTATATTGATGAATGTCCCTTTAAGCCAATGGATACATGGGGCAAGTTATATCGTGTATGGAATGAAGTCAGTACCATTCTCTTACACAGAGGATTATAAATGGTTGAAGCTTCTTCTGAACTCTGTATCCAGATTATAAACCAGATTATACCATTCATGTATAGACATCTCTGTATTAATTTAAAGGGATCCCCACAAACAAATCTAATCAAATCTAATTTGGTAGAGATCATGTGCATTAGTAATCTTGTGTACATGTGTATTGCGCATAAACAGATGTACGAGGTTTTTTTATGGAAGGTTCTTCACAGTATAAAATTTGCCAGTTGGTTTGGGTGGCAATGGGCCCCCTAGGAGGCCTTGGCCCCAGGCTACCGCCCAAACTACCCATATTATAATCCACTAATATCTGCCACTACAGTATATTCTCAAAAACTGCAGGTTTATATTACGATATCTCACTGATAGTATCAGTAAATGTTGGTCTCGTAATTCTCCTTTTCCGTCGTACGGTGTGTCAGTTTACACTTCTAGAATTCTATTCCTGGATCCCAGAATGCTTAGTGCTCTTCACTCTATTTTGCAAAGCAAAATACAAATTTGGTTTGTATTCCAGAAAGTTCTACAAAGGACAGTATTCTATTGTTCTCTATGGAACATACATACGCCATGGCGTGCCTTTTTGGCATAGTGTACTGTATGTCTTTGTATAATATATGTCAGACGTACCCTTATTTGTACATAGCGTTAGGCTGCTGGTTATACTAAAATATGATATGCCTTTAAACATTGGGAATAAATTGGAAAAAAATCTATGGAATAATCTTGTAAATTAAATCCATAGTTTTTCAGGGATCTTTCATGCTCCATTTTTTGTGCATGGTTATGGTAGGCTGGACAAAGGCAGAAAGACAAAAAACTTCAATCATTCAGAGGAAAGTGACTCCTTGTCTACTTACTTCCTAATCTACTATTCACTGCTAAATTCCATCTTGCTATCATAGTAAAGAGAAGCTGAATGAGGTGTCAGACTAGATAGAAGTCTATAGAGAGGGGAGGGGGATCTGTGAGTCACAGCAGCTAGGTCTCATCTACCAGCACACAGTGGATTGATAAGCAAGAGCCTGTCAGCAGGTTACTGACAGGGCAATAACAATCCAAGTCAAGGGCTAGGAAGAAAGTTACTCCTAGAGATGAGCAAATCATTCAATATTCGCTTTTCTTGAGTCTTGTATGATTCAATTTCGCAAGAATCTATTTGTTCCGAAATCATGTTGCTTTAATTATCCTGGAAACTTCACTTTTTTAATCTGCAGTTTTTAGTAAAACGATGACAACAATTGCCCAATGGATGTGGTGCAAACACACAATAACGGAAACCATCAAAAGTCCATTGAAAAGCAATGGATCGGACATTTCATGGATCTGTTCTTGTACAAGATTTGTCCACGACTAATCAGGAGACATTGGGATTAGATTCGGTGCCAGAAAATTGACTAGATTTGCTCATCTCTGCTTACTATGGAAAAAAGTCTGTTGGCTAAATTTTGCAAACTTGTGAATAATAGAGTAGAAACGTAATTGCATATTTCCCAGAATCCCCCAGTGGAGAATCAAAGGATGTAAGTCTCCACACAGCGGCAGAAGTGGCTTTAAGATAGATAAGGAGCATTTGAAGGTAACTCTACATTTAGTGATGAGTTCCGAGTTTGACATCAAAGGCGCCAACATTTAAATTACTCTGACTGTGTGACGCCGGCACTACACGCCACCATTTTGGGGAGGATCGACGCTCACAACCTCATAGGGGAGCAATGTTCCTCCCCAAAATGGTGGCACCGATTGCAAGTGTTAACGACAGGGAGGCTGAGCCGAACCCAGACTGGGTTCTAAAGCCCCTTAGACTTGAACCCACAAAGTTTGCTACAAACCAGAATTTTGTGGGACCCAAACACTCATTTTACAGGTGGTCCCTAGGACATACATCTCTGTATCCTCAATGTCTGTGCCTCTTCATGAGACCACATCTAAATTGTATCCACAGATATAACTACCGGTGTTATGTTCCATACTCATTTCGGAGGATTCAATCGAGTTCCGGGGACATTTCTCACCTCGGAGAACCTTATGTTACAGTCATCTCTGTATAATCTATCATTACAGAATTCCGTTTCTATGGCAGGATGGATTTTCCTTTTGTGCGACAGTACAATGTGATGATTACGTTGTTACTGAACACATGGAAAACCCGAGAATGCTTTGAAAATTTCCATAGGGGCGAACATGTAACAAACTCTGAAATTATTGACCGCACAGCCGGACGCCAACCTCTGTCCCCCTGCCCCCGCACCTCAAAAGTTCTCTACATTAATTGAAATTAGAAGGCGACATTGATCGTGATACACCTGTTAGACAGCGGCTTACGGAAAAAACACTGTTCGACCTGCTGAAAGTATCTGATTTAAAATCGATTTTCACTGTAAGCATCTGGACAAAAATATATTTCAGTGCCCCCGATGTTTGTAAACTCATGGCACACTTTCTTCTAAAAGGAGCTCCCGGCCCAGGTTCAGTTTCGGATGCCCGACGCAAAGTTATTGCTGTATTGGCACCCGAATAGCCAATCCAGCAAATGAAGGCCCCTAGCTACAAGCCATGGCTAGGTTTGTCCAGAGTCGGCCCATCTCTAGTTTGCACTCCTTTAAAAGAGTGAAAACACACAAAAAAACACATATAATGTGTACAAGGTGTATTATATCTGTATAGAATCAGCTGCAATGTATAGTGTCAGAAAGAAACAAGGAAACTTCTGTGTCCAGGCTCTAGGTGAAGCAGCTCTCTCTTCCTCTATGTTAGCAGGAAATCCAAGCACATGTATGTTCACGTTAATGGGGTTCTACCAAGTTTTATTGTTTTCCCTATTTGTTAGTATATGGGATAACAATCTCTGACGCTGGGGCCCCCTCTGATCTGAAGAAAAGAGATTATATTCTCACTAATCGATGATGTGCCAGGTTCAACATTGCTCCCTTCCATTGTCCTGTTGCTCTATTTACTCCTATGAAAGTGTCCAAAATTGGATAGGGGATAGAAATCAAACTTGGTACAACCCCCTTAAAAAATGTTTAATTATTATAGATTTTTTTTCCCTATACTTTGAATAGGGAACACAAATTCCCAATTTAAAGATGTGGGATGTGGGATGTGTCTGATTGGGGACTGCTGCATTTCCCATTGATCACTGAAGAACTAGTATGTATAAATTCGCCACTGTGGGACTGACCCACCTCTGCATCCCCTTCAAAACAGTAATGAAGTATATCATTGCCTCAAAAGGTTTTAATCATTTTTAATATTTTTACTATTTTTAATAGCACAAGCATTGAGATATTGAGAGACCCCCCCAATACAGGTTAAGCAGAAGCTACCCCTAATTTACAGAATTAATCAAAAATAATAGGTTATTCTATACTGATAAAGGGGACATTTATCAGAAGCGTCTGAAAACGTCTAGTTGCTTATAGCAACCAATCAGAGCTCAGCTTTAATTTTCCCACAGCTGTTTTTAAAATGAAAGTGGAGCTCTGATTGGCTGCCATAAGCAACTAGAACAGTTCTGACATTTTTGATAAATTCCCCCCAATGGGGCAGATTTACTTACCCGATACTGTCGCGATCCTGTGATGCGTTGTCCGACGAGGATTCAGGTCTGCCGCGATTCACTAAGCTTGTGCGCCCGAGTTCCTGCATCCGTCGCTTCTACGCCCAGGTCCGCCGGAGTTCACTTTCTTCTTCCCGGTGCGTGTCTTGCGACACATTTCTAAATGTTAAATCCCGCGATTTGTCAGAATCCATCTGGTTGTCCGGCGGCCCGCCCCCTTATTTCTGTTGCGTCGAAATCCGATCACGTGCGGCAAAATCCCGGAGCCATTCGGCGCAAAACGGAAATCGTCGGGAAGCCCGACAAAAATGCGCTCCCTTAGAGGACCCTTCGTAAATGAGCCCCTATATGTCTTGTGAGTACAACTATAAAATAAGCTAATTATCCAATTAAAACGAGGTGTACGCATGTTTAATTTAGCAAATGGGGCCCCCAAATTTTTCCTCAGCTGATACAACATAGATTTACTACACTGTCGGAAAGCAGAACTGTCTTTGTTACTCCTAGCAACCAATCACAGCACAGCTTTCATTTCTTCTAATAAGCTATAAAGGCTGCACTGTGATTGGCCGCTACAAATAGACAGTTTTGCTTGTAGGCGTTTTCATAAATCCATCTTCTTAATTTTGTGTATTTATTGCCTCCATGTTCTCCATGATAAGCAGGAAAATCTCCAGTTACTGACACAGGGAGATTCCATCTGGGAGGTGGTGGGCGGACGCCTCTTTTTGGAGGATCTAGCCCTCTCCTGTGTACACAGGGTTAGAGAAGGTGATACATTTGAGTAATTCACTGTCAACAAAAGACTGGGAAGAAATCAGTGAAGTAGAGAAATAATCCCACTCCTTGTTTACCTCCATCACCCGCTCAGTCTTGGCAAACAGCGATAAAGTCATCCGTCCTTGTAATCCTGTGGAGGTAGACGAGCAGGTCCGTCGGAGCCTCATAGCAAATCTTATCATCGCTATCGGAAATTACTTACCTCTTATTTTTATGAGGGTGATTAAAAACACATCTATCCTAAATACCTGTGTATGGAAAGGTTTAATCATTGCCAAGAGAAGTTTTATAAACTATAGGAAAATTAGGGTTAGGCTGCATTCCCGCCATGTTTTTAGCTCTCTGTTGTATGATATGTGTCCTTACAATGGAAAACTAGGACGTATATCGCTGTATGCACATACACTGGGGTACGTCGTCTCCCCTCCCCCTTGTATGTGGCCCTTTCCACATACAAGGGGGAGGGGATTTTCCATTATCAGAATACTTATTATCTATCTTTTACAATAATAAAAAATATTATATAACGGCCCAGATCTATTAAAGTGGTCGTAGCACTTTTCTGTCGTACTTTGCCTGGAAGAGAACATCTTCATTGTTCCCATGGATCCATTTTCTTTTAAACTAATAGCAGAGCACCTGTAAGCCCCACCCCCTGGAAAGGCTTTAACCCGCCTTTGAAGATCTGATTCTGCTGCTAATTTAGACTGGACTGCCCACTTTTGGGTGGGGTTTAAGAAGCCCCACCCCTATAAAAAGGCACCGCCCAAATTTGTCAGGTCTGTCTCTTAAAGACAAGGCGTTTCCAGTCAAATTCGGGACAGCCAACAGGTGTATAGTAGCAGCTGTGCTGCTGATCTAGCTTGTTGCTCTATGTAAGGTGCAAGTAGGTAGACCTAAGCTAAGAATGAAGACGTGGCACCACCAGAGTGCCAGGGAACCCCCAAGTAGATGACTGACCAGGTTGTCCACATCCCCACCCTTGGTAATGGCACATTCATGGCACATTATAACGATAGTCCATCAACATTGAGCTCCAAGAACTGGAATCTAGTTAGTGGTGACCGGCAAAAGGTTTTTTTTAAAAAACGGGGCATGATTTTTTAACAGGGTTCATCACTGTGTACACATCACATTTCATATTGTCAGCACACATGGCGATTTCTTACGGTAACCTTTAGATTGGGTGCACTTACTTTCACACGACTGTAAATCTTGGACTTTCTCTAAGTCTCTGGAAATTCACAATGTGGCCAGACCGGTTTTTACGATTGTAAGAACTCTCAAGAAACGTGAAATTTGACTACCGATAGCGAGACACAGATAAGAGTCTTACCCTTCCAGTCTGCTTCGCGCTGGTGGAAACTTTATTCCTTTTATGATTTGTTTCTTTCCTCAAAGGACGTTTTCTGATAAAGAACTGGATATTCTGTAAATTGAGGGCTGGAAGTCTGACCTGTGGAACTGGTTTTTAAGGACATTGGATTCCTGTCACTCTATAGCGAAGGGGTTGGCCTAGAATTTAGATAAATTGGATGGGTCATTAATAGTCTATTTGAGGGCAACACCAAAACCCTGCATCATAAGCTTTTGGATGCTACATAACCAGACTTGGCTTCATGTACCCGAAGCAATTGGAAGCCATAACTATGGTTGTGACTTGTATTTACCATAAATGGTTACAACAAACTTTATTGTTATCTCCTATCCACAGAATAAGGGATGAGATTGTGATTGGTGGGGTCCCTGTTGGAACCTATACCAATAATAAGTATGGACACCGCAGTTCAAAATGGACCCAACAGTTCAAGGGTTTCTTGTCACGGGAGTCCCTGCGATCCACGCATTAGATCGCAGGCACACCCGTGCCCCTTTACATGGTGGCGCCCAGTCCCTAGCTCACTCACATCTCAGTGTTCCTGCTCCCGTCCCGGCTGTCCAGCACACTCATCCCCGCTCCCTAGGGAACTCGCAGATTTAAAGGCCCAGCGTGTCTCTGATTGGCGCTGGCCATTTCCGGGTTTTCCTTAAAAGCTGGCTTCTCCAAGCTACCCCCGCTGGATCTTAGTACTCCTAGCCTATGAGAAAGCTTTCTGTGCGTTATCCTTGTATTCTGATCTCCTCTTGTGACCCAGGACCTGACCCTGACTTTGCTCCTTCGCTGCCAGCCCTGACCTTCTGCTCCGTTCCTGATTCTGCATCATTGCCGCCTGTCCTGACCATCTGCCTGTTCCTGACCTAGAGACCGTCCATTCTGTACCTCAACCTTGACCTCTGTGGGCAAGTCGCACCTGTGGAACGACCTGGTGGCAACACGCCGCAGCAAGGCCATCCTGCTTTGTGACGGGCTCTGGTGAAGACCGGGTGCCACTTAGACTTCGGTCCCAGGTGTCGGCTTGTGTCATCGTCTGCGGTGGTCCAAGGGGTTCACTAACCCCGAGCCCTGACAGTCCCATTCTCTATACATGAACAAAACTGCCTCATACCATTTTTTGGGAGCATCACAAAATTGCCAAGCATAGTGTTTGTGTATCTCCATTACTCCCGTAGTGAATGGGATGCGCTCAGCAATTTCCGTTACTCTCATGGTATTGAATGATCAAACATGTGACTGGTCATTTCTTTCGATTAGCGCAAACTGGATCCTATTCTTGTGAATAGTGAGGTCCATCCTCAAGAACGAGTTGCACTCAAATCGATCAGATTGTTATCCCCCTATACTATGGATAGGGAATAACAATAATTCTTGGTACAATGGGAGAGGCTGATACAGCTATACATAGACTATGGTATACAGTATTCATTGACTTGCTCAAGTACTTGTTCTATATATGCCACGGGCTTTAATGGATAGTGACTACACATGATTAGGGGTTGTGTGGGCACTAGAGATCAGATCACTCCCAGACAGAAAGTCCTTGAACTTTCACCTCTACCAAAACCAAATTTCCATTGTACAGTATTATTATATATATTCCAGCTTCCAGTTACTATTCCTACTAGCACTGATATCATGACTGATGATGGACAGTGTCGCTACTAGTCATCACGACGCCTATAATACATTCCGAAATGTGATTTTCGTTTTTTTCCTTACTTCCTGTTTTTGGTTTCCCAATCAACAATAAATAGCTGTAAGACAGCGCGGCATCTGCTCATCAGACGCCCACATTGACAAAGTGTTAAAAACGTATCTGACTACTAGAAAGCCGTAACACGTTGTGCTCTCATCAGACAGAGCCTAAGGGATCAAAGGCACGTTACTATTTCTTAAAGGGATAGTTTCATCTGATAACAGTATTGTAGATACAATCACTTTGTGATGAGTAAGGGTCGGATGTGAGGGGTCCCTGACAATCTGGAGAAAGTAGGAATATGTGGGATCAGTAATGAACAAGGACCCTGTGTCCTATAGAAAAATACTTTTGTTATATACTGGGATAAAAGGGGGTCTTACATCCCCCATTATGGAGAATAGTAGTTAGAGATGAGTGGACCGATGGTCGGGTTTGGGTTCTACCGCCTGAAGGAGAGATATTGCCAGATTGGCGGCCAAACACCTGTCTGGAAGCTGTAGCTAGACTGGATCAACAGTCAAATGGAGATGGAGAACCTTTATCAGGACAGTAGTGATGTCAAGGGTTCAGTCAAAAAAAACTAAAAAAAAATGTGGACCACTTTCTGCTATCGACATAACCACTGCCTTAAATTTAATTTGGTGAAAGTACTGGGGTCTATACCTTCATTCTTACGGCTTTCTTTTGCCTACCAATCCACCTGCCCAACCCAACTACCGAGACTTCTTGTCTTGTATATGTACGACAGATTCATAGCGATCAAAGAATGTGATCATCTTCCATGAGAATAGTATCTGAATACTCTGGAGAGCCCATCTCCACAGGAGAACAATTGACTTGCTGATTGGTGGGGGTCTCAATGATGAGACCCCAATGGATCACCATAACGGGGGAGGTGTTGTACTCTCGTTACACCCCAAAGGAATGGAGCGGATACTCGCACTTGCGCGCTGCCGCTCAATCCTCTGAAGGCTCAGCTATCTCCGCCAGCGTCATAGAGATGAATAGAGGGGCGTGGCGTATACATACAACATGATCTTTGGGGTTCCCATCATGGAGACCCCCTCCGATCAGCAAGTAAGTCCATATCCTGTGGATAGAGACTAACCTGTTGTCACTGGACGACCCCTTTAAAACAAAAGTCAACATTTGTCAGGCTGCAGTCAGTTCTTTTATGATGTGATGACCCGACTTACAGACGACCCCTAGTTACAAACTGACCTCTGGATTTTGGTAATTCACTATACTTTAGCCCTAGGCTATAATAATCATCTGTAAGAGTTATAAAAGGCGTCTGTAATGAAGCTTTATTGATAATCCTGGTTCTTATGACAATTCAACATTTTTAAAATCCAATTGTCACAGAGACCAAAAAAATTCTGGCTGGGGTTACAATTATAAAATATACAGTTCCGTCTTACATACAAATTCAACGTAAGAACAAATCTTGTACATAACCCGGTAGCTGCCTGTACTCTATATATACGGGACAGAGTCACTCATCGCACTTCCTGCACAGAAGAGTTAATTTCCCTGTGACATGCACTTAGCAGAAAAACGAGTTTTAGGGAAGTTGTGTCTTGGATGCAGTGAATAACGTAGTTTCAAGGCTCATTTAGAGCGCGCTGCTGAGTGACATTTGGCGCCTCGGGTCAGTGTCGGCTGCTGTGTGAATGAATGCGGTCCAGCAGCACTGTCAGACAATGGCGTCTCCTCCCGTGAGTGGTGGCATGGAGCGTGTACTCCCCTGATCTCATGTCGGGTTCCTGTACACAGGGTTTCTACAATGATCAACAATCACTGAAAAAATAAAATGTGTAATATTGAGATTTCGAACATTAAAGGGAACCTCCATCTTTTAACTCCATGATGTATTCCACACCCAATATTTACAAACTGCTTACTACTTTCTTGTGGTCACAATCTATTGTCACTCTGATATAAACACGTCTGACCTTAGCTATGTGCGCATAGGGTGTCAACATGAAGGGGCAACAGCCAGGGTTACATACATGACATTCTAGACAACCCCTTTAAGATAACATTTAATAACTTAATGGGGCACATTTACTTACCCGGTCCCTCGGAGTTCCCGAAAGTGCATTGTCTGTCCGAAATGCATCGTGCCGCGATTCACTTAGATCGTGTGCCCGATATCCTGCATGTGTCACTTCCCCGCTCAGGTCCCTGGGGTTCACCATCTTCCTCCTTTACATGTAAGTGCTTGGTTTGTGACACAATTTAGAAGTTAAATCCTGTGGTTTGTCTGAATCCATTGGATCGTACGACAGCCCGCCCGCAACTTCTACCGCAGGAAAGCCGGCGCAGCCGCGACAAAATCCGATTGCGTGCGCCAAAAACCCCTTTTAAATACCTGTCCCAGTGGCGCAAAATGGAAATCATTCGGATGTCTGACGAAAGTGCGGTCTGTGGGGCCCTTAGTAAATGAGCCCCATTATGTTGAGTCAAATTTAATTCTTATGTGAACATGGCCGCCCTTTGGAATGGGTAAATTTCCTTGGGTTGTTGTAGAGGCCAACAGCTAAGGTTGCATACGTGATACCCTGTACCTCTGAGTAGACTTGCCTTTCTTGTTTCTGACCAACCCCTTTAAGACTTCGATACAACATTTATAAACTTCTTACTTCTTGTTATGTGTTCAGAATACAATTTACTTCTTATATGAGTGCATTTGTTTGGAGTATTGACCCATAGAGACCAGCAGCTAGGGCTGCAAACATGATACCCTACAGCTTCCAGTAGGGCTGTCGTTCTTGTTTCTGGCCAGCCCCTTTAAGATGTAACATTTACTAACTGCTTTCTTCTTTATCACGACTGTCCTTGCCTATAGGTGCATTTGCTTGGATCTGCCAACAGCTAGGGCTGCATTCATGATACCCTGTACCTCTGAGCAGGTCGGCCTTCCATGTTTCTGACCAACCCCTTTAAGATATGGTTGAGTATATTTCCGTAATGCTGGAACTACTATTAGACCGATGTGAACATCTGCTACTATCTACAGTATTTTTCGGACTATAAGGCGCACCGGATTATAAGGCACACCATCAATAAATGCCTGCTAAGGTCTAGATTCATATATAAGGCGCACCGGATTATAAGGCGCACCTGATTATAAGGATGAATGACCAGCAGGTGGCAGACCTGTGCACAGTTCAAGCCAGCTGTTGTATGTAAGTACGGTTCATATATAAGGCGCACTGGACTATAAGGCGCACCTTTGATTTCTGAGAACTTCAAAGGATTTTTACTGCGCCTTATAGTACGAAAAATACGGTACTACTAATAGTAAACCGATGTGAACACCATTAACACCAAGGAGAACCACCATAGTGAGCCAAACTAAGAAGGTCTTATGCTTGAGTTCCATCACATCTGTATTTGTATAATTTTTTTGCGATTGCTAGGTAAGCACTTCCGTATTACATTTGAATAAGTCTGTAGTTGTCACACTTTCATTTCATTCTCTGGCCACTGGGAGGCGCCGTTCTGTTGTCCTACCCTACTAGTAACATACCATAAAACCGGAATTTAAAAAAAACAGTAATCATCCGCGTATAACTGGAAATTCCTGTATTTAGTCCGAGTACTTTATGTCCCAAATAGAATCTGCACTGGTTTCCTTTAAATCGTAAAAAAAAGAAATAACTGGATAGAAAATCACATTTGATGTTGCCTTATTGGGAGCGACGTGATATTAAAGGCTTCGCCTCAAGTTGTCGAGTGAGATAATTCTGTCATTTTTCATGATTTGGTAGGAGAGTCTGATAAGAGTGCTGATTTAGACGTACTTCAGGCTGCGGCGGGCGAATACTTAACACTTGTTATGACTTGTGCGTTCCCTGCAGAAGTAGAAGACGGAACGCAGACTGTCGGGAAAGTTCTGACCGTCACAGAAGATTCTACAGTATAAAATCGTTAAAATTCATTTAAAGGGATTGTTTACAATGGTTTTAGGGCTTACTTTACAAGTAGGAGTATCCCTTTAAACAGTGACGTAACTTGAAGCTGTTGGGCCCCAGGGCATAGTCTGTGCCGGGCCCCCTGACTATAATGTATGATTTATAGTAATAGTCTTCTCATATGAGAAAGTGACACCTTATGGGCCCCTAAGCCTCCTGGGCCCGGTTGCGATCGCACCCTCTGCACCCCCTTAAGTTACGCCCCTGCCTTTAAACCAGAATAAGGAAGCGGCTACTAAAGAGCGCCTCTAGCCGTCTAAGTATTACATGGACTGTCACATACAGAGGTGTCTCCGTGCCTGCAGTACATACAGGTCCTGACACAGCACCTAAGGCGGCACTCTGTCCCCACAGAGACCTGGAGCCCTGGCAATGCTGAGATACCCAATTACCCGACATACCAGTTTTCCCAGCAGAGGAACCAGTGCCAAAGAGACAACCAGGGAAGAAGTTCTAGGAGAATTAGGAAGCTGCCTACGCAAGGAACTGTATGAAAATTGGGTGTAGGAAAGTGGGAATCATGAATCAGCTAAGTCGATGGGTGGCCCATAGGCACCAACTCTAGAGTTGCTGACTAGTGGAGAACCTAAGCTTCTGGTAAGTCAGTGAGATGACCATCTATTCAGGTGGCATGGTGCTACAAGAGATTACTGCAAGAGAAGTATCAAGTACAGGCCAGAAGGACCATCCCCACCTGGAACCAACATGAGATCAATTATACAAACCTGGGAAGGAACCAAGTAAAGAGTAAGACCAAGGGGCACAATTCATCGAGCCAACCTTTCTCTTAGTGGTTGTCGCCATTCATAATAAGTTGGGGTGAAGTTGGGCGCAGCCGGAGGTGGAGTGGGCCAAAACGGAGCATTCCTGCCCCGGTACCTGTGCACTCGCTACAGCTAGCAACCATAGAATTGTACGCCGGCACAGGCGTCTGGCAAATACGTCAGGAGGCCAGGATGGGCACACAAAGCGCTGGTGTATGATAAATCTCCCCCTTAGTATCTATAAAGTAAAGTGAAATTGCGACCCACGTTCTTACCCAAAGAAGTGATAGGAAAGATCCTGCATGGATTATACACCTTTCATATTCTTGAGTCTCACTTTGCCTTATGGGTGGAGACTATATTGACCATCGCCTAACTTCTCCCGGAGACTAGTATAGAGACAGGCAGTATATTAATATGGCATTATTTATGACTTTGTGGGCAAGTGTCAGGCTGGCCATCAGGGTACCAGGGGATCCTCCGATGGGCCCATGCTTTAACCTAATAATGGGTCATGCAGAAGACTGGTGAGCCTAAGCAACCCAAGTTTTACATTTTTGGGGCCTTCATCATACATTAATACAGGGGTAGGGAACCTATGGCTCGGGAGCCAGATATGGCTCTTTTGTTGGCTGCATCTGGCTCTCAGAAAGATCTTTAATGAAAAATAGTGATGGCTGCTGTGTGTCTTAGACTGATCAATGGACACAGGCAGTGATGTTACCGCTGCCTACGTCCTTTGTACAACCCAGGTGCCTGGGTCAAAGAGAAGAGAGTGGGAACAATGAGGAGCTGGCTGCAGGGAGTGCAGGTAGGTGAGTACTCATTTTTTTTGTTTTTTTTGCTGTGGCTTGTTATCTACTGGGCTGCATGTGCTGTGGCTACCTATCTGCTGGGGTGCGTGTGATGTGGCTACCTATCTACTGGGAGTATGTGCTGTGGTTACCTATCTACTGGGAATATGTTCTGTGGCTACCTATCTACTGGGGAGCATGTACTGTGACTACCTATCTACTGGGAGTATGTGCTGTGGTTACCTATCTACTGGTAATATGTTCTGTGGCTACCTATCTGCTGGGGTGCGTGTGCTGTGGCTACCTATCTGCTGGGGGACATGTGCTGGGGCTACCTATCTACTGGGAGGCACGTGCATATTGTAGGTCTCTTACGGAATAAAATTTTAAAATATGTGGCGTTCATGGCTCTCTCAGCCAAAAAGGTTCCTGACCCCTGCATTAATATATATGGGCGGCATGGTGGCTGAGTGAGTAGCACTTCTGCCTTGCAGTGCTGGAGTCCTGGGTTCGAATCCCACCCAGGTCAACATCTGCAAAGAGTTTGTATGTTCTCTCCGTGTTTGCGTGGGCTTCCTCCGGGTACTCCGGTTTCCTCCCACACTCCAAAACATACTGGTAGGCTGTTTAGATTGTGAGCCCCATTGGGGACAGGGACTGATTTGACATGGTTTGTGCAGCGCTGCGTAATCTGTGTGCGCTATATAAATAAATAATAATAATTATTATTATTATTATATATGAACGTTCCCCCTGGGAGATGAAGCTGTATTATAAGTTTTTAAAGAATTATATATGAATGTCCCCGTAGAATCTCATGTATGTGGGAACCCACATGGTTATTATACTATGGCTCAGCCATTTGTATGATATCACATTGCTTATGTATTACAGATTTGGCTTTCCTAAGAAAGACTCTGTCTTGAGTTTGATCTCCGTGTCACTCATGTGGCTAGAATTACCTTTGTCTGTCATTGTCCTGTCCATGGCATAAGATAGTATGGGATGACAGAGGATACATTTTATTGATGACGTCTTTAGTCGGGAACATGACAGAAGTTACAAATCATATAGGATATATTACATATTATATCACCATTGCTTGTTCCAAAACAACTAAATTGTAACTGAATTTAGTGACAATTCTACCAACCTTCATCAGAATTTGCTCCGTAAATGGAACATTGGAATATTTCATCAACTTTCCGCAGATAACAAATATTGGAACAATGACAAACAATCCGTGTAGGAATCATTACCGGGTTGGTGTGAGGAAGACGAGGGTTATTTACGGGGCGGCTGTTATTCGGCTGCGGGGATCTGCTATTACATAAAACTAACAAAGCACAGCATTAAAATGTTGTTCTGGGTTTTGGGAAGCCTTGAATGACTGTCATAAATCCCTTGTCTTTAAACTATAACAAGTCTATATGTAATCAATCTGGAGCTATAAAAGGGGAAGCTGAAGGATTAAATGACTGTCAGTAGACATCTGGAATCTGATTTGATGTCATTTATAACGCCATTAAGTAGGACGAGAACGCAGGAGTTCATCAATTACACCAAGAACCCTACTGCCTCCCATAAACTAGTACTGGGGATATACAGCTAATGCCTGGCCGATAAAGGAAGTTTTATGCTGTTGATGACATCACAATAACAGGATTGTCCATCATGCTGATGGAATTGATGACATCACATATGTAGAACGGGTTGTTCATTTACTAATGCAATGGGTGACCTCATAGTGGTAAATTGGCTCCATATTATAAATCTATTGATGACGTCACAGTGATAGGATGACTCCTCCTGGTTATGTTACTGATGATGTCACAGTGACTGCATAGTTCATAATTCTAATGATTATTAATGATATCATAAAATTAGGAGGGTTCCTGATATAAATGTAATGGATGACATCACAGTGACAGATTGGCTTCTCATCCAGGGTCGACTCCAGATTTCAGTAGGCCCCTGGGCGGCAGAGCCCCTTTGCAGCAAACTCATGTGGTGCTCCATGCTCCGAGACTTGTGATGTCACTGCTGCTCTATGCACCGAGGCTTGTGATGTCACTGCTGCTCCATGCTCCGAGACTTGTGATGTCACTGCTGCTCCATTCTCCGAGACTTGTGATGTCACTGCTGCTCCATGCACCGAGGCTTGTGATGTTACTGCTGCTCCATGCACCGAGACTCGTGATGTCACTGCTGCTCCATGCACCGAAGCTTGTGATGTCACACTAGCATACTGGATGTAAACACTACATGAGTTGTGATGTCACAACTGGTCAACTAACAGAAATCTGGTTATGATGTTGCTTCACCCAATCACAACAACTTTTTTAATGATTGAATATGCTGAGATATTGAAAGCTTTATGTCTCCTATAGGAAGTTGTCCATCTACATGTTGTTCAAGATTTAGAGAAAGGCATCTGAAGTCAGGAATTTACAATGTTGTAGGTACGAGCCTAATGACCGTAGTGCTACAAGGCAACCAATTCCAGATAGACCAGTTAGAGACCTTTGACTAACCTTGACCAGTCCACATTACGCTTGACCGTTACTAACTTTCATGCACAGGACAAGACTCCGATAGATTCCCACTTGTCTTTACCAATGGATCTGCTAAGCATTCCCGACACTCTCCTATATCTCCTACTCATCCTTGTAGACATCGTAGGGTTTTGACAAAGTCCATTTCCCATACAGGTCATCAGTTCCTGTCATTGCTGCCATATGGAAGCTGTCAATCCCATGATGTTTCCACTAATGAATCGCCTCTGGTTGAATCAATTTAGTAATTGCACAATAACACAGTCAGAGAAGTAATTACAGATCCAGCTGACAGCCGAGGCTCGGAGAACTGCCTGTCATGCCGCACTTTTCTGTAAAATATGCCTTGAATTATTTACATTTTATGTTTCATTGATTTTATGCAAACAGAGAATTAAGTGGCAGAAGAAATATTTGGTGAGTTACCAAAAAACTTTTGTCTTACCCACCTTGTTTAGAAGAGAGGAACATGTTGGTGCAGTGTGTAATGGGATCAGCAAGCTAAGCACGATGCCAGCAATACAGATGTAGCAGAGCTGAGTTTGTTGATAAAAACCTTGAAACTCTGTTAATGATAATGCAGTCGGTTTACCTGTAGTATGTGAGATGAAAGTTGATTGTTCTGGACTGCGAACTTCAAGAGGCAAATTCGGCTCTGCTACATGTGCATATTGTTCTTTGTTGTGATGTAGGGAGGGTGCCACTATAGGCAATTATTTATATGGGAGCTCTCTAGATTTGTAGCCTCACGTGCCCCGGTGTACACCACCGCTATAGAAACACTTTTGAATTCTGGGAAGGGGAGATAGAGGAGAGCGGGCAAGAAATTTAAAATATAACTTACCGTAATATAACTTAAGGGAAATCTACCATCAAAATCCATCCTGATAAACCAGGGACATTACTCATAGATCCAGGCACCGGGACTGTGCTAATCTTCTTATATTTGTTATCCATGGCCTGATTCCTTCTAAAATCAACTTTCATAATTATCCTAATGAGCCTGAAGGCCTTAAGGACTCCTGGGGATGTTACCAGGTCCCCTCTGTGCTGCAGATGTGCACGCTGTTACACTCTGCAGGAGCACTTACCCTCTCCCACGGTGTGAAATTACAGCAGGCAGATGGATGAGTAAGGTGCTAAGAAAGGCAGTTGGTTAGACAGTGTAACAGCCTGCAACACAGAGGCGCTCTGGTAATGCCCCCACACAGACACACACACAGAGCCCTTCTGACTCATTAGCATAATTTTAAAAGTGGATTTTAGAAGGAAGGGGGCCATGGATAACAAATATAAGAAGATTACCGCAGTCCCGGTGCCTGGATCTATGAGTAATGTCCCTGGTCTATCATGATGGATTTGGATGGTAGATTTCCTTTAAGTCTATTGCTTCAGCGCATTCACTACCTGCAGAATTGTGATTCCAGCTCTGAAGGATAACTCAAACTGTAACTCACAATCAGTACAAGATAAGTCCATAGAAAACTTGTAATAGGATATGGTGGACAGTAAGTGTCTGATTAGTGGGGTTCTGACCTCTAGGACTCCCTATCATGGGAACAAGTATGAATTACACATCAGGTCAATCATGTGCATTATTATTATATGGGATTATGGGAGATATCAAGCACTATAGAAGTGAATGGATCAGCAATGTGCACTGACATTACAAAAGTCAGGTTTGGATTTATACGCACACTTGATTTTGGGGGTAAAAGAGGAAGTCACTTATGGTTTATGTATGGAATTCCCACAGATTTTTTGCATTAATGTCCAGTATCTTGGGGGACCTGGTGTACCATGGAGACTCTGCTATCCTCAAAAATTACGAAGAGAGTTGAAGAGTTCAAAATTGAAGAGAGTTGCACATGCACAAATATATCTGCAACTACAAGGCAGGGGTCTGGTGCCACCTCTTCGTCTGATGGGAGTATCCCTTTAAATTGGCATCACATGGCCAGTGAGTGTATTTTAGAGAGGAATCCGGGACTATTGAGGTGTTTAGCAGATAAGGTTTCAGCACGTTCTACATTTCAGCCTCTGGCACTGACATTACCTGCGCTCAGGTTGGACAGGTTTTACCATTGTGCCTCCTCGCTGGAGTGCAGGGCGGCTCCCGGTGCCATCAGGATCACATCGCCACAAGATGCTGTTTCAGTTTTTATAGAGTAAAGTCCATGATTAAAATCTCTAGGGCTATAAGTTATTTCATTTCACCAGATCTAAGGACACGGGGTGGGGATGTCATATATACTTTACACATAGACAAGGGGAGTATCTACTGAACACTGGCGAAGAAGCCCTGAAATAATTGCAAATACTTCTAGCACTTGCGGTCAATTTCCCCTTTCCTTCCCTTTCCGTATTATCCGTGCACTGTGACATCACTGTGTGTATTATCCATGTACTGTGACATCACTGTGTGTATTATCCCTGTACTGTGACATCACTGTGTGTATTATCTCTGTACTATCACATCACTGTGTGTATTATCTCTGTACTGTGACATCACTGTGTGTATTATCCCTGTACTGTGACATCACTGTGTGTATTATCCCTGTACTGTGACATCACTGTGTGTATTATCCCTGTACTGTGAGATCACTGTGTGTATTATCCATGTACTGTGACATCACTGTGTGTATTATCCCTGTACTGTGACATCACTGTGTGTATTATCCATGTACTGTGACATCACTGTGTGTATTATCCCTGTACTGTGATATCGCTGTGTGTATTATTCCTGTACTGTGACATCGCTGTATGTATTATCCCTGTACTGTGACATCACTGTGTGTATTATCCCTGTACTGTGACATCACTGTGTGTATTATCCCTGCACTGTGACATCACTGTGTGTATTATCCATGTACTGTGACATCACTGTGTGTATTATCCCTGTACTGTGACATCACTGTGTGTATTATCCATGTACTGTGACATCACTGTGTGTATTATCCCTTTACTGTGACAAGTTGGGACAAAACCAGGTTTTGACCCAAAGTCCCATTGTCAGAATTGGTTACTTTCTGGCTTAAACTTTAGATTTGGAAGGGTTAACTATAATAATCTTATCTGTACACTGAGAATTGCTTGGTATAATATAGAAAGAAGACAAGGTAACATGAAAGGCTGAGTGTAGTGTGCGGCGCTGTGCCCCTCAGCAGCGGCTCCTCTATTAGTCATCTCTTTCTGGTTGCTCTACCTAAAGTCGGATTTATTCCCTGCTGGCGGAGAGAAGAAAAGATGGGAAAATATTCTTCATCCTTGTTTAAAGGGATCCGAATTCCTCGGAAGATCGGTGCTTTTATGGGCAGTGGTGATTTGGAAAATTTGCAGAGTTTAACTCCACCTCCTCCTATTCAGTGAGTTTCACCCATGACAGAGCAGTAATGAGACGCTGCGGAGCTGAGTGTGCGGTAACATCCGGCAACCTGGTATTAGGCTCCAGCTGAACATGTACACACAGGAGACTAGTGACTGACAACAAGCTCCATGGCCATGCACGACTCCTCCGGCCCCAGCTGAGATGGAGAAACAAGCACAAAGCGACAAGAAGATCAAAACCGACAAAAGATTCGGATCCTTGTGCTGCGCCGGATCCAGGCATCACTCAGGAATTAGTAAGGTAGAAGACACTTCCATTATGAACTTTTATCCTACATTGTATTCTGCAGAAATCTTATAAAATTGACAGAAGTTAGAATATAGATATAGCAGAGCTGAGTTTGTCGGATGTAGCAGGGCAGTTTGAGACCAATCATAATGTTATCACCTTGTCTTATCTGTAAATATACAGGTAGATCCACTCCATGATCTGAACTCACAGCCTTATCACAAAGTACAAACAATGTAGAGATATAGACAGGTTCAGCTCTGCTACATACTGTGTACGATGCAGATTGTTCAAGTAAACCATAGAGGAGCTTTGCTGTTAGATAAGGATTGTATGGCTGATGTGTATTTGTAGGAGGTGAAAGCTTCATCATGTGTTATATAATGTGCAAGTCAATGGTCTTCAACCTGTCGCTCTCCAAGTATTGGAAAAGGTCTACTTTCCATTCAAATGAAAACTTTGTTACATTTCTTTACAATCTAATCTTTGTTACATTTCTTTACAATCTAAACATTGTTACTTTTCTGTACATTCTAAACTTTGTTACTTTTCTTTACAATTTAAACTTTGTTACTTTTCTTTACAATGAAAAGTTTGTTATGGCAAGAATATGCGTCACTTCCATATCTCCTGATGCTACATATTAGATAGATGTAGGCTCAGTGCTTCTTCCACCCACATCTATCCTTCCCATACACATGCACACTTGGCTCAGCTGAGTATATAGTATATTTAGAATGAGAAGAGGGGAATAACTGTGTGTTGACACCTTTGGTATTGTTCAATATTTACAGACATCAAAATGAAATCAAACAATTCAATCCTTCTTTCTACTAACAACTGGCCAGTCATAAAGGAAATCTTCCACCAAAATCCATCCTGATAAACCAGGGACATTACTAGATCCAGGCAGCGTGATTGTGATAATCTTCTTATATTTGTTATCCATGACCTCTATCCTTTTAAAATCAACTATTAAAATTATACTAATGAGCCAGAACTAATGTTACCAGAACCGCTCCTTTCAATACAATACTGTCTATGTGTTGAAGATTCCCGAGTGCAGTACTTGGTAATATCCGACACTCCCATAGAATTGAATGAAGTGGCTTGACTCAGTGCAATTCTGTGGATAGGGGATAACAAATGAATTTGGTACAACCCTTTTATGGTTAATAAAGGGCAGGCAAAACCTGGTACCATAATGGGGGCCTAGATTGGTCCTTGCAATGGTGCCTCCTTATGTGACTCACTTGCACCTTGATTTTCTTGGGCTGCGCCCACTAGAATGTTTCATAGAGTTGATATACCCAAAATAGGAGGATGGACTTTAATGAAAATATACATTTATTAGATATGAATCTGATACTACAGGCCACACTTATTAAAAGTACAGTGCAGTTTGCCTGTGTAGTGTACAGGGGGCACCAGATTCATGATAAGTGGTGCACGTTTTCCGTGAATCTGGCGCCATCTGCACAGCTCCAACAGAGGACACCAACTTTTTTGGTGCACCTTTAACATGGGGCATGTGACACAATGGGACACATTTACTTACGCGGTCCACAGAGTTCCCCCGAAAGCGCATTGTCCGACCTAAATGCACTGTGCCACAATTCACTAAGATCGCGCGCCCAATATCCTGCATGTGTCGCTTCCCCGCTCAGGTCCACCGGAGTTCACCATCTTATTCCTGGTGAATGTAAGTGCTTGATCTTGCGACACAATTAGTGTCCGAATCAGTCGGATCGTCCGTTGACATCCCGCCATTTCTGTTGCATGAAAGCCAGTGCAGCCACGCCACAATCCGATTGCGTGCTACACAATCCCCAGTTAAATACCTGTCCCAGCGGTACAAATCCTGAAAACGTAAGAAAAAACTACGAAAGTGCGGCAGCAGACTTTTAGTAAAAAAGCCCCAATCTGTTGGACAATGCATGATAAATAGTGTTGCAAACTCCAAAAAAGCACATTTGTATTGCGTCGGGCGTAGGGCAGCCGTAATACAATTGTGGCGCAGACAATTCTTTAATACATGTACAAGCAGTTTGCACTTTTTAGTGCAAAGTCAGACAGAAAACACTTTAATAAATGTGACCCATTGGGGTAGATTTACTTACCCGGTCCATTCGCGATCCAGCGGTGCTTGCTCTGCGGTGGATTCGGGTCTTCCGGCGATTCACTAAGGCAGTTCCTCATATGTCCACCAGGTGTTGCTGCTGCGCTGAAGTTCCCCGAGGCCCACCGGAGTTCACGATCCTATACTTGGTGAAGCTAAGCGCGTGTCCCGCATCACTTTTTTTTTTTTTAAATGCGGCGGTTTTTCCGAATCCGTCGCGTTTTCGTATGGCCACGCCCGCGATTTCCGTCGCATGCATGCCAGCGCCACTATCCGATCGCGTACGCCAAAATCCCAGGGCAATTCAGGGAAAATCGGCACAAGTCAGAAATATTCGGATAACCCATCGGAAAAAGGCGATTCGGGCCCTTAAGCAAATGACCCCTATTGTGTTCTTTCCGCTCAGATTTGCGCATCCGCCGGTGACGCGCTTGTTTTGCTGTGTAGAAATGTAATTTGGACAGCTGATGGCGTTGTTACAGTTGTAATCCTAATGAAAATGTCAAGTAATTACTGGAAGCCTCTCTAATAGCGGACGTCTTACACTGTGACTCTCTTATCGGCGCTGACTTTTAAATAACATTCATGTCTCATTGCGGCGGGAGATAATTGTCTGTGATACACGCACAGGCTTCTCCGCTTGCTCCACCTCATTTCTCTTTGATTAACTTTGCTTTTTCTAATAAAAAAAAAAAACAAATGATGTAGTTTTGGTAAATATTGAAATGATTTATTCTTTAATGTGTGCAAAATCATATTTGTAGAATAGGTGGGAGCGGGTTATTGCTCGTAAACTCAGCAGAAGGGTTTTCTTTAGTGGCATTGGCAAGTTTGGTTTGCGATTTGGAACTTACAGAGAAATAGACACGGAAAGATGGACCATAAAATTCTAACGCCTCCAGCCACCAGTAGGGGGAGCCTTTGGGCGCAGATTTATTTTGCAGATTTTATGCATATTTTGGAAACAGTAAAACTCCAGGGAACTGAACCTCAGCCCACTGACTACAGGGGGAGTGCAAAATTATCCAATTTGTATGGGGACAATCCGATTGCCCCCCCCCCCTCTCTCATCCATCCTATAGTATTGCTATTATTATAGTATTATTATTTCATACATTATAACTACATACATGGCTTCCTATGCTGCCTGCTTAGGAGTTGTCTCCCTATATGTACATCTTAGAGCATAGCTGTGGACTGAATCCTAGATTACACTGCTGTCCTGTAATCCATAATTGGAGGGAGGAGAATGGGCTATGTGTCAGGTTGATGTATTATATGATATACAGTACATGATATAATATGAATGTTATATGGACTTTGGTTGGGTATAATGGTCAGTAATTACATTTACAATCAGGCAATTGTGGCCATTTTGGATAGAAATGTACATTTGCAATGGAATCAGTTTATTATTTGAGTGTCAGGATACGGGATCAGTGGATCCTCTGGACCACCGCGGGAGGTGGTACTAGCCGACACCTGGGACCGGAATCTAAGTGGCACCTGGTCTTCACCAGAGCCCGCCGCAAAGCGGGATGGTCTTGCTGCGGCAGGGTACCACCAGGCACAACTAGCCCACGGTAGAAGCCGAGGTCAAGGTACCTTATCAGGAGACGGTCTCGTGGTCAGGCCCAGGCACAGAGTCAGGGCAGGCGGTAGAGATGCAACGTCAAGTCCAAATCCGGGGTCAGCAATGGGAGGTCCAGGCAGATGGGAAAGGGAACACAGCAACACGAGACGCAGGAACGCAGGGACACAGGAACACGGGAACTCAGGAGCAGGAACACACTGGAGCGCAGGAATATCGCAGGGGAGATTTAAAAAAGGCATAGGCACAAAGGCACAAAAGATCCGACGGGGAAGGAACGGAGGTGCTGGTTAATAAGGTGGAGGTGTTCAGCGGTGCGCTGGCCCTTTAAATTTCCAACAGCCGGTGCGTACGTCCTAGGAGATTGCACGTCCGTTGGGGAACCGGTGTCGGGACAGGTGCGTCCGGAGCAGTGGCAGGAGCGGGGGCACACAGAGGGACATGGGCGCCCACGATCTGAGACAGGGATCGCGGGAGCACCTGTGGCATTGAGTACTATATGGTGTTATTGTGTGAAATGTTTTAGCAAGTATTATCTTGGCACTGTATGGCTGTATAATCTAGCTACAAAATTACTAGAAACACTTGCAATAGAGCTGCTTTACTTCTGTATCCTATGAATTAGGTTTTCTAATTCTGGACATTCCCATTAAATTATTTTCTGTACCATAACTTTCACATGCTACCGTGTCTGTACAAGCGGAATAACACTATTTTTGTCCATTGTATGTGTTTTATTATTAAATTTTGTGCTTTTCTAATTCTCAGTTCTCTCCAGCTGGTGGCTGGAGACTTGCTATCTGCCATACACTGCACACAGAGACGGAGAGATCCTGCTTAGCTGTCTATGACATTTACAGATGCAGCACAACCATACAGGGTAGTATAGAAAAGTTATTTATGTGTTTCCATCAGTTTAGAGGCGGTAAAATACTTAATATTAGGTGCTGTATGATATACGTGCACTCAGAGGCAGTAAAATACTCACTATTAGCTGCTGCAGTAGCATGTCTCTGCAGTAAAAGGCAGTAAAATACTCACATTTAGCTGCTTTAGGATATATGTGCACTGAGAGGCAGTAAAATAATCACTAGTAGCTGCTTCTGTATGTCTGTACACTGAAAGACAGTAAAATACTTGCTATTATGTGCTGCAGTACATCTGTGTACTATGAGACAGTAAAGTTCTCACTATTAGCTGCTGCGGGACATTTGTGTACTGAGAGTCAGTAAAGTACTCACTATTAGCTGCTGCAGGACATGAGTGCACTGAGAGACAGTAAAGTACTTACTATTAGCTCCTGCAGTACATCTGTGTACTGAGAGACAGTAAAGTACTATTAGCTGCTGCAGGACATCTATGTACTGAGAGTCAGTAAAGTACTCACTATTAGCTGCTGCAGGACATGAGTGCACTGAGAGACAGTAAAGTACTTACTATTAGCTCCTGCAGTACATCTGTGTACTGAGAGACAGTAAAGTACTATTAGCTGCTGCAGGACATCTATGTACTGAGAGTCAGTAAAGTACTCACTATTAGCTGCTGCAGGACATGAGTGCACTGAGAGATAATAAAGTACTTACTATTAGCTCCTGCAGTACATCTGTGTACTGAGAGACAGTAAAGTACTATTAGCTGCTGCAGGACATCTGTATACTGAGAGACAGTAAAGTACTCACTATTAGCTGCTGCAGTACATTTGTGTACTGAGAGATAGTAAAGTACTCACTATTAGCTGCTGCAGTACATTTGTGTACTGAGAGATAGTAAAGTACTCACTATTAGCTGCTGCAGTACATCTGTGCACTGAGAGGCAGTAAAATACCATTAGTTGCTTTAGCTGCACTTGCCTTTGCTTTTCGCACACTTTCCTCGTCATCTTCCCCCACCTCATACATTTCCATTTAGACTTTAAATGTAAAACCTCTTGGGAAGCCAAGACGGACTTTACTTCTAAGTGAAAGTAAGTTAAGGGGGTGGGAGGAGCAGCAAAAGAGCCAGATCAGTGTAGAAAGAGGATATTTATTCTAACAGATCTAAAATAGATTATAATATCATCTTTTGATCGATACAAAGTTTTCTTTTGTTTTGTAGTTGTTCCTTCTTCTCCTGGTCATACATTTGCTGCAGTCCCATAAGACTCTCATAGTAACTCATCAGTCTTTCTGGCAAGAATCGGATTTTCCATTTGTCGGATCAGACCTGCAGGACCCATATGGACATGCCCTTCAAGCTTTGGCTCCAGTCACTAATTATGTTGAGTCTTAAATTAGTTTTGGCTCTTTAATCTTATAATTACTGGTTGTAAAAGAAAAACATAAGAATAGAGAGAGGTAGATGTGAGTGTATGACGGACAGAATACCTGAGCAGTGACTAGACAAACACAACACTGTTGGCTTTTCGTGTTCTGCTTATTGTAATAGGGTGTATTTATATTTACACCCTGTTTTTACACGGCTTATATCTTCTTCTCTGTCAGTGACAACTTAAAGGAAATCTACCACCAGGATGAAGGATTGTAAACCAAGCACACTGACATACTGGTGTGTGCCCCCTCTGGCAGGATCCGCTCTCCTTTTAGCTTCTTAGGAACTTGTTTTTACAAAAATATGTAAAAATTATGCAAATGAGCCTTAGGGGCTCCTGACTCCATAGATGTCAATGGAGCCTGGAGCCCCTCAGGATCAGTTGCATAATTTTTTAAAAAAAATTTCTTTTGTAAAAAAGCAAGGTCCTAAGAAGCTAAAAGAAGAACAGATCTTGCCAGAGGGGACACACACCAGTATGTCAGTGTGCTTGGTTTACACTCTTTTATCCTGTTGGTAGATTTCCTTAAAAGGGCAACTACTCCCAGAAGCATAACCAATACCGAATGTTCAAATGGCTTTTAGGACCCTCTCAGGCAGGGACTTAACTACAGCAGAAGCAGCCATAGCATGGGGCCCACAGTGTCAGGGAGCCCCGTCATTTTAACTGACACATTAAAGAATGGGTGATGTGCACCATTATATACATATTATACTACACATTGTACACCATAATATCTATATAACATATATGTGATGTGTATATGGTGTATTGTGTATATATGGCACTGTATGGGTGTGTGTATATGCTCCAAATGTTGGCGCATGAGTGTGTAAATGTGTGTATAAGTGAAGAACTGCATGTGTGTGTAAATGTGTGTGATTGTGACTCGCATGTGTGAGCATACAAATATGTATATTTTTTTAAGTGGGAATTGTTTACAATCAGTTCATCTCCTCGTGCTCTATAACTTGCTGCCTGTAGATAGGACACTATGTACAATCTGCTCAGCTCCTCCTGCTCTATAACATGCTGACTGCAGATAGGACACTATGTACAATCTGCTCAGCTCCTCCTGCTCTATAACATGCTGACTGCAGATAGGACACTATGTACAATCTGCTCAGCTCCTCCTGCTCTATAACATGCTGACTGCAGATAGGAGACTATGTACAATCTGCTCAGCTCCTCCTGCTCTATAACTTGCTGCCTGTAGATAGGACACTATGTACAATCTGCTCAGCTCCTCCTGCTCTATAACATGTTGACTGCAGATAGGACACTATGTACAATCTGCTCCGCTCCTCCTGCTCTATTACATGCTGACTGCAGATGGGACACTATGTACAATTTGCTCAGCTCCTCCTGCTCTATAACATGCTGCCTGCAGATAGGACACTATGTACAATCTGCTCAGCTCCTCCTGCTCTATAACATGTTGCCTGCAGATAGGACACTATGTACAATCTGCTCAGCTCATCCTGCTCTATAACATGCTGCCTGCAGATAAGACACTATGTACAATCTGCTCAGCTCCTTATGCTCTATAATATACTGCCTGCAGATAGGAACTATGTACAATCTGCTCAGCTCCTCCTGCTCTATAACATGTTGCCTGCAGATAGGACACTATGTACAATCTGCTCAGCTCCTCCTGCTCTATAATATGCTGTCTGCAGATAGGACACTATGTACAATCTGCTCAGCTCCTCCTGCTCTATAACATGCTACCTGCAGATAGGACACTATATACAATCTGCTCAGCTCCTCCTGCTCTATAACATGCTTCCTGCAGATAGGACACTATGTACAATCTGCTCAGCTCCTGCTGCTCTATAACATGCTGCCTGCAGATAGGACACTGTACAATCTGCTCAGCTCCTCCTGCTCTATAACATGCTGCCTGCAGATAGGACACTGTACAATCTGCTCAGCTCCTCCTGCTCTATAACATGCTGCCTGCAGATAGGACACTGTACAATCTGCTCAGCTCCTCCTGCTCTATAACATGCTGCCTGCAGATAGGACACTATATTAAATTTCCTGCTCCAGGCTCTTCCTACTCTTTAAAAAATTCAACATAACAAGTTCCCTTTAAGATATCAGTTCCCATAGGACACAAGTATATCAGGTGTCTTGTCTCCAGTGAGCGGGATGACTTTCTATTCCTCCTGGAATATCCATAATATATATTGCAGACTAATCTCACACATTAAATGTATTTTATGGATAAATAAATAAGCAAATAAAACGCTGTTCTCAGCAGTTTTCCCCCAAACCTGGACTTGTTTAGTTTCTGCAACAAAGTTGCAAAACTGCCGGTGTCAGCACAACTGGATGAAAAAGACAATTTCTGATGTGATTTCTTTGAAAAGTCCTAAAAAGCTGCTATAAAAGGAAGGACCATCATCCAAACGATTCTTTGAAATACCGTGTCATGTTAATTCAATGAACACCCCGCACCACAAACAAGTTGCTTTGTGGATATTATTTGGTTTTGTGGTTGGGAGAATGTGAGGAGATGATTGGCCAAGTTATAGAGTATGGGGGGGGGGGGTTATACACTCGCAGGATCGGGGACAATGATAGAAAATGGGAAGTAGTAGAGCTGCTTGGGGGAGACAGAGGTAGGTAGCATAGGTGGTTATTGACTTGTACAGACAGTCCCCGGGTTACTTACAAGATTGGGTCCATAGGTTTGTTCTTAAGTTGAATTTGTATCTAAGTCAAAACTGTATATTTTATAATGTTAGATCCAGACAAAAATTGTTTTTGCCCCAGTGACAATTGGAGTTTTTTGCTGTAATGGGACCGAGGATTATCAATAAAGCTTCATTACAGACACCTTACAGCTGATTATTGCAGCCTGGGACTATAGTAAAGCATTCAGAGACTTCACCAGAGGTCACAGGGGGCAGAGGGGTCCGTCTATAACTAGGGGTCGTCTGTAAGTCGGATGTCCTTAAGTAGGGGACCGCCTGTATTTGGTATATTAGCTCTACTCAATTCAATGGGGCTGAGATGTAATACAACGCACAGTCTATGGAGAACAGGTGTCCCTATTTCTGAGTGAAAATTCTTGTTTTTTTCCTATTTCATCCAAAACAGTAGCCAAACATCTAAAGATGTTTAGACTTCTTTACACTTATTTCATTCCAGTTTCTTTAGGAATTTCAGGGGACATTTTTTGGCTACTTGTTTTGTTTATTGTTTAGAACATGAAATAAAATTCCATTGGAAAATAAACAAATAAATGCAAATATTTTCAGTTTTTTTAAGACTGGGAGGGGGGAAGGGGGTTGGTTTAATGCCTGGAAGTCAAAAGATGTCTTAAAAGTGCAAAACAAGGCTCAGTTCACACCAGCGTCAGGGGTTTCTGCAACACTCTACGTTTTAGGAGAGTATAACGGAAACTAAGAATGAAAGAGCCTTCTGTTCACCTTCCGTTTCTCAGTGACTTCAATGTAAGGTAGGTTAATAATAATTCTTTATTTATATAGCGCACACAGATTACGCAGCGCTGTACAAAGCTTGTCATATCAGCCCCTGTCCCCAACGTGGCTCACAATCTAATCAACCTAACAGTATGTTTTGGAGTGTGGGAGGAAACCTGAGTACTAGGAGGAAACCCACGTAAACACGGAGAGAACATACAAACTCTTTGCAGATGTTGACCTGGATGGGACTTGAACCCAGGACCCCAGTGCTGCAAGGCTATAATGCTAACCACTGAACCAGCTGCCGTCCTTTACAATTCTGTTATACTAGTGTAAAAAAAGATGCTGACCGTTGCGCTATTTTTCTACTTTAATAATGGAACCTGACAATCACTAGTGTGAACTGAGCCTTAGTTGAATTTAAATACTAAGGAGCTTTCCTTAAATAGAGGACCCATCAGGTCTGTGCCTTACACAGGTTTATCTGTAGTGTTGAGCAGACCTGTACCCCAAAGTCCATTTAAAGTTTGGGGCCGGGTTTGGCTCATTTTCCCCCCCCCGTGGTTAACAGTGGCACCAATGCCATCATAAGGAGCATCAATCATCCCCAAAATTGTGGTGAGCAGCACACTTTTGATCGTAGTAGTTTAAATGGCGGCTTTATAGCATTTAAACATTTAACATCCACGATCCGTCCCAGCACCGGTCACGGGTGTTACTGGTTGGGATTCGGGTTTTTAAAATTTTAACTGGCCCTCCCATCACTTCTTATATACTAATCTCAAAGGCAATTGTGTAATACCTAATTTCCCCTGCAGAGGCACTGTAAAGGAATTAAGTTATGGCTGACTGCAAAAGGTCAGAACTGTGACCCTTCTAACAAAATAACCCATTTGATCAACTGTACTGGTCAATCTGCGGGTTCTGAGCCCAAAACCAGTTTGTTCTGATGAGCAAATGAGCAATTCCACCAGTTCTGTTGTCCTGAGCTCAGATACAAGGATTTCTTCTATTGGCCGTTCTTTGTTTTGACTCTAGCCCTATGCATTTGCCCTTAGTACGTATATTTAGAGGGCCACTGGTCCATGTACACATGGACGTTCCCCTTTATATTTCGTGGCCTGACTGGTTCCCTCTAAAAATGAAATCGGACTTGAATGGATTGTACAATTATAAATCAATCAGCGCTGATGTGAATGTAATGTAATAAATGTAATCACAGAACCTGATATGTGAAGCTGGCAGCGCCAGGCCTTGTGACGGGTATTTGATAAATTAAGCTAATTACGGGTGACGTGATGCAACAAATGAAGGCGAAAAACCCAGAGAATAATTACAGATGCAACTGACTAGTAACCAAGTTTATATGAGCTGAAGTCTATTTATTCTTGAGCTTATTCCTTATGATCTCTGTTATGTGCAAATCCAAAATTTAGATCCCTTCTTATAGCTAGAAGGAAGTATATCTCTTGCTTTAGAGGACTCAGCATATCCATAAAAGACAGTGGGGGTCATTTACTAAGGGCCCGATTCAGGGTTTCCCGACGTGTTACCCGAATATTTCCGATTTGCGCCGATTTTTCCTGAATTGTCCCGGGTTTTTGGCGCACGCGATCGAATTGTGGCGCATTGGAGCCGGCGTGCACGCGACGGAAATTGGGGGCGTGGCCGAACGAAAACCCGACGGATTCGGAAAAACCGCCGCACCGCTGGTGGACATCGGAGGAACTGCCTTAGTGAATCGCCAGAAGACCCAAATCCACCGCAGAGAACGCGACGCTGGATCGCGAATGGACCGGGTAAGTAGATCTACATCCCTTTAATTTCAATGAACATTCTGCAATACTTCATTGCCCTGTAGAGGCGCTGCAGAGAAACTGAACACATGTTACCAAGTTCAACCAAAGCTCGATCTATGATCAATATTTAGGCAAAGGTCTTATCTAAAGTTGACCGCCTCGATAAGAAAGTTTTATTGTTTTTTTTTTTTGTTTTGTTTTAATTTTTGAATATTTCTTCCCTTGGATGTAATGGATTCGGAGGGCAGACCCTGTAATAAAAGGATTATCATCAATTAGTAAACACTAAAACATCATGAAGAGCTGAATTGTCTCCGTGTCTCAGTCATGAGGTTACACCTTCATTAATGTGGATCATGAAGTCTATAAAATGTTGTCACAATGTGTCATGGAATGAGGATTTTGCTTTAAGCCAAATTTTTATTCATTCGGAATATCATCCGATTGTGTAACAAATGTCGGGAATGTCCTTCTATTGAAATTATGTTTTAAAGTATTCAAGGTCGACTCGATTCTAAACAGCGCCACTCTTAGTCATGGGCTTGGTCTGGTATTGCAGTTCAGCCACATTCACCTGTACAGGGCTTGGAGAATCTTGGACATTTCTTAGGGGATGTTGGAGCATTTGGTATTCTGGAGCAGATTTAATGTATCTCTATTAGATGAAGGGAAGGAAATCTAGGCTTTCCGGTAGGTCCCATCTCTGTACAGACAAGTCTAAAACGCCTCCCGTAACACCCACGTCTCATCTGACTTCATCATGAGGTCATGTAATTGTTCCCTGTACTGGAATGATACTGCTGTGTGTCACGTATCTATGGCCATAGATATCTGTGATAATGGGAATTTGTTCTGCTATGAAATCCGAATTCTATGTTATTCTTTACACCGGATTAACTATTACGTCATTGTGTTGCCTTTTTCATGCTGCGATTGGAATATTTGTATAGTTCTACGTCTATAAACTGTGCCTCATGTAGATAGGATGCCCCGGGCCAGTACTATACTGCTGTGCTTGTAGCAGCCCACCTATAGTGCAAACATATGGGGTGTCCCTAAAGACTCCCATATATATATATAATATAGCTGCCGAATGAACATCTCACCTAATATTCTTTATCAATAGGATTGGACCTTCCAATTTCATCTTGCCGATCCTTATCTCGAAAGGCTTAGTACCCCGGAGGTCGACCAAACCCACCATTTGGGAAATTTGCACTTTATGTCTGTAGGAGTCTTTAGACTAGGGACATGGTCTTATAGAACTGCACATAAACCCACTGTGATTGTACCGACCCATCAACAATAGAACCATATGGTAACATTTGCCTCCATGTCTGCAGTTTTGACAAACTGGTATCAATGATAGTCCAAGATTTTTACAGAAGGATAAGCTATACTTTTTAGGGGGAGATGCCAAATTTTCCTGGGTTGATACAATCGTAGCAAATTTTCAAACCACATTCCATGTGCATCAGGAAAGTTCCTGGTTTCTAGGTCAATCATACCTACAGGGGGTCATTTACAAAGGGCCCAATTTACAATATTTCCGATTTGCGCTGATTTTACCTGTATTGCCCCGGGATTTTGGCGCACGCGATCAGATTTTGGCGCATCGGCGCCGGCATGCATGCAACGGAAATCGGGGTCGTGGCCGACCGAAAACCCGACGGATTCTGAAAAATCGCTGCATTTAAAAAAAAAAAGTATCGCGGGACCCGCGCTTACCTTCACTAGGAATAGGCCGGTGAATTTCAGGGTATTCCGGCGGGCCTCGGGGAACTTCAGCGCAGCAGTGCCACCTGGTGGACGTCGGAGGAACTACCTTAGTGAATAGCCGAAAGATCCAAATCCACCGCAGAGAATGCGCCGCTGGATCGAGAATGGACCGGGTAAGTAAATCTGCCCCACAGTCTCCCATTCACATTACTTTGGCCAAAGGAGTGTCCTTCGTGAAGTCCGTTCCTGTTTGTCTCTCTTATTGTTTGCTCTTTATGCCTTGGGCAACAATCTTAGAACCTAGGGGTCAACAATGGACACTCATTTCCTATGAATGATTAAAGGGATGTCCGCATCTTAGACTAGAGACACAGACACAGGGAAACCTTTTGTGAGTTTAAAAAGTTGCAATTGATAAAACTCAACTCAACAGAATAACAATATCCATGGCGAGTAGTAACAACATGTGAAATGTAGCAACTTCTGGTGTTCATAGGAGAATTCCTATCTGCCAGAATCTGGATCGTCCTCTGACAGCTCTCCGACCTCCAAATCCTAAGTGACCTCAGCTATACAGGACACCGTGACAAGAGGTGAGCCCCACCTTTGACCATAACGGGTGCTGTTCTCCGACGTCCCTGCTTATTATAGGTGTAGGTAACCAAATTCAGCTCTGTATCTGCTAGACATTTGTGGCATAACCTCTGGATACGGGAACTATAAGTTTAGGGCAATGAGTTCCCTGGATGTTCACTGATCAAAACGACCACATCACGAGTACCCCTTTAAGATGATGACACATTGGAGTCTGACTTCAAGCTATTTGATAGTAAACAGTAGAACATCTGATCTGTCATTCTAATTACTCTACGTGGGGACGGTAACGCACGAACACATGTTTTGGGTGACAAATGAGTGAGGCCACACCTGCTGCATCTGCGTGACCTTCATGATGGCTCTGAAGGTTACTCACTTACACCTTTAACAAGCATCCTCTACTATATCCTTCTGACGTGACTTGTTAACTTCACATCGATACCTTGTATCCTGCCCCATCGGCACTCAAGTTTTCCTTCGCATAACTAAATGTTTTGTATGGAATCATTTTCACCTTCCTGTGTTACTCCCATCTTTCCAAGCATAAACGTACTGGCACATCTTTCAGAATATTTTGTAAAAATGTGCTGTAAGTGTTCCCTGCACTGCCTCCGCAGGGGACATTGAGTATTACAACCATTCCCATTGCGCCAATGTAACACACGGGTCCTCCGAAGTGAGAGAGTTTGTACATTTTACTTAAGTAAAGTTTGTACTTCATACCCTGGAAGTCAACCAAACCCACCAGTTTGGAAATTTGCGCCTTATGTATGTAGAAGTCTTTACAGTAGGGACATGGTCAAAATATGGCTGTCTTATAGAACTACAGATAAACCCACTGTGATTGTACTGATCCATCATCAATAAAATCATATGGTAACATTTGCCTTCATGTCTGCAGTTTTGACAAGTGTTCCCTGCACTGCCTCCGCAGGGGACATTGAGTATTACAACCATTCCCATTGTGCCAATGTAACACATGGGTCCTCCAAAGCGACAGAGTTTGTCATTAACTTGTTACTATATTGTATGTCACAGGTGATAAGTTGTGATTAGTAATGAGTGGACCCGAACCCTCCAGTAACAGCCGTGATTGGCCCTGGCACCAGTGGCATTTAAACAGTTAACACCCATGATCGATGCCAGCATTGATTGTGGGCATTAACAGTGGATAGGATGAGCAAAACCGAACCCCTGAAGTTCGGGTTTGGGGTTAGGGGATCTAACACTGCAATGTTTGGTACAGACCTGGTTCCGATCCGCTCATCATTAGTTGACAATCCCTTTATGATAAGCAAAAATATATAACTTTTTAAATAAATAAGTTGTCTGTAAATGACAAGTCTGCTTTCCAGCACAGCTCGTCTTCATGAGTATTTAATGGTAATTACTATGATACACAATGGTGTCTCCCAGCAGGAGATAGACGTATACAAGACCCTTAGGCGAATGCTATGCTTCAGCAATTAACACTTACCGAGACAGCGCCATTAACATATGATTAGCGCATCCGTGTTAAAAGGGATCACCGGGCAACAAGAGATCACCTTCTGGATTATGTCTGAGCAATCTGCGTCTTTACACGATGGAAATGACACATATAAATAAAAAAGACAAAACCCAGCTCCGCTCCGCTACTTGTATCTCACATCAGAGACAGGTTTACAATGTCGACTACAGTCCGTGAAATATATAGACCGTTTGTTGGCTGTGATTCCTGGAATAAACACATCTACAATGTCAGATCTATAATTTCGTGTCACTAATAACTGCTGTGCTGTGAGATCTCTGCATTGAGCTGCATCACAGCCCCTCCCCTCTGCACTGAGTGAGTGCTGTAGCATAAAACCAGAAGCTTGCTGCAGCTTTTATTCAGAGTAGATGGGCTGTGAAACCTATTAAAGCTATAAGCGCAACCGTATGAGGATATACAATAAGTGCAGCAAGTACAGCTACAATCCTGGAATATTATTCTATTTTCACTGCACAGTTTTTCTATTAAAAAAACTAGAAAGTTTTACAGGACATTTTTCGCGGTACAGGCGGTCCCCTTCTTAAGGACACCCAACTTACAGGCGACCTCTAGTTACAGACGGACTTATCTGCCCCCTGTGACCTCTGGTGAAGTCACTGGATGTTACTATAGTCCCAGACTGCAATAATCAGCTGTAAGGTGTCTGTAATGAAGATTTATTGATGATCCTTGGTCCCATTACAGAAAAAAATGTTGAAACTCCAATTGTCACTGGGACAAAAAAAAAATTGTTTGAAAGTTCAATTATAAAATATACAGTTTCGACTTACATAAGAACAAACCAATGGAACCTACCTTGTACTTCACCCAGGGACTGTCTGTATTAGCCCAGTTTTATATATTCTTATATTATATTATCCCTCTGGCTTCTTAAAGGGAAAGGACACACAGTTCTAATTTTTTTCAGTCTACACAATAGTTTTCAGACGTGCGCCAATTCTTGCGGGGCTGACGGCTTTCATGGGTGACGTCAGTGATCTTCATGTACAGAACATCTGTGAGGATGGAGGATGATTCATTGTGGCAGTGGAAATCCACTTTGCTCTCGGTGATTTGAGTCAGCTGTCTCGTTTTACTGCTCGCAGCAGATGTATAATATTTACATGAAAGTTGTCAGTAAATGATGAGGATTAGCGCAGGTCAGCGTGGAATAATAACGGTAGGCGCTATATAATCTACAAGCTGAAGATGCAGAATTGTCACTCATTCTCTTTTCTTCTTTTGCTTTCCTTTCTTATATGCCATTGAATTGATCGAAAGTTGCAAAAGTTTTCAAAAGAACCAGACATAAAGAGGATGTCCAAAGTGGCGCGGCTCCCCCCGACCCAAACTCACCTCTCCACGCTCCTGCTCCTGTCCCTGCTAGATCGCACGCACGTACCCGCTTCCTAAGGCGCGCACCGACATTCAAAGATTTAAAGGGCCAACGCACCGCTGATTGTCACTGGCACTTCTGGGTTCCCTACCGACGGCTCCCATCACTACCTGCCGGATCTTTGCACTCATATGCATCAGAGAAAGCTCCCGCTGCGATTCCCCAGTGTTCCTTGTCCTTCTGCGTTGATCTCCTGTTGTGACCCTGGATCTCCGACCTTTGACATTGCATCTCTGCCACCTGCCCTAACTGTCTGCCTGGACCTGACTACGACACTGCCCGCTGTATCTGTACCTCGACCTTGGCTGCCACCGCCTGCTAGTTGCACCGTTGGAACGACCTGGTTGCACCCTCCCGCAGCAGGACCATCCCACTGTGCGGCGGGCTCTGGTGAAAACCAGGTGCCACTTACACACACCGGCCACTTTATTACGTACACTGTGCTATTAACGGGTTGGACCCCCTTTTGCCTTCAGAACTGCCTCAATTCTTTGTGGCATAGATTCAACAAGGTGCTGGAAGCTCCTCAGAGATTTTGGTCCATATTGACATGATGGCATCACACAGTTGCCGCAGATTTGTCGGCTGCACATCCATGATGCGAATCTCCCGTTCCACCACATCCCAAAGATGCTCTATTGGATTGAGACCTGGTGACTGTGGAGGCCATTTGAGTCCAGTGACCTCATTGTCATGTTCAAGAAACCAGTCTGAGATGATTCCAGCTTTATGACATGGCACATTATCCTGCTGAAAGTAGCCATCAGATGTTAAAGGGTACATTGTGGTCATAAAGGGATGGACATGGTCAGCAACAATACTCGGGTAGGCTGTGGCGTTGCAACGATGCTCAATTGGTACCAAGGGGCCCAAAGAGTGCCAAGAAAATATTCCCCACACCATGACACCACCAGCCTGAACCGTTGATACAAGGCAGGATGGATCCATGCTTTCATGTTGTTAACGCCAAATTTTGACCCTACCATCCGAATGTCGCAGCAGAAATCGAGACTCATCAGACCAGGCAACGTTTTTCCAATCTTCTACTGTCCAATTTCGATGACCTTGTGCAAATTGTAGCCTCATTTTCCTTTTCTTAGCTGAAAGGAGTGGCACCCGGTGTGGTCTTCTGCTGCTGTAGCCCATCTGCCTCAAAGTTCGACGTACTGTGCATTCAGAGATGCTCTTCTGCCTACCTTGGTTGTAACGGGTGGCGATTTGAGTCACTGTTGCCTTTCTATCAGCTCGAACCGGTCTGCCCATTCTCCTCTGACCTCTGGCATCAACAAGGCATTTCCGCCCACAGAACTGCCGCTCACTGGATGTTTTTTCTTTTTCGGACCATTCTCTGTGAACCCTAGAGATGGTTGTGCGTGAAAATCCCAGTAGATCAGCAGTTTCTGAAATACTCAGACCAGCCCTTCTGGCACCAACAACCATGCCACGTTCAAAGGCCTCAAATCACCTTTCTTCCCCATACTGATGCTCGGGAGAACTGCAGGAGATTGTCTTGACCATGTCTACATGCCTAAATGCACTGAGTTGACACCATATGATTGGCTGATTAGAAATTAAGTGTTAACGAGCAGTTGAACAGGTGTACCTAATAAAGTGGCCGGTGAGAGTAGATTCCGGTCCCAGGTTTCGGCTAGTACCACCTCCCGTGGTGGCCCAGGGGGTTCACTGACCCCGAGTCATGACAACATGGTAACAAAATTACTAGATCGACTCCATGTTCTACACAGTGGAAAACTGAAAGTCTCTGGCTGATGTAGGAACAGGGACACCCATAGTTGTACTTGGCAATGAAGCACACCAATAACAGCTTTAGAAAGATATTGGTGCATTCTTTCCAAAAATAGCACCAAACATGTAAATAGGTTGCACATGGTTTTATAGCTGAGCTGCAGTTCATATGGCTTATCCATAGAACAGGCCTGTGATAAGAAATTTGGGGGAGCATACCCATCAATTCGCTAATAGGAGAGGAGCTGGCGCCATCCAATTCACAATGTATGGAGCTGGAAGTTGATATCTCCATTGGTTTCGTAGTGGTGGTGCAGGGTTACTGAAGGCTTGGATCTCATTGAAGTACATAGGAGATGAGCTGCAGTAGCACTGCCTGGCCACTACACAGTAGATGGAGCTGTCTACTTCTGGTTCATTGCATTATGTCACAGCAGCTGCCTCAGGCTCTGATCATCAGTCTAGGTATCACATCTCCATTATATTAATGGCTTATCCTATGCATAATAATAAATCTTTATTTCTATAGCACCATCATACTCTGTAGCATTGTACAGATCATGGTGGAAATATGCAGACAAACAAACACAAGCTAAGAAATGACGACTTGAGGGCAAGCAAAAGAACACCTTATGTAAACCACCTATAAGGGCACTTTAATTGATTACCCATTACACAAATATAAGTAGTTTCTAACTATATAAGTAACTTTCAAAATATGACAGACACTTCTTGCTGAGTGGAAAATTAGGTCACAGCTTTATTTATTTTATATATTAACCCGTAATATCCAAAATCAGGTACTTGGTATAGAATCACACATCTTTGAGCTCTGGAAGCTGTATGCCCAGCTGGACTCCCAGCTGGCAAGTCGGCCAACCGAGCAATCACCATCTCAAATCTTCCACCATTCTGCCTGCTGTGACTTGAAATGAATTATAAAATACTAAGGAAAAACATTACAAAATTACATAACATCTTAATAACATAGAGAGGGAGGGACTGCTTGAGTGTCGCCTAAAAGAGGGAGTTACCCTTGAGTGATCAGTCATATATATAACCTCAGCTCCTGTAGGAGTGGAGGATGTCATAAGGTAAGCAACAGGGGAGGAGTGAGAACACATCTTAAAGGCACAAATCACCAACCCTATTAAAGTGCAATAGTACCCAAACTTTTACCCCTTTGCATCTAATAGCATCAGCCCCCAGTCTAGGGGTACCTTCCTTAAACAGTCAGGTGTACCCCACAAAACTAATAACATTGTCAGATGAAACAATAGGAATGAAGGCCCGCAAGAGCTTACAATCTATGAGATCCATGTTGGATTTAGTGAGAAGGATGATTTAAGCGCTGGGTCTGCTTTGTTGATCTGGAATGATGACCCTCACCACAATCCCACAATCTAGTAGATGAAATCCCCTCACATACTGCAAAGGTGAACAAAGCCCTATATCAGTGGTGGCGAACCTATGGCACAGGTGCCAGAGGTGGCACTCAGAGCCCTTTCTGTGGGCACTCAGGCCATCAGCTTAGGACAGAGTTCACCAAACACAGAATCTTCCTGCAGTCCCAGGCAACTTAAGAGATGCTACTCTCAGCACTATTTTAAAGCGACACTTTATTGGCTTTTTGGAACTGCGGGGAAAGTAAGAAGGTGTTGACAAAAGTGCATTACCTTTTGAGGTCCTCCTGCTGGACCCACCTTTCTTCCTGTACAGAGAAACCCTGCAGAGAAGGTACAATGATAGTTTGTATTTGCCTTCCTTCTGTCAACTGTATTGGTGGCCTCAAGGGGCCGATACAATTGAAAGATGTGGAAGAACAGGTAGCAATAAGTTACTGTATAAAATTCCATGTTGGCACTTCACGGTAAATAAGTGGATTTTGGTTGTAGTTTGGGCACTCAGTCCCTAAAAGTTTCGCCTATATGTTCAGTCCCAAATTTGAAAGATCTATTTTATTTTCATGTTTTAATCAGCAAATGACAGTATTTGTTTTCTTGGTGCTTTATTTTCATTGTTATAAACACAAATCCTGATATTTCGCTTTTGTTTGTAAATATTTGCAATTTGATATTGTAAAATGTATCCAATGAATAAAGAATTCTGTGAGCTCTTCTTAAAAAACTAGAAAAGGGTCTGAAACAACAGAACAAAAGCAGAAAACTGAGCAGTGAAGATTAGAAAGAACAATGTTGTATTGTAGATCTTTTATCTATCATCTTTTTATCCACCCATTTTCTAATTTAGCACAAAGGGGCGATACATTTTTACTATCTACTTTTGTGTTCTTTTTATCCTTTCTTATAGTTGACTGCTTTTCAGACATGAAATGGGAATCTTTTTAATTGTTTTTGCAAGTTTACAGGATTTTCTGATAGCTATGAGATTTCTATGCTATATGGGGGGAAGGTATCATATGTCGGCACCAGCACATGATAAAGGCTATGCCCCTCTGTCCCGATGGATACATCAAGATGCTTTGGCGGGTAAGACTTGGTGCCGTTTTACATAAAAAGTTGCAAACAAATGTTTGCAGGTTTTTAAAAAGTGTGCAGTGAACGCCCCCATTCCCATCCCCAATGTCAGCGGCTGCGCCCCTTCACGCCTCCACCATGGCTACATGGCGTGGAGGTGGCTAGTGGCAATAATAATCGCAATGGCAAATTTGCGATTAGTTCAGTGTTTCTACATTAGAACCTGGTGTAGGAGCACTGATAAATGTCCACCTATTTGTCAATGTTTTACCCATTGCTAACTTGTCACAATATCGTATAGAATTGGCCCCATCTATTGTCAATCTATCTATTTGTTATCTACGGTATATCTCCATCTTTGTCAATTTATCTTATATCTTTCTAATTCATTCTTCATTCTTTTCTATCTATCTATCTATCAATAGCAGTATACCAATATCAATATCTATCATCAATCTATTATCTGTCTATCTATCAATCATCTATCATTCCGATATCTATCCGATATCTATCTATCTATCTATCTATTGTCTATCCATCCATCACTCTATCCGATATCTATCTTTATATCTTAGAGTACATTTTTGAAAACCTCACTTTTTCCTTGGCATTCATATACTCTGCCCCCTGTCAGTGTAGCACAGACATTGTAGGTAATAATGTTGTACCAGGTGAGTAGAGAACATCATTCCCCCGGCCCTGATCGTATAAACAGCCATTAGTGCAGTGAGATCCTCAGCAGGGAAGATCTTCAAATAAATTCAATAAACACGGAAGTGCAGCGATTAATCTGCGGATTTCATCTTTCCACCCCGGGGATCGGTAGAGTGACTGGCATGTCGCTGCGTCATGGCTTCCTTCCCCCCCGCTGTGGAAGACATGGTTAACAGATTAAAAAACAAGATGAATTATTCTAAGGCTTTCATCTCTTAGCCAAACAGAACATGGGTAGAAAGAGTCGTTCAGGATGACAAGCTCAGATGTTCAGGCGGAGGTGAACATTTCCCATACTTTGTAAGAGCGGATAATGGAAGGGGCTTTCCGCGAATACAGAAAGATGACTCAAGTCACCATGTGCAATACTATAATATAGGCAAAATTACATCCGAAGTTCTGATATCAAGGGTCAAGAACTTGCACACATCTTTAAAGGGGTTTCCCAGGCTGTAATTGTGATGACCTATCCTACATATATTGGTCATCTATATTATCAACTCAATGGGGGTCCAACACTCAGCACTCCCACAAGTGGGCTTTTCTCAGCAGCTGATAAGTAAAGATTGGAACATTAAGCAGACAGCTCCATTATCAGTACAGTGGCTGAACTGTGTAACCAAACCGGAGCTAATTTGCAGTACTTGGTCTGACCACTACACAGAGAACAGAGCTGTCCGCTTCCTGTACTATTATCAAATATTCCTGGAGAGCACCTTCCATTGTGCACCACAAATATTAGGGGGACATATCAGGGCTTGTGTGGCGGTTTTCTGTCTCATGGCCAGGAATTTTGCCTAATTAGCTAAGTGGATGAGGGGCATTTCTGTCCAAAATATCCTGCACACTGAGCCGCAATTATACGGACCTAATGTAGAACTGCCCGCAGCACAAGTTGGCCCACGGAGCTTCCTGAATGAATATGTGCATCCATGAATGATGGTATACATCTCCAGATTTGTTATTTACCTTTCTGGAATACTTAAAGGGGTTGTCTGTTTCAGATTTCCCCCCAGGGAGTGGGTATAAAAATATACAACAGCTCATACTCACTTTGGTGCTACCATTCAACCATGTGTCACTGCTGGCCTCATACGCGTCACTGTTGGCCTTGTATACAGTCATGTATTGTCTCAAGTCTTCTCTGTAGAGTTCTGAGTAGACTTTCCCAGATGGATTCCCAGTCCATGGAGCCTCAGAGTAGCGGATAGGAACATCTAGACTAGAGCATAAGCAAAGGTGAAGTGAGGCCAGAGGTACAAGTATCTAGAGAAACATCCAAAGGAGCGAGGTACAGGCAGCATCGGGAAGAGAGACCTAATCATTGTTATGGTCAATTGTTAATTAATAGAGTAAGATTCCAAACTAATATGCACCTACATAATAACATGTAGACCTCCGATGTAAGAATGGAAGGATAGCCAGACAAGGGAATGAATGACCTACCACTCTATTCTAAAGAAACAATGGGAATCCATTCTTGTTATTGGTAGGGGTCTCGGTAGTCAGTCCCCCAACCATCAGATAGTTATCCCCTATAACTTTTAAAGTCGGTACAATCCCTTTATAGAGCACTAGAAGAACCAACTAGATGTAAGCCTGGAGATATGAGTATGAAAATGCTGTGTCTTTATAATGAAATACAGGCGGTCCCCTACTTAAGAACACCCGACTTACAGACGACCCCTAGTTACAAACGGACCTCTGGTAATTGGAAATTGGAGCTACAATGATAAAATATACAGTTGCGACTTACATACAAATTCAACTTAAGAACAAACCTACAGAACCGATCTTGTACGTAACCCGGGGGCGGCCTGTAATTATATATCGATGGGCGTCAGGATTCTAAATGCTTTTCCTTGCACAGGCACAGTCCTGGTGTTTAGCAGTATAGGTTACAGTATCATATATTACAAGAGCTTCCCCGCACTCCTTATGTGCTGTAATTGATCTTCACTACTGGGATAATGTATCGTCCTCTTGTGTTCTCCCTGCTCAGTGCTGATGAGTTATTATTGTTCTCCATTGTTGGTTTCACTGATTTAGGAGCCAATCCCTGACCCCAGTATAATAAAGCCATAATATGTCATCTAAACCACAATGTAATAGTGGAAGTCTTACGTCAAGCCACAAATATCTATCCTCCTCCCGGAACTGAGGACAGAGATTTTCTTTTCCTGGTAATAGTATTTGAACCATTTGGGAGTCGCATCTGTAAAATTGGAGTAAGAGGGTCCTGAAAATCTGAAAAGAGCTGCAAAAACTTAAAATCACTTAGATCCGATATACACACTAGGGGAGATTCATTATGACTTCTCCGCCAGTTTTCGGGGGAAGAAGAAGACACATAAATTTCCTATTCTCCGCCAGTTTCTCTGCTTTAGCGACCCACGTGCCACTTTGGGCTTGTTGGTGGCGGTAAGCGGAGGGCGGCTGCATTCACTATGATCTCCCCCAGAAAACCAGCAGAGGCTATAGCAGAAAGCTCCCCTAGACCAGACCTGGCGGAGACACAGCCTCTTAGTAGATACGGGTGCCGAAGCACCGGTGGGGGGAAATTTTAAGACTGATGTTTAAAGCGTCTGTCTTAAGAAATTCCCCCCATTGTGTAATACTTAATTTACCCTGTGAGGGCGCTGCAGAAAAAATGTATCAAATATTGGTAGATTAATCCAAAGATTGGGGCAGCACGGTGGCTCAGTGGTTAACATTACAGCCTTGCAGTGCTGGGGACCTGGGTTCAAGTCCAAGGTTCAATATCTGCAAAGAGTTTTTATGTTCTCTCCGTGTTTGCGTGGGTTTCCTCTGGGTCCTCCGGTTTCCTCCCACACTCCAAAACATACTGGTAGGTTGATTAGACTGTGAGCCCCATAGGGACTGATTTAGGAAGCTCTGTGCAGCGCTGCGTAATCTGTGTGCGCTATATAAACAAAGGAATTATTATTATTATTGGAGAGGATCATTGTGTGTCTTAGCAGAAGGATAATTGAAGGTTAAGAAAGCTACTTAAAAGATTGGATTTTTTGAAGTGGAGTCCACTAGATGTTATCCACCCATAAGGGAGATTGGGCGAGCCACTTGGGGAACTGCTAAATTATGTCTCATTATGGTGAACTTCTAACCACTATCTACGATGTTTGTATCATCAGAACCCATTCCCACCATCTAGAGAAGCCTTTGACCACCACATCTGACCAACAATGAACGGAGAGGTGGCCATGCTTCCTACATTCACTTCTATGGGAGTTATAAAATCAGGCGCACACAAGCCAAGAGACAATTCCAAGGAAAGAGCAATGAACCTTAGTCATATTACAGGACGTAGGAGTAGTCTCATAGCACTGGGTGTTTATGCTCTCCACGCTGGAACTTATGTCACGTTGACCACCAGGAGTAACTCGATCACATCCGGCCGCCTCTTCCAGCAGCAGATTAGATTTCTATATAAGGAAATGATATCTGGCTGCTCCTTGGTGAATCCCCTCCTGGTGTCTCCATGTTGTTATTTTCACCCCATGCTAGATGTCCTTCTCCGTTATGCAATGCTTGATTCTTGCCTCCGGTTATACAAGTCGCTCCGCATGTTGGTTTCTACTTAATGAGATACTTGAATCCTTGACACGAACATCAAGGAGAAGATTGGATTTCTGGAAGGAGCTAAATGTGGCTCCGGCCTCCGTGTTGTCCGAAATATCTGTTGTAGAATGAAGTTTAGTTAGGAGCGGGATCACAGGACGTGGAGATCAATAAATGAGCCTTCACAGCTCGTTAGCGCAAATCACTGTTCTCTGCACCGCGTTATGTATCGAGCTGGATAATAATTTATTTATAACATAGAAAAGCTGGACATCTGATGTCTGAGGAGCAATAAGCAAGATTATTACTACTTCATGTTTACTTATCCTTGTTTTAAGAGATTGGTTGCAACAGTGCGTGGCCAAAACCCTGCTCATCCATGGTCAGGGGCCACCATGGATGAATGTAGTTGGGGTTGACCAAAAGAAGAGTCTTCTCCAATAAGTTGTCCACAAACTAAGTCTATGTAGAGGATGGATAGGCATTGGTAGTGTCAACAACCCAGATCTTTGAACCTCGCGGCTCCTCTGAAGCTCTTGGAGAGAGGCGGCCTTCCATATTGGTGTTGTCCACATTTAAATAGAAGAACTTGAAGGATGTAATAATAATAATAATAATAATCTTTATTTATATAGCGCCATATAATAAAATATATATAAATAATAGGGGAAATATACAAATAAAATATTACATTACAGAGTACAAATAGCAATAGGAGTGAGGGCCCTGCTCAAAAGAGCTTACAGTGTATGAGGATGAGGGGGTGACACAAGAGCTTACAGTCTATGAGGATGAGGGGATGACACAAGAGCTTACAGCCTATGAGGATGAGGGGGTGACACAAGAGATTACAGTCTATGAGGATGAGGAGGTGACACAAGAGCTTACAGTCTATGAGGATGAGGGGATGACACAAGAGCTTACAGTCTATGAGTATGAGGAGGGGACACACGAGCTTACAGTCTATGAGGATGAGGGGATGACACACGAGCTTACAGTCTATGAGGATGAGGGGGTGACACAAGAGCTTACAGTCTATGAGGATGAGGGGGTGACACAAGAGCTTACAGTCTATGAGGAGGAGGGGGTGACACAAGAGCTTACAGTCTATGGGGATGAGGGGGTGACACAAGAGCTTACAGTCTATGAGGATGAGGGGGTGACACAAGAGCTTACAGACTATAAGGATGAGGGGGTGACACAAGAGCTTACAGACTATAAGGATGAGGGGATGACACACGAGCTTACAGTCTATGAGGATGAGGGGGTGACACAAGAGCTTACAGTCTATGAGGATGAGGGGGTGACACAAGAGCTTACAGTCTATGAGGAGGAGGGGGTGACACAAGAGCTTACAGTATATGGGGATGAGGGGGTGACACAAGAGCTTACAGTCTATGAGGATGAGGGGGTGACACAAGAGCTTACAGACTATAAGGATGAGGGGGTGACACAAGAGCTTACAGACTATAAGGATGAGGGGGTGACACAAGAGCTTACAGACTATAAGGATGAGGGGGTGACACAAGAGCTTACAGTCTATGAGGATGAGGGGGTGACACAAGAGCTTACAGACTATAAGGATGAGGGGGTGACACAAGAGCTTACAGACTATAAGGATGAGGGGGTGACACAAGAGCTTACAGTCTATGAGGATAAGGGGTGACACAAGAGCTTACAGTCTATGAGGATGAGGGGGTGACACAAGAGCTTACAGTCTATGAGGATGAGGGGGTGACACAAGAGCTTACAGTCTATGAGGATGAGGGGGTGACACAGGCTTGTCATGGAGCAGTAAGGCACTGTGTTCCCAGATGTAATGCAAGTCTATGGCAGCCATAAGCTAGCTGACTTTTTTTGCAACTTGTGCATGGCCACTGCATATGCAGCTCCCATGCCATACCTGCTCTTTGGTATCCTGCACTAATTTCTGGAGCCCATATTAGTCTATTGAAACTTTTCTGACCATTAACTCCCATTCATTAGAGTTGCCATAAAGCAGCCACTACCTGCTGCACTACCTATAGAGGCATCGCAGGAGAAAAGTATCTCCATTATGGCCGCCCCCGCATAAAAATATACAGCCACAGTATCTAATAACCACAAGATTTCTGTTCTACAGACTTGCCCCTGGTAATGAAAGTTAAAGTATATGCTACGTTCCCTTTAAGGGCAAGAAATTACACCCGAATAACGTTGGGTCTGTCTTTGCTTCTGTTTACGTGGATTATCGTCGGATTGTTCCATCCCCACCTTAGTAGTAAATAGATTATACCGAGTGGTGAACCTTTGAGAATAATTCTTTCTTCCTGACGTGACAGAGGGTAAACACTTGCCATATATAGAAATTTCAACAGGTTCATTTAGGGTCTTGTTTATTATAGGACTTGGACTCAACATTGACTAAGTCCTCCGACCTGGAAATAAAGTTTACGGAGAGACAAAGAACAGAACCTACTGCTAACACCCTGAGTCAGGCCGCAAGCAGAAAAGTGTGAGCTAATCCCCATAAATGCTGACTGGTTCAGGGGTTGATGGATGTTCCAATTTCAGCTCTTGTTCAGGATCACTTGAGGGAAGGAGGTGCGTCCTCAGGAAGATTATAACTTTGTATGTACAATGGTAATGCTCTAAACTTCTTCTACTGCTAAAAAAAGAAACTCCTTGTAAGGTCACTTGGCGTGTCCTCTCCTTATTATCAGATTTGAAATGTTTCTTTTCTTAAGTACTCCTTAAAGGGAACCTGTCAGCAACCGAGTTGATACTGGAGTTTCCAAAGGCCAAAAGCTAAAATTATTCTAGAGGCCAACCATTCATTAAAGGGGTTTATGCATCTTAAATATTTGACATATTCACATACAAAATAGATACAGGACCCATTACAAGAACTAGGGACCCTATCCCATGGCAAGACTAGATTAATTGTTTACGGAACATGCGTGGCCACTCTCTGTTCAAGTCTATAGGAGTGGGCAAAGTATAGACCTGGCTATTTTCCACACTCCTATAATGGTAAAGAGTGGTTCAGCCAGTTATGGGAAGGAGGTCAGTAAACCCCTGTTTTTGAGATGGATGCTGGTCCAGGGGCGAAATGGGTTGTGTCAAGTACTTATGGCATATACACAGTATGTGCACAGGGTGGAATAACTACTTGGGCCACATTTATCAGGGCTTGTAACCCTGGAATCTGCCTTTCGAGCTCTGGAATAGGCATAGCCTTATCCCCCATTACGGCACCTTCCACGCCAAGTGAGGGGCGAGAAGAGGGATGCAGATGGGTGCAGGCTGCGGCGAGATTATACGCCTGGACAGATCTTTTATATAAGTTCCCCACCAGTGCATCACTGCTTCCCGGCGGAGTTATCCGGAGGCCAGAACCCTTTTATTCTAAAGAGATAGTTGTACCGAAACCTTTGGCACCAGAGGTGGCACATTTAGAGCCCATGCAGTGGACACCCAGGCCATTACCCCAGCACAGAGTTTGGCAGACAGGACTCACAGCCTCCTCCTGCAGTCCCAGGCAGCTCAGGACTTGCTGCGCTCAGTGCTGTTTTAAAGCGACACATTCTTGGTTACGTGGGACTGCCGGAGGAGTGGGAAGGTGTGAACAGAAGAAGCTCCTGCCGCGGTCCCTGCAATGCTCCTGTCAAGAGGAAACCTGGAGGGAAGCTACATTGATAATTTGAATTTTGCCTCCTTCTTTCAACGTATTGCTGTCCTCAGGAAGCTTGTAAAGCTGAGGTAGAGCTGTTAAAAATAAGTTACTGCTTACATTTTAGTGTTGACACTTTACAATAGATAACTGGGTTTAGTTCTAGTTACGGCACTTGGTCTCTAATAGATTTACCATCACTTCCCTAGAAGCTTCCAAACTGGGTTTGTCTTTCGGTCGACCCCTTGGGTCCATTATTGGGTCGGAGCGCGTCCCAACTTTGGGACAGGTGCCATATTGTACAGGGACCTGATGTATCCAACATGCCATGGCCCACTGAAATGTGTGAATGACATGGGTCTAAGGATTTTAGAAGAGGAAACTGTTTATAGCATCTTCAGTCAGTCTACAGATGTTACGCCTTAGTATATTTATCTTCCGACTTGCAGACAATAACCAATGCCAGATCCTACAGCGGAGGCTCAGCCATGTTTATGGAGATGTTCCAGACTGTGTGGTCCGGGGCTATTTATAAGTTTCATTGACACACAGAAATGTCATTACAATTTTTCGGTTTATTTTAAAAATGTCTGGAGAGGGGAACCCTAGAGCCCAGCGAAAAATAATCTCCTATCACCGCCTGATCCTGAAATATACATAAACATAGCTGAATACACACATCCATGTCCTGATAGTTACACATTTTTCCAGCTGTTCCATTCTCTTTTTTGGGTGATTTTTAGAAGGTCTTAGTTGATTATCAGTGATAAAAAAAATATATATATATTTTTATAATATTTTTATGATAATAATAAAATCCACCTCTCCAGTTACACCCCTGTGTAGCATCTGACTACACTGAATCTGTAGTCTGCACCACATTTATTAAGGGTTTTAGACAGTTTTCTGGCTCTCCCACAACTAGTTGGTAAAAGGGGGCGTGGGCAAAGAAAAGGGGGTGTGGCCTTGTACCAAAAAGGTTAGTGTGCCAGAAATACTGCTGACCCAACAGAATTGTGTCCTAATTTTCTGGTGTAAAGTAAGCCAACTAATAGGAGGTGCAGAGTATGACTTGGAAGTCTTATACTACGACAGATTTATCACCCAGCAACAGACACTTTTATAAACTTGGTGCAGAATAAAACTAACTCTGCACTGTCTAAGCTTAGGACACTTTTTAAAACCTGTTTTTAACCTGGCAAATTAAACACCTGTATGTGTTTCCAGGGTAACAGACTACAAACAAACTAGGCGTAGTCTGTTGCTACCAATGAATTGAGTCATTTCTCTTAAAAGTAGTAGTAGAATTTAAAAGGGTATTTTCAGTAAGAAGTACAGACAGTCCCCGGGTTACGTACAAGATAGGTTCCATAGGTTTGTTCTTAAGTTGAATTTGTATGCAAGTCGAAACTGTACGGGGCACATTTACTTACCCGGCCCTGTCACGATCCCCGAGGTGTATCGTCCAATGAGGATGAAGTCCGGCGATTCACTAAGATCGTGAGTCCAATTTCCTGCATGTGTCTCTTCCCCGCTGAAGTCCGCCGGAGTTCACCATCTTCTTCCTGGGGTATGTGAGTGCATATCTTGCGACACCAGATAGTCGGGAAACCCAACGGAAATGCGGTGTGCGGACCCTTAGTAAATGTGACCCTATATTTTATAATGGAAGATCTAGACAAAATTTTTTTTTTTGCCCCAGTGACAATTGTAATTTCAAAATTTTGTGCTGTAATGGAATTATCAATAAAGCTTCATTACAGACTCCTTACAGCTGATCATTGCAGCCTGGGACTATAGTAACATCCAGAGAGATACACCAGAGGTCACAGTGGGCAGAGGGCTCCGACTTTAACTAGGGGTCGTCTGTAAGTCGGGTGTCCTTAAGTAGGGGTCTGCCTGTAATGTATTTGATAAGTCACATTACTTTATGATACATTTTATCTTGATATTGAGAATACAGGACATTTTGCCTTCCAGCCGTTCCTGCACCCATGTTCTTTCTTTCTGACCGAACTCTCATCCCTGCCGGCGAAAGAGTAAAGTGAACAGCTGGTCGGCGCTAAACTCTATTCAAGTGAAATCCCCCCCCCCCCCCCCCAAAAAAAAATGTTTGTTTAAGGCAAGCTGTGTGCAAAGATGAACAATAGCTGAACGGCGGGGATTATTTTTTTCATGTATTTATGTTTCTCTTTGTCATATTAATTGGATGGACTGCCAGGCGTGCTGTATAATGTATGAAGTGTTACACCAGCATTAAAGAGATGAAGCTTTCATGTTTCCTTGTATCAAACAGCAAACAAAGCAGCGATAACCAAGCGGAAATGTGCCGTAAAACCGAATACTGCTAAGCGCCATGTCCTTGTAGACGTCCCCGTATAATATTCCTCAAAACACGATCTATTATTCACATTTTTGCTTTGATATGAAATTGATTACAGAACCGGGAGATATCAAAATCTCAGAAACAGACACATTGCAAACGGTATAATAAAGCGAAATAGGAAACAAATGTGAGTAAAGCTTTTTAGAACCATCCTAGTTTTCTTTTTCACATTTTATGGTAATGGTGTAACATTAAAGCTTTGTTTTTATGAACCAAAACATACCTTGAGAATGCTGTGGCTACACTGATGCAGAAACATATCTTGTTTAATCCCTGAACTGAGTGGTTTTGCTCAAAATACAATTATAAAATACAGGACCTTGGGAAAAGCTGGGTAAAGACTGGCTGAGTACATAAACACATTATACACTTCCTGAACTGTCCAGATAGGACTAATCGACCTGAGCTGGATGACTCATACACAGCAGCAGGGGATGGTGCAGTGATTGATTGTTTCTGTCTGTCAGGGACAACACAGTGAATACAGCATTCCCTGGAGCAGTGCATACTTAATGTAAGAGGAGAAGCGCTGAGCAGCCACAGGAGCAACACAGCCTCATTATCATAATTTTATAATAGTTTTTTCAGCAAAACCACTCAGTTCAGAGATTAAATAAGATATGTTTCTGCATCAGTGTCGCTACAGCATTCTCAAGGTATGTTTGGTTCATAATGCATAAAAGCAAATGGGAGATTTCCTTTTAGGCAACTACGGTATATGGAAGTTCTATTTAGCCCATTATTCTTAAAAAATATATATAAGGCTGGATGATTTGGGCTCAAATTAAAATCTCAATTTATTGAAATTTATTTTAATCTTGAATTTCCAATATATGTCCCTATCTCTCTAGATCCCCTACTCTTATCTCCATGCTCTCAATTGTTCTATTTTTATCTCCTTATGCAGTTCTGTGTTGCCCACCACTAGTGTCTCCATGTCTCCATCCATCTCATCTTCATAGAAAATAAGGTGGGGAAAAGAGGTCCAAATTATTGGATTAAATTTGAAATTGTAAAAACTGTGACACTCCCATAGTTTTGAATGGAGCAGCAGGACACATTCTTGACCTGCCACTCCATCATTTAGTGAGAATGGGACTCCCATTCTCATGATCAGTGGGTGTGTATTCTTGTGATTGGTGGGGTCCCAGCAGTTGGACCCCCACCGACCACATGGTTATGGGACAGGATCGAGGATAATCAAACTTTTTACACCCCCTTTACACAATGTTTTTAAAAATTAAAATTTTTGAAGTTTAGCAGTGTGGTGCACAAGATAATGTACATGGGACATGTATGGGACCTATAGACCCTCCCTCTGACAGCAGATGTCAGGGGACATAAGGAACGGGAAGGTTAAATTTTAACGGCCCAATTCGTTGTTTTTCTTGAGCCAATGATATCAAGGATTGTTTTTCCCCATTGAAATATATCTTCTTCTCACCTAATCAATGTGCATGGGTGTTATTGAGTCAGTAGAGATCGATTCAGCAAAACACTTCTCCTGTTGTGTATGGGAGCCCTTACCATAGGTTAACTATGACACCTTGAAGTCTTCCAAGTTAAAGAACAAAAGAATAAAAGTCGACCAACACATCAAACAAATGTTTAACATAATCTCAGAATTCTTCTTGTTCAACTCTGTATGAAGTTGCTCTGACTCTTTCCAGGGGCAGATGTCAGGAAGGAAGACTTCTCCTTATGGAGAGTTTTCCAATTAAGGATGCCTTATAGGCATGTGGAGACTTAGAGCTATTCATGCTCCACCATGGGATTCTGGGAAATACGCAACTATGTTTTCCAAGGTGGGAAAAAGAACATTGAAAGACAGCCCCCTTAACACCAAGTATGACCTACGAGAAGTCTAATAACATGATGTGGGATTAAGCCAAACCAGTATATCTATTCCAGAAGGAACAGACTCCCAACTGTAGACAGCGCTGTTTCAGCCTGGTTGGGTCTCTTCAGTACCGCGTAGGAAACCGGTTCGGCTGATTAAGGGGCTATTGATTAGGGTCAGAAAGTAAAGGTCCTCCTTATGGAGAGTTTGCCAACTAAGGCCGCCTTACAGCCGTTTGGAGACTTAAAACCATTGATGCTCCACTAGGAGATTCTGGGAAATATGCAAATATGTTTTCCAAGGTGGTAAATGGAAGACACCCAACCAGGTAGATACATCGTGGTCTGCAGTTGGGAATACTAGTGTGGCTTAATCCCACATCATGTTATTAGGCTTCTAGTTAGTCATGTCATGTTAAGAGGGCTGCCTTTCAAGGTAGCAAAAGGAGGCATTGTTTTCCATTTCCCACCTTGAAAGCCATATTTGTTATCCATGGCCTCCTTCCTTCTAAAATGAAATTCCAGAATTATGCTAATTAGTTAGAAGGTTCTCTGGAGGCATTGCCAGAGTCTCTCCTTGCTGTAGCTGCACAGGTTGTTACATTGTCTCACCAACCACCTGCTCCCTCAGAACTTTCCCCTCCCTCTGCCTTCGGGCAGAATAAGGATCAAAATCTAACCCGAAATTTGTCACTTGCCTTTCAATTTTATGTTTTTTGTTTTTTTCTATGTGATCACATCCAGTTTTTAATGCATATCATTAAAATATCATATATGATATTGTTTTGCTGACTCAGAGTGCAGGAGCCCCAGAGCCTCGACACATTTTACTTTTGATACATTTTTCCCTGGACCAGCGATCTTACATCTCAGCACCCATTTTTCTACTTAAGACAACAGAAATATTGGAGCAGCACTTGGAATAAATATGTCCTAATGTCTCCATAGAGAAGGCAACGGAGTGCTGCTTCTTTGCCATTCTTTCTGAGCATTTTCCTAAATGGATTGCCCTGGTGCCTTTACAATTTCAGTGAGTTGATTTTTCCTTTTTCTTTGATTCCTCTCCCTCTTGTATTCTCACACAGTAAGAGGGGAAGTGCTTCTGCACAGTCTAGGCCATGTATAACAAATATAAGAAGATATCACAGTCCCGGTGCCTGGATCTATGAGTAATGTCCCTGGTTTATCAGGATGGATTTTGATGGAAGATTTCCTTTAAATTCAAAATGGCTGATCCGTATCCTAAGTAATAAACTCCTGACAGAATAGTCAAGAAAGGAAACTTTCCTTTAGGAGTCTAAAATCTAAAGGCTTTATGTAACAAGCAATAACTAGAGACTTTATGGTGCCCTGAGGTGACTGGATTGAGGAATGAGGCAAATCAGGTTTAACGTATGTCCAAAATACTGCCTGTAAATAGGTAAAACATGAAGAAGCCTTTAACAATAACTAGAGCGCGCACGTACTCACCCCCCATGGTGCATGAACACCGGCACTCGCAGATTTAAAGGGCCAGCGCGTGGCTGATTGGACCTGGCCACTTCCGGAATTCTTGAAAAGCCAGCTGCTCCCATCAACCCCCTGCCGGATCTTAGTGCTCCCAGCCTTTAAGAAAGCTTCCCTCCATGATTCCTGTTTCTACTGTGACCTCCTGTTGTGAGCCCGGACCTGTCACTGATTCTGCTCCGTCCCCGACCTAGCATCATTGCTGCCTTCCTTGACCATCTGCCTGTCCCTGGCCACGAGACTGCCTAGTGATTCCAACCTCGAACTTGGCTGCCACCGTGGACAAGTCGCGCCTGTGGAACGACCAAGTGGTACCACGCCGCAGCAAGACCATCCTGCTTTGCGGCGGGCTCTGGTGTAGACCGGGTGCCACTTAGATTCCGGTCCCAGGTGTCGGCTTGTGTCATTGTCCGCAGTGGTCCAGGGGGTTCACTACACAGAAGCCTGACACCCAAAATCAAACTTCTTATTCTCTTAATGTGGGAAATTGTGATGGGCTCATCAATTGGGCCAAGATTCTGACACGTGTTGATGGAGACTCCTAGGAGGTTACTAGGGTCTATTTCCTAGTGGGTGAGGCTTAGAAACCTTAAGCCAAAGATATTTGGTAAACCCAGTCAGAGATATTCTTTATTAGATATATAACACAAACTTTTCATTTCTAGTTAGTTTCTAAAGTTCTAACACTCAACAAAACTGGGTTTAGTCGAAAATCTAAAAAGAAACATTAAAGAATGAATATTCAACAACATTTTCCAAACTTCATATTTGTAGTCCAAGTGCGTGTGATAATAATTAGGGATTGTTCTTGTTTCCTGCATGTTAGCAGAATGTATCGCCGAAAATACTCCACCATTTTCTGGGATAATACATTGTTAATGCTGCATCTGTGCGGTGACATGGGTCTGCATCATTTCCTGATGCCAAGTTGTCATGGTGCCCAGGAATTATTTGGGGAGACTGAAAAAGTTGGCTTGGTCGCTGCAGTTAGTTTTGGTGTTAATACAAAAACCTTAAATCTATTTAATCATTAGGTTAATTTTAAATTATGGATATCGGTGGCCGGGCTGAAGTGGATCTAATTCTCTTATTAAATTAACTTATGCCAGCTGCTTTTTTGACTGCCCGTTGCATTGTGCCCTCTAAAGTCCTCTACAACTATTTTAAAGGCTTTTAAAATAGCCCCATCGTGTGTCTCTATACCTGTTGTGAAACTACAGTAACCACAAGCAGTCTCCGGGTTACATACAGAACAGGTTCCACAAAATTTTTTGCCCCAGTGACAATTGGAGTTTCAAAAATGTTTGCTGTAATGGGACCAATGATTATCAATAAAGCTTCATTACAGACACCTTACAGCTGATCATTGCAGCTGGGGACTATAGTAAAGCATCCAGAGACTTCATCAGAGGTCACAGTTGGCAGAGGGGTCCTTCTTTAACTAGGGGTCGTCTGTAAGTCGGGTGTCCTTTAACAGGGTACTGCCTGTATTTGTACTTCGGAGTCCATGACCTTTGGAGGAGTTCTCTCAAGATTAAACTAAACTAATCTATCCAGCATCAGTGATCACAAGAAAAAGGAGTAATTGAATAAATATTCTGGACTGCTGTTCTATTAATATTAGGGCTGTGATCAGGGGGCAAATGACTATTTGGAGATCAGAGTCCTTAAAGATTATCCTTATCGATCAACCACCACCGATCACCAGAATAAGAAGCCATCGAGAAAACGTTCGGAACTGTGGTTCAATTGACTACTGGGACATTAGAGTCCATAAACTTTGCTGGAGTTGTGTTAAGATTAAACTTGTCTTTGATCAACCACCACCGATCACAAATTAGAAAATGTTTGAGACTGCTTTTCTAGAAATATTAGCCTGAGATCTGAGAGCAAATTTGTATGTCCATGACTTTTGAAGGAGTCCTCTGTTGTCTATCAACCTCCACCGATCGCAAGAATATGGAGCCATTGAGAAAACATTTGAGACTGCTGTTTTAGAAATATTAGGGCTAAAACCAGGAGTTAAATGACTATTTGTACATCAGTCCATGACCTTTGGAGAAGTTCCCTATCAACCCCCACCAAACACAAGAATATGGTAGACAGTATATACAGGCAGTCTTCAGTAGTCTGTGACACACCCCCTGATCCTAATTGGTTCAAGGTTATGCAACATGAATCAATGACTTGGCTGGGGTTCTCAGACTCCATGTAACCACTGAAGCTTCACTGTAGTCACCAATCACAGCTCTGCCTCCAAGAACAGCAAATACTAAATAATCATCTGTCAAACTTACCTAAGAAAAATGCCAATTCAAAGTTGTTGACTTTTTCTAAACCAGCATAAATTAGTGAACATATCTTTATAGGGATCAGGCTGATGTTAGTTGTACAAATATATCTCATAACTGTAAGGAACAGTTTACACAGTCACTATCTGCTGTCAGGCATTCCAACACAGTTTTAAACCATTTGTTCTGTATTCCTAGAAGAATCCTACCAGATTCCACTTGGAATTTAAAGCATTAGGCTTCTTATTCCATGATTACAATTTCAAGTCTTTGTGGACTTTGATTTCAAAACCATTGTATTAAGTAGTCTGTATACATCCCGTTCAAGGAAACATATAATTACATGCTAACACTTTGCCACCTATAGGGGGAGCCAAATGTCTACGGATTTAAACAGCTAGCATCGAATTCAGAGGGAGTGGTAACAAATCTATATGAAGTGGGCTCCTGCCTAGTTACTTATGTCAAACACTACACTACCCATCTAATTTGCATATCTGTCCCATGGAGCACTGGCTCATGGCTCTCCACAATGTAAACCAGTACCCCCACAACTTTGTTGCAGGTTGTGATTTCTGTGATACAGACATATGACAGACAAATTTGGTTTAGAGAAGACAAGGAAGTAACATTTCAACAAAATGTCAAATACATTTTTAATACATTTTTGCAATTTTCTTGGAAAACACTCCATGTATCTGTACGTGGAGAACAATGGCTGCCGTGTGATTGGGGCTGTGAGTCTAAGCTTGCTGGATTGTATTCTCGTCTCTCAGTAAGACTGTGTCTGGAAACCTATCACAAAGGATCCCTATTAATACCCGGACAATACGAGCGATATAAATAAGGTTATCTGCGCTAATACAATATGCCTTGTACAAAGGAGAGCAGGTAGAGTCTGGATTAGTATCGCAGCAGAAATGGAATTAACGCATACAAAGAGAAGAGACGGACTACTGAATGCTATCACAGAGGATTTATCCGCACAATCCCTCTTAGGCGCATACATTTGTTTTACAATATAATAAAAGTCTGATGAAAGTAACATCGCTTTATAAGGAAAGCCCCGACTGCGGTAAAACCTAATGCTCAATACTATTTTTGCATGGAATCAGCAGCAGCTTGTTGATGGTTTCCTTGGACCATGTACCATCTATTAAAGGGGCAAAACATTACCAAAATGGAAACCCCCAATGTGTATATTGCGGCCAGATACCAACAGAGTCCAAAAGATCTCATTGACCACACTGGGGTTTAGTGGAGTTATTTTGCTGGATGAAGAAGTGCTGCCTGTAAGACTTATATATATATATTGGGGGCCATTTACTAAGGGCCCGAATCGCAATTTTCCATCGGCTTACCCGAATTTTACAGTTTTGCACAGTTTTTCCCTGAATTGCCCCGGTATTTTTTTTAAAAAGGTGACGCTTGACACGCGCTTACCTACACCCAGGGTAGCTTGGTGAACTCCAGTGAACTCCGACGGACTTCAGCGCAGCAGCGACACCTAGTGGACATCGGGCGCACTACCTTAGTGAATTGCCGGAAGACCCGAATCCTCCACATAGAACACGCCACTGGATTACGACAGGACCGGGTAAGTAAATCTGCCCCATTATGTATAATGGAATCTGCAACAGACATTCTTAAAGGAGATCTACCACCAGAATGAAGGATTGTAAACCAAGCAAACTGACATACTGGTGTGCGCCCCCCCCCCCCTCCCTGGCAGGATCTGCTCTTCTTGTAGCTTTGTATGCCTTTGTTTTTTTTTTTTTAAAAAGAGGTTTTAAAAATTATGCAGCTGAGCCTTCGGGGCTCCAAGTTCCATTGACATTTATAGAGTCAGGAGCCCGTGAGGCTCATTTGCATAACTTGTGAAACCCTTTTATTTTAATAACAAGGTCCTAAGAAGCTAAAAGAAAAGCAGCACCTACCAGAGGGGGCACTCACCACTATGTCAGTGTGGTTGGTTAACAATTCTTTATCCTGGTGGTACATTTCCTTTAAAGGGACCCTTCATTGGATTATACCATGTTCAGGGCCTGAAGTGAGGAGCAGGACTCTAGGTTCTAGCAAGGTCCTAGGAATGCAATGAAATTGAGTCCTGCTCCTCCCTTCAGGTCCTGCACCATGTGTTATTCTATGAATTTGCTTTGACTGAAGTGTCCCTTTAATGTAGACTCCATCCAGTAACTCACACAGTGAAAGACAATCAGAATATATTCAATCAGTGCTCAACACCGAAGCCTAAAATAATCCAGAAAAGGATGCAATACGAGCAAGTCGACTCACTAGTCCTCCACGTTGGGAATAGATGAAGATTTGGGAGTAGTCCACACCACCACTATATCAAGTCTCCAAGAAGTAGCCAAAACAGGCGAAATCCGGGGTCCGAAAACACGTTTTGGCTTTTTGGATTGTGATGTAATTTTATTACATTTTATACAGTAGCTTTTTGTATTAAAAGTGAGTAAATTCTGCAAGATTCGCTTCATTGGAGCTTTGATTCATTGTTTGGAAGACGTGATTCGGGTCTGGATCAAATCATTCCAAACTGATGTTTCTCCATAAGTCATTGAAATTTCATGTTCCCTCTCCCATCCCCCCTTCCTTTCGCTGACTGACAGCTGACATTTTGAAACAATTTTACCCGAAGCTAATCGAAAAGATTTGGTTTCGATTCCGGGTCTGGAAAATGGTAAATTCATACTGAATCCACACATCGATTTTTTTCATATCTGGTCGGTTTATAATAAAACAAACTTTTGATAAATATTTCTATGCCTTATATGATCTTCACTATGGTGAAGATTTATCACACACCCCTCTGGTGCCATCTAATACATCAGAAGGCTCCAGGCACCAGATGCATACAGATTGTGCAGGCGTGGGGTAGGTAGGTCCTGTATCGGCCCACTCCACTCCCAGACTTGCTGCTTTTTTGGTGTGGACCTTGCAAAATTGTGATAATAGTTGCAATGCATTCTGAATATTTCAGGGCTTGTACACAAGAAAGCTGATATACAGACCCAAGTGGCAAGAGTCCACCAAATTCCACCAAAGATTTAGACTTTAGGGCATCAGACCTCACTCGGAAGAAATTTTCAATGTGAATCCAAATAGTATCTTGGATATGGTGGTGGTACAGGCAGTCCCCAGGTTACGTACAGGATAGGTTCCATAGGTTTGTTCTTAAGTTGAATTTGTATGTAAATCAAAACTGTATAATTGTAGTTCCAGACAAAAAAGATTTCTGCCCCACTGACAATTGAAATTTACATTTTTTTGCTGTAATGGGACCAATGATTAGCAATAAAGCTTCATTACAGACACCTTACAGCTGATCATTGCAGTCTGGGACTATAGTAACATCCAGAGACTACACCAGAGGTCACAGGGGGCAGAGGGGTCTGGCTGTAACTAGTGGTTGTCTGTAAGTTGGGTGTCCTTAAGTAGGGGACTGCCTGTATTGACTGACCCCTGAATTGCCTTCTGTTCCCAGCTGCTTACTGTTTGCATTTGGAAGGTAAGCACTGATCAAATATATTAGGACTGTGGGAGTTGTTGTAGGAATTTGCCCCTTTTAATCAGTGCCTCCTTTATTGGGCACGTGTGGGGATCTACGATATTTGTGACATACACAGTGTCACTGATGGGTCTACTCTCTGTGATCTCCATCATATCCATCAACCCCCTATGGGGTCAAGCCCAATCTACCTGTTTATGGGGAAGATTCTATAGATTCTATAAAGTTGCCCTTTGAGATTGGAAGAATCTTGGTTGAGTAAGTACAAGGTAATACTCGCTGCCTTCACATTGTACATTTGCAATATGCTCCCAGCTCCTATTGCTACTCAGCTAATTTCCATGACAAGTTTCACCTTTCCTTTCCCACGGGGGAGTGAGAGGCACAGGATCTGCCACCACTTATCAAGTTCAAGATTTCTTCCGAAACATCTAGTGCTCAGAGGAGTTTTCCTTCCTCGCCTCCTCTGATATCAACGTTCTTCCGCCAACTCCTCCAAGTCTTTCTCATGTTTTTTCTCCCTGATAAACAGCAGTCTGATATTTCCTAGCCTGGCAGGGGTAAACCGTAGGAGAAATGACCGGTAAGAAGATGGTGCATCCTCAGAGCCCTTGAAGAGGACCACCTCCATCTTTGGTAGATGTCACGCTAGTCATCCCACGTCAGTTGGAATTTTTTCTCTATCTCCGTTCGTTTCTGAGCAATCACTCGTATTACTTTCAGCATCCAATAAGCTTAATATGCCCTCTTCTGTCAAGTGGGTGGGGCCAGGTTGCCTGTTCCCATTCAAAGCTGCCCACCTAACAGTAGGGAAAAAACTTCATCTATTCATCTATCCTGATGGAACATTAACATTAACATGAAAAGACACCTATAAATTAAATGTCCGGCCTTGATTGTGATTTTGTTTAGTTTTATTCTAAGTAATTTTTGCATATTCATTTCTCGCTATCTAAATGTTTCATAAAGTATAAATATATATATAAATAATATATATATAATAATATAATCCCCTGCACTTCCATGCCAGCTACAGCCTGGGCTCAGACCTGACTTCATACTGTAAGAAATGAGACTGAATAATGAACTAGTATGCAGTAAGCTCCCTCTAGTGGTGGCTGCAGGTAACCTGCATCTGTACTCTAGAGAATTTTTATATTTTTTACAACTAGTAATAGTAATTGGGTACATAATAATTCCTTTATTATTAGCCATTTGTTCAGACCACATTGTAACCATTCCCATCTCTTTACTGAGGAGCAGAAGCCACTTGTTCTATACTACGAGAGGCTCAATCAAACTGTTTTCCGGTGCAGAGTGGAGAGTCTGTAGATATGGACAGTCACATTGTACTGCTCAGTCATGAAACAAAGCCTTATAATGGAGGAAGTAGATATTTATTAAGAAGAACCTCTACACCACTATTTATAGTACCCTATGTCCATTATCTACTGGGAAAAGATAAAAAGCTTCCTGGAAATGCTGCTTTCTATCCATGTCTATGCAGGGTATATATATATATATATATATATATATATATATATATATATATATATATATATATATATATATATATTATATCTGTACCAGAAAGGAACAGCACAGAATGATGAGTGAAATGGCCACGATGACAGGGAACATTGACTTTTAATGCTGAAAAAGGTCAATTTAGACCATTTCCAGCCAATTCTATGAACTGTTTCAGGACAAACGTCACTCTGCAATATCTTTTATTTCCCGTCTTTTTAAAGTACATTTTAGAATTTAGAATTCTATGTGTATTTATACTTCTTACCATATTACTTGTCATGGGAGGGTCCCATCATATGGTGTGGGGGCAGGTATTGGCCAAATTTTCTAAAAAAAAGTTGTATTTTCAAGTTAGTTTGTAGGTGCAACTATAGGTGGGAGTTAAAATTGACCCCTAATGTATGAATTTTTATATGATTTTTATTTATTTCAAGCTTAGTCATACGACCTACTATAATATGCTATTTCCCCTGTGGGGGCGCAGGTTTCTGCATAGCATTGGGTACACATCAAGATTAACATATTGTCATGGGACACTTATTATCATACATTTTCCAAAGTGATCAGTGCTAAGAATGAGCAGACTTAAACCGCAAGGGCCTTTAGCTAAAAAATGTCATAGACATGTTATAGGAAATCTACAATCAAACTCAATCATGATAAACCAGGGACACTTACTCCTAATCCACGTACCATGACTGTGGTAACCTTCTTATATTTGTTATCCATGACCTCCTTTCTTTTAAAATCAACTTTTAAAATTATGCTAATGAGTCCGAAAGGATCCAGAGGTGTTACCAGAGCCACCCCATGTTGTAGTTTTAAACGCAGAGCAGGTCTTCCCTTCCCCTACACTTCCTGCTGCTGCTAGATTACACAGAGAGAGAGAGAGAAGGGTGAGCCATATTCTGCTCATTGTAACAGCCTGTGAACATGCAGCACGGAGGGGCTCTGGTAACACCCCCAGAGCCCTTTAGGTTCATTATAGGAAAATCATCAAAGTCATGGTTCCTGGACCTATGAGTGAGGGTTTTATCAATGGTCGGTCGAATCCACTGAACCCGAACCAAATTGAGTCCACTCATCCCTAAACAGTAACCTTAAAAGGGATACAAAAAACATGGCTGCTTTCTTCCAAACAAACAGTACCTCTAGTGTCCACAAGTGGAATTGCAAATCAGACACATTCATTCTGACAGCATTGAGCTGCAGTACCAGATACCACCTAAAGCCAGGTGAGGTGCTGTTTCTAAAAAAAATCCATATTTTTTCTGAAATGAAAAAAAAAATTCTAACTTTTTTTGTGGATATACCAAAAATCATGACAAATCTGTACATACAGTCTCATCCATTCCCATCCTCTTGTACATTTTATTAAAAGCATTAGCGTCCCCCTCTCTCATCCCGCAGGGTTTCCTGATAACACGGAGTATAAGTGGGTGATTGTGCACCATTGATACAGACGATGTGTTGAGTGCCATGCACGCCACTCAGCCGCTCCGATAAGTGACATTATGACAATAAGTGGCGCGACTAGTACTCGGCTAAGTGTCCTATAAACTGAACGTGTTGACTGACACAAAGATGAAGTGCGACGTGCCACCTGCAGAGCGGCGAACGCAATAAACAGGCGGCGGCTATTACTTCCCCGCTGCACCCTCGTATTGTGTTACCATACAAGATCATATCGTCCCTCCCCAAATTCACCCCCTCCCCACATTATTCCACATTGACTCGGTGTGTGACTCGTCTGGATTTAGTCCCATTGTGAGGAGAGATAATGACAGGGATAAGAACCAGGACAAATCTTTGTATTTTCTTGCTACAAATTGTCTCTTTCTTCTCTTTTGTCTTCCTTCTCCATCCGCAGGCTGTGCAGGCTATGCTGGCCTCACTCCACTCACAACTTGACATTCAAAGGTACTTGATGAAAATTGAATCCTCTCAGAGAGTTAGTACATTATTCCTTTTTTTGTGTGTGTGTTTTCTTTTATTGCATTTTTTTATGGCCTGAGATTTTTTGTTGTCTTTTACATTTCTAACCGTGTGGAGTTTGCAGTGTGAACGCTATCAGCTAACCCATTGGGTGGATTGCATGGATTACATAGAACGATGGGGGTCTTTACTGGAAGAAGTGAGGAATAGGCTGCTGGGAAAGCTGGGTAAGAACAGATGGGGCGAGTATTACAGATTCTACTGGTTCTGCTGTCCAAGAGGTTTACCCCTGGGGCAATGATGACTATTGTTGAGTGGACCCATCCAAGTTCAGCCGATGTAACCAGATCACCATGGTCTCTTGCCTTTTGGTGATCACCGCTTCTGGTCCTCCGTGCCTTACAGGCTGCCCTGGTGTGAGGGGCTTCCTATTTCAAGAACCGGATCTCTCCACCAACCGGACCAGTGCATTGGCATTAAACAGGTCCCCGTGCCCTACCCATTGTTGGATCTCACCCGGCAATGCCCTAAGGAAGCGATCCAGAATCCATCCATTAGGTGGCTCATCTGTCCCCTCAGAGGTAGCGCCTTCTGGTAACTCCAGCTATGCACTTTTTGGGCAGGTAGATGCAGATCCACTCCAAGATCTCTGCCTAGTCCCAAGTAGTATGCCTGCTGCTCGGATTACATTTATAAAAGAAATAAACCCACTGGGCACTGACTAATACACAATCTGATTTATATGTGCAGCTGGCTGCCAGGCTCCCGCTGTTACCCAGCAGGATATTTGGAGGCACCCAGTTACCTTTGCAGTATGAACACCACCCAGCATTTAGCTCTCCAGGTAGTGCCTCACCTACTGCTCCTGGCCTGGAGTCTATACCAGGGTCTAACGAGTCCTGGGAAGCACACCTGTGGGCTATACAAAATCCCAGGAGTGGAGCCCGGATGGAGTAGGCGTCCCAATAGCAGTCTACCCGTACTCCATAATAAGCAGGCCCAGTACGGACATTACAAAGGTGTCTATGCTAGCGAGGCCAACATAGACCAAACAGACTTCTCCTGCTTACTACATGTCTGCCTTAACCCTTGGGTTACCGCAGCCATATCCAAGGCTTTTACCATGCACCATTCATCTGCCTGTATGACAGATACTAATTCTCCAAAACAACACCTCTCACTTTCTCCTACAATACATACAGTTAATCACGCCCAGATTTTCGGACACCTATAATCCTGGTTACATTCGGGTAACATGGCTCTGCACGCTGATCTGGATGTGTCTGCAATGTGCTACACATATTACACTGATACTGAGTATATCCATGTGTATAAGAGGCTTCAATTTTATGTATCATTTTGATATTTTAGCCCTTAAGAGCACAACCCCTTTAAGAATGTCATTTCTCATGCGGTTGAACTTTACTTTCCCCCCCACCCATGGCACTGGCATTCGTTGCGAAGGAGAAATAAGGAGATAATTCACTTCCCGCATTTATTTTCTTTCCAGTTGGCATTAAGAGCGGAGTAGTTAAAGGTCACATTGCTCTTCCCAATGAGCCTAATGTCTGAGGCGTATTATGTGATGAGAGAATAAGTGATATGCCTGGCATGTGCAGCGCATCCAGGGGAACTGGATAGGGGGGAGTCTGCACAAACACACAAGGGAGGCCAATGGAAAGATTTGGGGTATGCAAAGGCTGCACTTTGCTCCAATATTTGGGTAAGGTAAGAAGGATTAGCACCATCCTGATAGGGAACAGGGAAGGGGGGGGGGGGCTGTGGCACAGAGTGAGGGGCATCTCCTATACAGTTTAGAGGTAAGTTGGGTCATCCCTCTTATTTTTGGGATAAATAAAGTAGAAAAAGGTAAATACCTGCACTAACTCAAAGTAGATTTGAGTAAAGTGGAGCAGGGGGATTCCTCCAAGAACAAGCAACTAGTTGTCCCCAATGGGTTGGCACCTAAATGGCTGCCAGTTAACAAGGCACTAAAAAAGTTTATCAGGATACCAATGACGGTTATCCATTGGTTTAGTAACAACCCATTCAATAATTGGAATCACTATGGCAGTCACCGAACAAGAAGGGGATGATGGGGCATTTCCGCTCTTAATGGATACCTACCATTTGTTTTCATGCATTGTGAACTGTAGCTACATGGAAGCAGAAACATATCTTGTTTAAACCCTGAACTGAGTGGTTTTGCTAAAAAAAGAACTATACAATTATGATAATAAGGCTCTGTCGCTCCTGTGCCTGGCTCGGCACTGCTCCAGAGTATGATGTAATCACTGTGTTGTCCCTGACAGGCAGAAGTAATCAATCGCTGCACCACCCCCCAGCTGCTGTGTATAAGTCATCCAGCTCAGGTTGATCAGTCCTGTTTGGACAGTTCAGAAAGCTCCGTGTATTGTGTTTATGTACAGCCAGCCAGTCTGCACCCAGCTTTCCCAAGGTCCTGAATGTTATAATTGTTTTTTGAGCAAAACCACTCCGATCAACAGGATATGTTTCTGCGTAGATTTCCTTTAAGTTCATGCTGCCCTGTAGTGTGATACAGGCTGTAACTCAGAACCAGAATGCTGTAAGTAGTGTCACACAGTTACAAAGTAGCCAATCTTCTTGTATGGAATAATTCTATAGATATTAAGGTGTAGCACCTATCCACAAACTCTGATTGATTGTAAGGTGAACTGCAAAGACGTCTTCTAGGCTGGACTATATATAGATCCGTATATTAGGAATGGACGCGTCTGAATATTTATTAATGTCACTGAAGGTCAACACTAAAACTTACATAAGGCAGCATTAAAAATGTCACCTTGAATATGAGCCGTGGATTTACACATCCCCAGAAATGTTGATCTCTGACCTATAAGATGAGAGATGGAAAATTGTCTCCTATGGAGAAGCATGTGAGTAACGCCATTGTGATTGACATATCAGAAATCCAGTATCATGTGTATGTCAGTCATGCACATAGCTGCGTACACGAAGGATACATGGGGGCACCCTGAGCCTTGTGGTTCCATACCACAGAGCTGTAGGTGGTGAGGTGGAAGCACAAGCCAGCCCCAAAATATTGGATCACCTCCAATTAGCCAGTTTGATCATGTCATAAACTTTCACAGGTCATTTAAATCATGGTCCGTCTTTCACCAGGGGTACAACTTCTGAACCTCCTTAATATTTGGGGTACAGTGAAATCCATCCACACATTGGCATCTATAGGCTGTGGCTTATTAGGACCCATCATGTCTCCCTACATTACTTGTACAGTATTTTTCAGACTATAAAGCGCACTACAGTATAAGGCGCACCATCAATAAATGCCTGCTAAAATGTCTAGGTTCATATATAAGGCGCACCGGAGTATAAGGCGCACTGAGCAGGTCGGCCTTCCATGTTTCTGACCAACCCCTTTAAGATATGGTTGAGTATATTTCCGTAATGCTGGAACTACTATTAGACCGATGTGAACATCTGCTACTATCTACAGTATTTTTCGGACTATAAGGCGCACCGGATTATAAGGCACACCATCAATAAATGCCTGCTAAGGTCTAGATTCATATATAAGGCGCACCGGATTATAAGGCGCACCTGATTATAAGGATGAATGACCAGCAGGTGGCAGACCTGTGCACAGCTCAAGGCAGCTGTTGTCTGTAAGTACGGTTCATATATAAGGCGCACTGGACTATAAGGCGCACCTTTAATTTCTGAGAAAATCAAAGGATTTTTTGTGAGCCTTTTGTGAGTCCGAAAAAAATACGGTATTCTGTAATATGTTTCTGCATTATGTCGTCCCTCTGGTTTTCCTCCTGATACTTCCGAATAAATTGACAAATTGTTGTTACTAGTTTGGGGTTGTGTCCTCGCTGTGTGATACTGTTAGCCCTGATTGGAGAATATTAGAGAGTGAAGTGACACATTCATCTAGGAACATCCAGTTATGTATTTATTCATCAATTTACAGGAGGAATAACAGAGGATCGGCACAAAATAGAATTTTAGGATAAGAATCCAGAATTGGAAAAAGATTCTCTATGAATACACCAATGCCAGTGCTTATCTAGAGGGAAATATTCCATGGGGTGGAGGGTAGGGGTAATGGCTAATGTCTTCTCTAAGGTGATGGTAAAAGTAGCTGCAATATGGGTATAGACTCCATGTAGAAGCAAGGCTGTTGCTCTATGTGTCATATACTTAATACACCACACTATACAGTATGTGTGCATCTACTACTAACCAGCATTAGCAATCCTGGCTTAAAGGGAACCTGTCACCAGATTTTACCCCAGGATTGAAATGTAATTTCTAGATTCCCCTCTTATATGTTAAATCTCACTCATTCACCTATAAAAATACTTCTCCTGGAATTAAAAGAGAACAGAAGAGTCACATTTTGCCTGAGATGAGTCAAGTTTAGAGGCAGCAGAGGAGTGTCACTTCAGATGATCTTTGGTTTTATAGCTCCTAGGAACATGCTGCTGGTTCTTAAAGATAAGAATGTAATTGTGATTCTGTGAGCTACAAAACCAGAGATACAGTCAGTTAAAAATATATATATATATATATTTTATTTATATAGCGCACACAGATTACACAGAGCTTTCCAAATCAGTCCCTGTCCCCAATGGGGCTCACAATCGAATCAACCTACCAGTATGTTTTGTAGTGTGGGAGGAAACCGGAGGACCCGGAGGAAACCCACACAAACACGGAGAGAACATACAAACTCTTTGCAGATGTTGACCCTGGGACAAGAACCCAGGACCCCAGTGCTGCAAGGCTGTAGTGCTAACCACTGAGCCACCATGCTGCCCTTTTTTACAATAAAATAATATAAAATGGGTGGGAACTGAATCTTTATCCACAGCTTGTATTTACAATTATGCCTTTTACACAGTCTGCTGAAATGTGACAGATTAAATTATTATCTTTAATATGATACCAGCAGCCTTTCTCTAGGTGCTATAGAACTGAAGACAAGGGCTTCTGAAGTGACACTCCCTCTGAAGCTTCTAAAGTTGGTTCATTTCAGACAAATATAACTATTCTCTACACATTTTCACTTGACTTTGTCATGTTTTTACAGCCAGTCCCCGGGTTACATACAAGATAGGGTCTGTAGGTTTGTTCTTCAGTTGAATTTGTATGTAAGTCGGAACTGTATTTTTTATAATTGTAACCCATGCCAGAATTTTTTTGGTCTCTGTGACAATTTTAAAAATGTTGGGTTGTCATAAGAACCAGGATTAACAATAAATCTTCATTACACCTTTTATAGCTGTTATAGCTGTTTATTGTAGCCTGGGGCAAAAGTACAGTAAATTACCAACATCCAGAGGTCTGTGTGTAACTAGGAGTCGTCTGTAAGTGGGGTGTTCTTAAGTAGGGGACAACCTGTAATTGGGAGGGGGGTTCAATTAAAAGAAAGAATTCTAGAAAGCATGTTCCTGAGGGGGCTAGAAGTTTAATGTGTAAAATCTGCGGAGAAGTTCCCTTTAAAGGACTTCTAGTAATCTTCCATAAATACCTGGCTAAGTGCGCCAGCGTATAATGGAGCATCTATCTCCTGGCAGCCGCTAGATTTCAGGCGAACGAGCCCTGATAAATGTTATCCATCACCTTTTAATCCATTTAATACACATTTATCACAACTGCACTTACATACGACTTGTCCCCAATGTGGAACCTGATAATTGGGTAATAACACAATGAGATAGATTATAAATGTATCACTTCATTGTGGCTGTATTGTAACATTCCGGATGAAGTGCTCCAATATGTCACATGGTAATAATCCCATAACATAAGGCTGTTATTATAAGATCAGTAAAAGGCAGCCGACGCCTCGGAGAGGAGCTGCGTACATCATGCAGGGGGTGTTTTTTAGTAAACAATTTGTATATTACCATAGACGGAGAAAGCATATTGCTCGCTAAAAATACTGCAGCCGGCTCCCGCTAATTGCAGAGCAAACGCATCCAACTGATTTCACAGCGGGGCGCCAGATTCTAGCTAATATTGTAATAGCAACATGTCACAGACATGACCTCCAGATGGTCTGTTCTCCGCGCTGGTTATTCCTGTCATATAATTACAATTTAATAGCAGTGACAGAAGCCGACAATTGTTGGAAGGCGGCGGATTCCGCTAATGAAAATGTAACTAATAAAAATATAACGTATTCTCGCAACCCCCGAGCATACAAATAGCTATAACAACATAATGCAACGGGTTATGCTGCGCCTCGGTAATAACCGTAATTGGTTCAGAGGCTTCATCTATTGCCCCTAAGGCCACATTCACACGACCGTATGATTTCTCCAGTCCCGTATTTACGGGCCGTATATACGTGACGTTTTTCATCCGTATGCAGCACGTATGTAATCCGTATTTTATACGTCCCCATAGACTTCTAGGGCATACAGAACTGAAATACGGGAGAAAATAGGACATGCTCTATATTTTTATACGGCTAGTATACGGTACGGTACGGAACGATAACATCAGCAATATAAATGGTCAGAGGTATTGAGTATATGTAACCCGTAAAAAAACGGTACGGTACGGATACGGCCGTTTTCATACGTCCGTGTGAATGTAGCCTAAGTCCCTAGTGTAGTGCACAGCATTACCAGTATGTACATACATGTAGTCATCAAGGGGCACAATATGGATAGACCTGAACCTCCTCTTATTTCTTCTGTTTGATCCTCACACTGCTGTGCTCTTAGCTCTTTACATCGAACAGGGGAGTAATAAGACTGCCATGGGCCCTGGGATGTGTGACTATTATACATTAATCACTTTCTACAGATGGTTCTAGAATGAAGCTTCTTGGGAAATAGAGGACGTGTCCATTCTTTCTGCTTTCAGGACCTTTAGAGGACCTTCAAAGGTCCTAAAATGGATTTTGCATACATATGCATTGAGAACAGGAACAGATGTATGAGGATTTCACGGGTGAAGGTCCTGCTCAGTCTAAAACTTGGTAGGAAGTTTGGGTGGCCCCATAGAAGGTTTGAGCCCTGGGCTGCCAACCAAACATATACATATATATATATATATATATATATATATATATATATATATATATGTTATAATATATATTTATATATTATAATCCACTACTGGCTCCACAGCCCCTCCCCTCTGCTCATAGTAACTGCAACCAGAAACATCTTACAGCTTCAACAACCGAGAGAAGAGTGACTGTGGTGCAGCACACTGCAGAGAACAAAGAGCACAGCAGTGTGAGGACACACCCTCATTGTAGAAGCTACAGTCCTGGAATAAAAATCCATTTTTCACAGTCCTGCATCTACTAAAAACACACAGAGTTAGGGTTACACAGACCTCCAGGGACAATAACTAACACTGTCTGCAATTTGTATGGTCAAAACTGGTAACAGATTCACAAGTTATTCTAATCAGAAAGTTTGGTCGGGCTATTCCGTCAACCAGAGCCATAGCATGAAATCTATATTAGGTCACCCGCATGTAACTCCAGACTCCAGGGCCCATCACCTCTTCTCTCACTACTGACTTTCTTTAAAGGAATGAGAAATATCAAAAATGTAAAAAATTGAAACATTTTGAGAAAATATAAATATTTCCCCATTTGATCATATGTTGGGAAACATTTAACAAAATCTTCTATATTTCTCCTCCTCCTATTCACAGTCCTGTGTCTAGCTGTAAGATAACTGGCTGCAGGAGGAGCCTCCCCAATATACTTGCCTATACTAGGACCCAAAGGTTGTTAAACCCTGCCCCCTAGGCCAAGCCACGCCCACTAAAAAATTAAACTGATCATGAGGAGATTAACCCCATTGTCCTGAGGGGACAATTCTGATAGCGACCTCGTAAAATTACCTGTTGTGTGAATTCTAACATATGTGCTATAAGTTATATACAGGTGTCTTATTCGTACTTACCTGTTATGATTGGAATATGCAGTGTGCAGTGATCTCTTGAATGGAATACTTTGTAGAAATTTTGTAACATATTTCTTTATGTTCTATTTTTATAGACCAAAAGTCCAAAGCTCTCGTCCAGTCCACAGCCGAGCCTAGGAGACGCGGCAGAACACCTCTCTGAGGTGTCTGCTGATTCTGGAGAAGCCATGTTTGAAGGGGAATCTACAGGGCCCTTTGTCAGAGGCAGCCGGACAAGAGCCAGCCTGCCCGTCGTCAGATCGACCAATCAGACGAAAGAGAGGTCGTTAGGTAAGAGATTATTCTATATTTTTGAAATATTTGTATTGATAAAAAAATGCCTGCAATGTATGAGAATATACGGGACTGAGCAGCCTGCAATGTATGACAATATACGGGACTGAGTAGCCTGCAATGTATGATAATATATGGGACTCAGCAGCCTGCAATGTATGATAATATATGGGACTAAGTATTCTGCAATGTATAAGAATATATCGGACTGAGCAGCCTGCAATGTATGACAATATACGGGACTGAGCAGCCTGCAATGTATGAGAATACAAGGGACTGAGCAGCCTGCAATGTATGAGAATACAAGGGACTGAGCAACCTGCAATGTATGAGAATACATGGGACTGAGCAGCCTGCAATGTATGAGAATATACGGGACTGAGCAGCCTGCAATGTATGAGAATACAAGGGACAGAGCAGCCTGCAATGTATGAGAATACAAGGGACTGAGCAGCCTGCAATGTATGAGAATACAAGGGACAGAGCAACCTGCAATGTATGAGAATACATGGGACTGAGCAGCCTGCAATGTATGAAAATATACGGGACTGAGCAGCCTGCAATGTATGAGAATATACGGGACTGAGCAGCCTGTAATGTATGAGAATACAAGGGACAGAGCAGCCTGCAATGTATAAGAATACAAGGGACAGAGCAGCCTGCAATGTATGAGAATACAAGGGACAGAGCAACCTGCAATGTATGAGAATATACGGGACTGAGCAGCCTGCAATGTATGAGAATATACGGGACTAAGCAACCTGCAATGTATGAGAATATACGGGACTGAGCAGCCTGCAATGTATGAGAATATACGGGACTAAGCAACCTGCAATGTATGAGAATATACGGGACTAAGCAACCTGCAATGTATGAGAATATACGGGACTGAGCAGCCTGCAATGTATGAGAATATACGGGACTAAGCAACCTGCAATGTATGAGAATATACGGGACTAAGCAACCTGCAATGTATGAGAATATACGGGACTGAGCAGCCTGCAATGTATGAGAATACAAGGGACAGAGCAACCTGCAATGTATGAGAATACATGGGACTGAGCAACCTGCAATGTATGAGAATACATGGGACTGAGCAGCCTGCAATGTATGGGAATACAAGGGACAGAGCAACCTGCAATGTATGAGAATACATGGGACTGAGCAGCCTGCAATGTATGACAATATATGGGACTGAGCAGCCTGCAATGTATGACAATATACGGGACTGAGCAGCCTGCAATGTATGAGAATACAAGGGACAGAGCAGCCTGCAATGTATGAAAATATACAGGACTAAGCAGCCTGCAATGTATGAGTATACATGGGATTGAGCAGCCTGCAATGTATGGGAATACAAGGGACAGAGCAGCCTGCAATGTATGAGAATATACGGGACTTTGCAGCCTGCAATGTTTGAGAATACATGGGACTCAGCAGCCTGCAATGTGTGAGAATACATGGGACTCAGCAGCCTGCAATGTATGAATATATACGGGACTCAGCAGCCTATAATGTATGAGAATATACGGGACTGAGCAGCCTGCAATATATGAGAATACATGGGACTCCGCAGCCTGCAATATATGAGAATACATGGGACTGAGCAGCCTGCAATGTATGAGAATACATGGGACTCAGCAGCCTGCAATGTGTGAGAATACATGGGACTCAGCAGCCTGCAATGTGTGAGAATACATGGGACTCAGCAGCCTGCAATGTGTGAGAATACATGGGACTCAGCAGCCTGCAATTTGTGAGAATACAGGCACACTGCAGAAGACCTGGTGGAGGTCTGACGCCGACCACCCCGACAATTAGTTACCTAAACTGCCAGCAATGCTTTGGTTAATGTCACCACTGGTCACATGACTGAGCTGCAATACCGCATGTTCTACTTTCCAACGTATTTATCATCTGATTTTTCTCCCTGCTCCGAATAGGGGCGTGGCTTTGGCGGAGTGGAAATTCCGACACAATTAATATGTGTCGAAGCCATTTTTGGTCACCGTAAACTGGAAGAAAGTAGAACAAAAGAAATTTGGTCTAGCAGGGACACCGTGCTACTGCACTCAGCTTACACTAGCGTACCCAGAAAAACACTCACCACATTAGGATCTCTGCTGCCTGTCCTTCTGGTGTCCAATTCAGACTGGACGATCTGTCGGAGGAGGTCAGCTACTGATGCATTGCTGCAGCCGCCATTGCTCCGCTCCAGGGCAGCGCTCAGCCTGTTCTCCGACTGACGGACACATTTCTGGACAGAAATCGAGACAGATTTTAGTCCCAGAAACAGGAAATGGTCTCGGCGCCAGAAATATATCTGAACAGCGCCATAATATTAAATATGTATCTCCTTTCTGAGAGCAAGTGGGTAACCAAGCCAGTGCAGACACCGACAATTTATGTAAATGTCCCCCAATTTATTATGATGTCCTTAATGAGACCAGCGCTCATGTGAACACTCCTGTCACTCTAGTCGATTGTTGAGGTTTCTGGATGTTAAAAAAACCCACTAATCAGATACTGATGATCTATCATATGGACAGGTCATCAATATCACATAGAAATAAATCTGTGTATAACCACCACTGGGGGGAGCTCAAGAGCTTATTTTTATTAATAAATGGGTTTTCAGGGAATTTTTTTAAAAAGCCACAGCGCTGGGGAAAGAACACATAGCTAACTGGCTCAGGCTCCTATGCCCATGTTGTTTTTCATAGTTTCATAGTTTATACGGTTGAAAAAAGACACTTGTCCATCAAGTTCAACCAAGGAAAGGAAGGGATTTAGGGGAAACAATTCTATATAACATAACCATCAATGTTATTTAGGTGTAAAAAGTTTTTGTACATCTGTTTTTCAGGCTTGTGTCCTCCAGTTCTGGGGGGTCACAGGACCGCCTTCTGCCAATAAGTTATCTCCAGGGAACAACACAGAGAGTGGAAATGGAAGGGGTGTCTGTGTCCACGGAGGACACTTATTGGGTGCAGCAGAGCCTGTGACCTCTTTGGACATGGACATCCCTTCGGTTTTTAATGGGACATCACTTACTGTGTTATCCCCTGGTTTGAGGAGGTAACCAATTGGCAGAAGCAGGTCCTGTGACCCCCCAGAACTCACCAGTAGTGGATTATAATATAGGCAATTTGGGAAGGGGGCCATGGACAACCAAACCACCCACCAAATTTGACCTTCACCCATAAAATCCTCCTACATCTGACGGACCCAATCCTGAAAAACAGATGTACCTAAATAACATGGGCATGGGAGCCTGAGCAAGGTAGCTATGTGGTCTTTTTCCCCCACCCATTTATTAATGTAGAAAGCTCCTAAGCTCCCCCTAGTGGTGGTGATACACAGATTTATTTCTATGTCAGGGACATAGATATCGATGACCTGTCCATATGATAGATCATTATAGATCATTAGTATCCACATAGGAACAGGCCTGAAAACCTAAAGTACCAGAGTTACAAAAGAACCAGAAATGTGGTAGATTTCCTTTAAGTTTATGGTATAGGAAGCGGTTCGTTTTTTGGGGAGTACATCTTATGTCAGGAGAGATGACAACAACAAAAATAACATAAAAAAGTCTATTTAAAGGTCAACCTTCAAATATAAATGTGTCTTCCTGTAGGATCGGTGATTTGCGACTACTACGAGCGCCTATTTATAAAGCAGATGACGCATTAGGATGTTGAGTGTCATCACGCTGTACAAAATGGTAATATAAATGTCCAAATAAAAGATCCTTCATGAGGACCTCTCCTTCTGATGTGACAGCCTGTGATTTCGGCGTTAAGCCATGGTTATTCATTGAATATTATTAGCCTTTTTACATACCGGGGAGAGCAATTGAGAAATTCTCCATAGTTATTAAACTCCGAGCTGCCACAAGAGCTTCAATCAGGGTTATTTAAACAAGCCGTCACTTTTCTATAGTTTCTCCCGCTCCTGCGCTTTTCATTTCGTGGTGACCCGCTGTGATTGGCGAGGTGTGTGGGCACTCATTTCAAAGCCATCATCAGATACTTTCCTGTACAATGCCAGCACCATGTCCACACTACATACTGAAAAAGAATATCTCGAGGACAAATTCCGCTCTTTTATATACGAAATTAGATTCCTTACTCCTCAAATACAGAAAGATACAATTGCTTTACACTATATTTGTTATTAGAGATGAGCGAACATGCTCGTCCGAGCTTGATGCTCGGTCGAGCATTAGGGTACTCGAAACTGCTCGTTGCTCGGACGAATACTTCGCCCGCTCGAGAAAATGGCAGCTCCCGCCGTTTTGCTTTTTGGCGGCCAGAAACAGAGCCAATCACAAGCCAGGAGACTCTGCACTCCACCCAGCATGACGTGGTACCCTTACACGTCGATAGCAGTGGTTGGCTGGCCAGATCAGGTGACCCTGGGATAGACTAGCCGCTGCCCGCGCTGCTCGGATCATTCTCTGTCTGGATGCCGCTAGGGAGAGAGCTGCTGCTGGTCAGGGAAAGCGTTAGGGTGTTCTATTAGCTTACTGTTAGGCAGGAGTGATTCTCAAAGAACCCAACAGCCCTTCTTAGGGCTACAATAACGTTCTACTTTTTTTATTTTAATTTGCATCTAGTACCATTTTGTGAGGAATTAGCAGGGGGACTTGCTACCGTTGTGTTTAGCTCTTAGTGGCACACATATCCATAGCAAAGACCGAAGTGGGAAAATTTAGTAGGGGTTGGATTTCAATTAGGCACTAACTCAGTGTCATCTCATCTGGCATAGTAGTGTGCTTTGATACTTGGCTAGAAAATAGCCATAGGAGAATACAAAGAGCTTACTTACGCATACAGTAGCGTTCTATATATTTGATTTCTGGTTGATCTGCTGGTGACTGTAGTTTCTGCAGTGCATGTACTTGCCAATTCTGAGCAATTTGTAGTGAGACTTGCGACCGCTGTGTTCTGCGCTTAGTGACGCACATATCCATAGCATAGACCGAAGTGGGAAAATTTAGTAGGGGTTGGATTTCAATTAGGCACTAACTCAGTGTCATCTCATCTGGCATAGTAGTGTGCTTTGATACTTGGCTAGAAAATAGCCATAGGAGAATACAAAGAGCTTACTTACGCATACAGTAGCGTTCTATATATTTGATTTCTGGTTGATCTGCTGGTGGCCAGAGGTCGCACTAACATTTTTACTGAAGGGTAATAATACTCCTCTTACCATTTTTGAGGAGTATTTTTAGCCGATGAGGAGTATGAAAATTTTGGTAATACATATACACATCTCATAGGTGTTTATAATGTTAATAGATGCTATTTATACAAAAAGAATCATCTGTCTGCTCACTGCACACACACACTGGCACAACACAGCGCGCGCGCACACACACACACACTCACTGGCACAACACAGCGCACACACACAACACAGCGCACACACACAACACAGCGCACACACACAACACAGCGCACACACACAACACAGCGCACACACACAACACAGCGCACACACAACACAGCGCACACACAACACAGCGCACACACAACACAGCGCACACACACACAACGGCACAGGGCCGGCTCTAGGTTTGAGTAGGCCCCTGGGCAACAGAACCCCAGTGGGCCCCTTTGCTATAGCTCCCAAATTTTGTGGCAGATAACGTGTCCTATGGCCCCACTTTTGCCCCCTCTCCTAACCCCACTATGTGTTTTACATGTTATCATGTGTTTGGCTGCTTTGAAAGCCTTTTTCTTCATTGCTGGACACGTAAACAGCTGTGTTAACACTTTCACATTTGCATACATTTCTAACAATGAAAGAATACGATTTGAAAGCATCCAAACACATGGTAACATTAGAAACACATGCGTTCTTACCCATATGTCCAAACACTGTGGGCCACATTTATCAAAAGTAGAGAAGCCTGTACTATGTGCAGTTTCCTCACAAGTGCGGCAGATTCATCAAAACTGGGGCGCGTTCTTCATGAATCTGACGTCCCCTGCACTGCTCGGGGAGTGTCAACAACTTTTTTTTATGCACCTTTGACATAATTCGGTCAAGACGCAGTAAAAAAATATGGAGCACGGTCCGACTCTGCACCAGAACACCCTGTTTTGTGCAGGATTTTGCGGTACAGCGGACACAGCTGCCGTGACACAATACTGTCGCAGACACTTCATAAATACATGTACAAGCAGTTTGTACCTTCTTTTCAGTGCAAAGTCAGACAGAAAACTGTCGCAGACACTTTAATAAATGTGCCTTGTGTGAACGCACCGTCAGGGTTAATGTAAGGAAGCATTGATAGAATGGCAGCAGGGACATAATTTGGAGGCAAGGTGACCTGGCAAATATAGTTAGGTGGTTGTACATGGCAAAGAGATAGGAGGTCAAGAGGAAGGGAGTGGTGGAACAGGTGGCACACAGGTAACATTGCAGGGGGCAGAAAGTGGGCATAAAAAAAACACAACCAACTCTGTCAGAGTCAAGACTGAAAGGGTTAATTGCACACACAGGGCTTGACTCCTACCATGCTGTCCTCCTCAGCTAGGTCACAGGGTCACCATACATCAAACAGGAGTGGGCTTTGCTTCCTGTCTGTTTCTACCTGAACGCTGATAATCCTGAGGCCGATCTGAGCAGCGCTGGTGGCTGGAGGCACTGAGTGCTCACAGTGGGAGGCTCGGCCATGGCCCGAACGGGAGTGCAGTGCAGATACTGAGGATGCAGAGAGTAACCGCTCTCTGTATCATTATTATATCCCTGTCACACACCTCCCCCGCCTTAAGTGGGCCCTGCACTGGCACAACACAGCACTCACATACACATAGAGTGCAGTGTACCGCGGCTCACACTCACCCGGGATCACATAACTGCTGGCCGCTGCTGCAGGCAGAGAGAATTGGAGCAGGACGAGTAGCAGCGGCTCACATGTCTCCCCTGGGTCCGGCGCTCACAGATCCCAGAGATCGCTGCATCCTGCTGAGCGGTCCCGCGCACGATGCAATCACTCTACTGCCATTCCCCTCCTGTACAGTGCGCGCCGGGCCGTTCTGCCTGCGCGCTACACGGAATAATTGCCAAGCGTATCTTTACGCATGGCAATTATTTTGGGGGGTAATGGCGCCTCATCACGCGTCTATGACGCGTGGTGAGGCGTTAATGCGATCTCTGCTGGTGGCTGTACTTTCTGCAGTGCATGTACTAGCCAATTCTGAGCAATTTGTAGTGAGACTTGCGACCGCTGTGTTCTGCGCTTAGTGACGCACATATCCATAGCAAAGACCGAAGTGGGAAAATTTAGTAGGGGTTGGATTTCAATTAGGCACTAACTCAGTGTCATCTCATCTGGCATAGTAGTGTGCTTTGATACTTGGCTAGAAAATAGCCATAGGAGAATACAAAGAGCTTACTTACGCATACAGTAGCGTTCTATATATTTGATTTCTGGTTGATCTGCTGGTGGCTGTACTTCCTGCAGTGCATGTACTAGCCAATTCTGAGCAATTTGTAGTGAGACTTGCGACCGCTGTGTTCTGCGCTTAGTGACGCACATATCCATAGCATAGACCGAAGTGGGAAAATTTAGTAGGGGTTGGATTTCAATTAGGCACTAACTCAGTGTCATCTCATCTGGCATAGTAGTGTGCTTTGATACTTGGCTAGAAAATAGCCATAGGAGAATACAAAGAGCTTACTTACGCCTACAGTAGCGTTCTATATATTTGATTTCTGGTTGATCTGCTGGTGGCTGTACTTTCTGCAGTGCATGTACTAGCCAATTCTGAGCAATTTGTAGTGAGACTTGCGACCGCTGTGTTCTGCGCTTAGTGACGCACATATCCATAGCAAAGACCGAAGTGGGAAAATTTAGTAGGGGTTGGATTTCAATTAGGCACTAACTCAGTGTCATCTCATCTGGCATAGTAGTGTGCTTTGATACTTGGCTAGAAAATAGCCATAGGAGAATACAAAGAGCTTACTTACGCCTACAGTAGCGTTCTATATATTTGATTTCTGGTTGATCTGCTGGTGGCTGTACTTTCTGCAGTGCATGTACTTGCCAATTCTGAGCAATTTGTAGTGAGACTTGCGACCGCTGTGTTCTGCGCTTAGTGACGCACATATCCATAGCAAAGACCGAAGTGGGAAAATTTAGTAGGGGTTGGATTTCAATTAGGCACTAACTCAGTGTCATCTCATCTGGCATAGTAGTGTGCTTTGATACTTGGCTAGAAAATAGCCATAGCAATAGGATAGCATTGTTTGGTTTTAAAAACTCAAAAAAAAACAAAAAACACAAAAAAAAACAAAAAACACAAAAAAAACAAAAAAAAGTTAAAAAAAAAAATAAAGTTATAACTCTCATTTTAAAAATGTTTAACCCGAGGGCTAGGGGTAGAGGACGAGGGCGGGGACGTGGGCGTCCAACTACTGCAGGGGTCAGAGGCCGTGGTCCTGGGCGGGGTGAGACACCACCTGCTGATGAGGGAGCAGGGGAACGCCGCAGAGCTACACTCCCTAGGTTCATGTCTGAAGTTACTGGGACTCGTGGTAGAGCACTGTTGAGGCCAGAACAGTGCGAACAGGTGATGTCGTGGATTGCTGACAATGCTTCGAGCAATTTGTCCACCACCAGTCAGTCTTCCACGCAGTCCACCCATGTCACCGAAATCGCCACTCCTCCAGCTCCTGCACCTCAGCCTCCTCCCCCCCAGTCTGCCCCCTCCCAGGAAAATTTGGCATTTGAACCGGCATACTCTGAGGAACTGTTTTCTGGACCCTTCCCACAGTCACAAACCACTTGTCCGGTTGCTGCTGAGCAATTTTCCGATGCCCAGGTTTTCCACCAGTCACAGTCTGTGGGTGATGATGACCTTCTTGACGTAGTGGAAGTGTGTAAAGAGGTGTCCGACGATGAGGAGACACGGTTGTCAGACAGTGGGGAAGTTGTTGTCAGGGCAGGAAGTCCGAGGGGGGAGCAGACTGAGGGATCGGAGGATGATGAGGTGACAGACCCAAGCTGGGTTGAGAGGCCGGGTGAACACAGTGCTTCTGAGACGGAGGAGAGTCCTCGACCAGAACAGGTTGGAAGAGGCAGTGGTGGGGCCAGACGGAGAGGCAGGGCCAGAGCTGGTGCATCAGCGCCAAATGTGTCAACTAGTGAAGCTCCCGTGGCGAGGGCTCTTGCGGCGAGGGCTAGATCTTCAGAAGTCTGGAGGTTCTTTAAGGAAACACCGGATGACCGACGGACTGTGGTGTGCAACATTTGCCAAACCAGGCTCAGCAGGGGTTCCACCACTACTAGCTTAACTACCACCAGTATGCGCAGGCATATGAATGCTAAACACCCCACTCAGTGGCAACAAGCCCGTTCACCTCTGGCCGTGCACACCACTGCTCCTTCCCCTGTGTCAGCTGCTAGTCAGCCCCCTGCCCAGGACCCTGCCACAAAAACCCCATCGTCGCCTCCACGATCCTCCACAGCATCCACCAGCGTTCAGCTCTCCATACCCCAGACGCTGGAGCGGAAACGCAAATATAGTGCAACCCACCCGCACGCCCAAGCCCTTAATGTGCACATTTCCAGATTGCTAAGCCTGGAGATGCTGCCCTATAGGCTAGTAGAGACCGAGGCCTTTCGCAGCCTCATGGCGGCGGCCGCCCCTCGGTATTCGGTCCCCAGCCGCCACTACTTTTCCCGATGTGCCGTCCCAGCCCTGCACCAGCACGTGTCAGACAACATAATCCGTGCCCTGACCAACGCCGTTTCTGACAAGGTCCACCTGACCACGGACACGTGGACGAGTGCTGCCGGGCAGGGCCACTATATATCTCTGACGGCACATTGGGTTAACTTGGTGGAGGCTGGGACCGAGTCTGACCCTGGGGCTGCTCATATACTGCCGACGCCGAGGATTGCGGGGCCTACCTCGGTCCAGGTGTTTCAGGCCTACTATGCCTCCTCCTCCTCCCACCCCTCCTCCACCTCCTCCTCCGAACTACCATCCGTGGGCACGGCGCCATCAGTCGGTAGCTCTAGGCACAGCAGCAGTGCCGTCGCTAAGCGACAGCAGGCGGTGCTCAAACTGCTGAGCCTAGGCGACAAAAGGCACACCGCCCAAGAGCTATTACAGGGCATCACGGCGCAGACTGATCTGTGGCTGGCACCGCTGAACCTCAAGCCGGGAATGGTTGTGTGTGACAACGGCCGTAACCTGGTGGCGGCTCTGCAACTCGGCAGACTGACACATGTGCCATGCCTGGCCCATGTGTTAAATCTGATAGTTCAGCGTTTCCTCAAGACATACCCCAATCTGTCTGATTTGCTCACGAAGGTGCGCCGCATCTGTGCGCATTTCAGGAAGTCCAGCCCAGATGCTGCCACTCTCAGGGCAGCGCAGCGCCGCCTCCAACTGCCCGCTCACCGACTGTTGTGCGACGTGCCCACGAGGTGGAATTCAACACTGACCATGTTATCCAGAGTTTACCAGCAGCGCAGAGCAATTGTAGACTGCCAGATGTCAACTTCCACCAGAACTGGTAGTCAGGTCAGTCAGCTTCCTCAAGTCTACAATGAGGAGTGGACGTGGATGTCTGATATCTGTCAGGTGCTGAGTAACTTTGAGGAGTCAACACAGATGGTCAGTGGCGATGCCGCCATCATCAGCCTCACCATCCCACTGCTTGGCCTGTTGAAAAACTCTCTGGTCAGCATGAAGTCGGAAGCTTTGCGCTCGTCACAAGAGACAGGGGAAGAATATTCCCTTGTTGATAGCCAAAGCACCCTCAGGTCTGTTTCTCAGCGCATATCGGAGGAGGTGGAGGTGGAGGAGGATGAGGAGGAAGAGGAGGAGAATGTTGGCGAGACACAAGAGGGGACCATTGTTGAGTCCTTTACTGTTCAGCGTGTATGGGCAGAAGAAGAGGAGTTGGAGGAGTTGGAGGAGGAGGAAATGGACAGTCAGGCCAGTGAGGGGAGTGAATTCTTACGCGTTGGTACTCTGGCGCATATGGCAGATTTCATGCTAGGCTGCCTATCCCGTGACCCTCGCGTTCAAAGAATTTATTCCAGCACCGATTACTGGGTGTTCACTCTCCTGGACCCACGGTACAAGCAAAATCTTTCCACTCTCATCCCTGCAGAGGAAAGGAGTGTGAGAATGCATGAATACCAGCAGGCCCTGGTGCACAAGCTGAAACAGTATTTCCCTTCTGACAGCGCTAGCGGCAGAGTGCGTAGTTCTGCGGGACAAGTAGCGAGGGAGAGTAGGCGAGCAGGCAGCTTGTCCAGCACTGGCAAGGGTACGCTTTACAAGGCTTTTGCCAGCTTTATGTCACCCCAGCAAGACACTGTCACCTGTCCCCAGTCTCGGCAGAGTAGGGCTGATCTTTACAGAAAGATGGTGAGGGAGTACGTAGCTGACCATACCATCGTCCTAAATGATCACACAGCTCCCTACAACTACTGGGTTTCAAAGCTGGACATGTGGCACGAACTGGCGCTGTACGCCTTGGAGGTTCTTGCCTGCCCTGCCGCTAGCGTCTTGTCCGAGCGGGTTTTCAGTGCAGCTGGTGGCATCATCACCGATAAGCGTACACGCCTGTCGACTGACAGCGCTGACAGGCTGACGCTTATTAAAATGAATAAAGGCTGGATTTCTCAGAATTTCCAATCTCCACCAGGTGAAGGAAGCTCAACCTGAATAATTGATCCACTCCTCCTCCTCCTCATTTTCCTCCTTCTCCTCCTCTTTGTACAGTAAAGCAGAGGAAAATGGCTATTTTTTGACAGGGCCCACTGGCTCTTGCTATAGTACTTCATGCATTTAATTTTTCTGGAGGGCCACCTACCCGGTCCTCTGTTTGAAACAATTTTTGTGAGTGCCACATACAGGCACTCAATCTATTCCATTTTACTGCAGGGCCACCTACCTGCTCCTCTGGTTTGAAAAATTTTTGGGACTGCCACATACAGGCACTCAATCTATTCCATTTTACTGCAGGGCCACCTACCTGCTCCTCTGGTTTGAAACATTTTTGGGACTGCCACATACAGGCACTCAATCTATTCCATTTTACTGGAGGGCCACCTACCTGCTCCTCTGGTTTGAAAAATTTTTGGGACTGCCACATACAGGCACTCAATCTATTCCATTTTACTGCAGGGCCACCTACCTGCTCCTCTGGTTTGAAACATTTTTGGGACTGCCACATACAGGCACTCAATCTATTCCATTTTACTGGAGGGCCACCTACCTGCTCCTCTGGTTTGAAAAATTTTTGGGACTGCCACATACAGGCACTCAATCTATTCCATTTTACTGCAGGGCCACCTACCTGCTCCTCTGGTTTGAAACATTTTTGGGACTGCCACATACAGGCACTCAATCTATTCCATTTTACTGGAGGGCCACCTACCTGCTCCTCTGGTTTGAAACATTTTTGGGACTGCCACATACAGGCACTCAATCTATTCCATTTTACTGCAGGGCCACCTACCTGCTCCTCTGGTTTGAAACATTTTTGGGACTGCCACATACAGGCACTCAATCTATTCCATTTTACTGGAGGGCCACCTACCTGCTCCTCTGGTTTGAAAAATTTTTGGGACTGCCACATACAGGCACTCAATCTATTCCATTTTACTGCAGGGCCACCTACCTGCTCCTCTGGTTTGAAACATTTTTGGGACTGCCACATACAGGCACTCAATCTATTCCATTTTACTGCAGGGCCACCTACCTGCTCCTCTGGTTTGAAAAATGTTTGGGACTGCCACATACAGGCACTATCCAAATTAAATTGTCTCCATAGCAGCCTCCACACGTTGTCTCCATTGCTACCTCCAAAAGTCGTCCATATAGCTGCCTCCATACATCGTCCCTTTATCAAACGAGGTTTGTCAGGCAGAAATTTGGGTTGTTTTCATGGATTCCACATCAAAGTTGTTAACTTTGTCGCCACCCTGCTGTGTTATCCACAAAATATACTGGCAAACTTTTACCATTTAGGGATATTATTTCAGCGCTTCTTGCGCATCTGTTTACATTCCCCTCACCCGCCATATCCCAAACTTATGAGAACGCTACTACACTTAACTTGGTGCAGGCTGGGACCGAGTCTGACCCTGGGGCTGGTCATATACTGCCGACGCAGAGAATTGCGGGGCCTACCTCGGTCCAGGTCTCAAAGGCCTACTATACCTCCTCCCACCCCTCCTCCACCTCCTCCTCCTCCGAATTACCATCCGTGGGCATGGCGCCATCAGTCGGTAGCTCTAGGCACAGCAGCAGTGCCGTCGCTAAGCGACAGCAGGCGGTGCTGAAACTGCTGAGCCTAGGCGATAAAAGGCACACCGCCCAAGAGCTATTACAGGGCATTCCACATCAAAGTTGTTAACTTTGTCGCCACCGTGCTGTGTAATCCACAAAATATACTTGCAAACTTTTACCATTTAGGGATATTATTTCAGCACTTCTTGCGCATCTGTTTACATTCCCCTCACCCGCCATATCCTAAACTTATAAGAACGCTACTACACTTGATCTTATACAAAAGGTTCTTAGAAGTGCTGTTTGGGGAGTAGCCTAGAGACAGGGGCTTGGATTGGCAAAAGCTCGCCTGGCTGCAGAGCGCCAGCTCCATCCCAAGATCCAACTAACATAGTTGCAGCACCTTTAATCTACTACTAGTTCACTGCCTCCATAATAATAATAATAATAATCTTTATTTATATAGCGTCATCATATTCTGTAGCGCTTTACAAATCATAGGAAACAAATACAAATGTAATGTAACAGAGCACAACATTTGTATGGAACAACAGGAGTGAGGTCCCTGCTCGCCAGAGCTTACGGTTTATGAAGATGATGGGGTAACACGAGGTAAAAGAATATTTAATGGTCAAGCCATTCTTCTTAGGGAATAGAACAAAATATAATAAATGGAATTGCTGTCGCTTGAACCACTCAGCCGTCATCTTATATACCAGGTCCAGGGTGAATGGGACTGCAGAGAAGTCTGGTGCCTGTTGGTTGCTGGATAACAGATGGGAGGACGACACAGGACGGGTTAGTAGAAGAGTTAAAACTTCATGCAGTTAATGAGTGTTATAGGCTTGCCTAAAGAAATGGGTTTTAAGAGCACGTTTGAAACTTTGGAGGTTAGGTATTAGTCTGATAGTCCAGGGCAGAGCATTCCATAGAATTGGTGCAGCTCTAGAGAAGTCTTGGAGACGCGAGTGGGAGGTCCGCACTAGGGTAGAGGTTAATCTAAGATCACTGGCGGATCTAAGAGCACGGGTTGGGCGATAGACTGAGATAAGAGAGGAGAGGTAGGGGGGTGCAGCATTATACAGAGCTTTATGGATGAGGGTTATTATTATTTTAAACTGTATTCGAAAGGAGACTGGCAGCCAGTGCAGCGACTGGCATGAACTGTAAGCATACATGGTCCCCTTATCAAACGAGCTGTGTCAGGCAGAATTTTGGGTTGTTTTCATGGCTTCCATGTTAACTTTGTCGCCACCCTGCTGTGTAATCCACAAAATATACTGGCAAACTTTTATCATGTACCGATATTATTTGAGCGCTTCTTGCTCACCTCCTTTGGTTCCTCTCTGACACCCATTGGTTTGAAGCCTGAGTCCAATTAGGGTATGTCGCCATGCCACTCTCTAGCCTGCTGCCGCTGCCTCTGCCTCTGCATGCCGTCCCCTATAGTGTCAGGGTCAATTATTGGATGTTTTACATGCTATCTAGCTTCATTCTGTCACTCTGTCATGGCCATGCTGTTGCCCATAATTTTGGCATAATGGTGCGATTAAGCAGCCTCAGAGGCATCCATGCATGCTGCCCCTGCTGTTTCCTGTCCATTTCCGTGGTGTTTCCATCCTTTTCTGAGGTTCCCAGGTGTTTGGCCAAGCTTCCCTGTGCAGAGCCTTGGTCCCCTTGAAAAATGCTCGAGTCTCCCATTGACTTCAATGGGGTTCGTTATTCGAGACGAGCACTCGAGCATCGGGAAAAGTTCGTCTCGAATAACGAGTACCCGAGCATTTTAGTGTTCGCTCATCTCTATTTGTTATCCATTGCCACCTTCCTTCTAAAATCAACTTTAAAAATTATGCTTATGAGCCAGAAGGGCTGTGGGGTGCATTATCAGAGCCCATCCGAGCTGTATCTTCACAAGCTCTTACAGGTCTTCCCCTCCACCTTCAGCACTTCCCCCCTCCCTCTGCCTCCTGAAACGTGTGGATTTCTGGGTAAATAGCAGGTGCAGAAGGCAACCATATTTTGCCTTATAGCCCCCAGAAGATCTATTACCAACCTCGAAAACACAACCCAGAGTGCATGTGTTTATGGGGCTTTGGAGGAATAGTTGTTAATCAACAAAGCAGTCGGCTATCAGAGGAAAAATAAAGATAAATAAATATGAGATCATTTGAACATTTTTGGTTATGACTATTTTAATTTTCCCCAATTCTGTATATTCGAAAACAAACAAAAATCCTGCAGTTCTCACACTGACCATTAGGCCTAATGATTTGGTGATTCTTCCAGTTCTGTACTATGTATTACAATAATAGATAACACCTGTACAATGCCAGCACCATGTCCACACTACGTATTGAAAAAATTATCTCGAGGACAAATTCCGCTATTTTATATCCGAAATTAGGTTCCTTACTGCTGTACCGCAGATTTTAGCCATGTGGAGCCATATTCCCTAACCCTTTCATTAATCGCCCCCATCCAAGGCATGATAAGTAGTCACCCATCATCTACTGTATAAATCATCCCTTTCTTATAAGAGGGGCTCCATCTGCTGGAAGCCCTCCTGATTTTTAGAATAAAAGGGGATGTCCCAGGTAAAATTGTTATCAATGGGATCAGTGGAGGTCCAAACACTGGAATTCCCAGAGATCCCCAGAACGGTGGTCTTGTTCATTCTTAATGTAAGGTTGGACTATTATGGGCCCATCACAAGTGGTCATTTGGAATGTCCATTCTTCATCCATAGAATCCCCATATAGGACCTAATGGTCTATAATATTTGTGAATCATCCTATAACAATAAGACCTCAGTGATCACTCCACTCACCTCCACATGGGTGTGTCTTCTGCCGAATCTTTGGGATCAATGTTTCTATATAACAGCCTGGGCCCAGCGGAGGCTTCTCTAATGGGCCAGTCCGATTCTATTTAAAGGATGAGTATACCGTTGTCCCGCTATCCTCTATCCAAGTCTTCTCGAAGCCATTAGCCTCCTTCAAGTTTCTTCCTTCACTATTATGCTTCCGTTATTTCCTATGCAAGTCAACGCTATCCAGTTCTATTCCCTGGAGCTGTATTGTATCATGTGGACTGCAAAGGAGCAGGGAACCCAAGTCCTTCCTTCTCTGGAGCGGTTGACAAAGAAGCTACGAATGGTCTTGTAGCTAAGATCAATCTAGTCTCCTCCTAGTGCAAGATTTCAACGTCTTGTACAGGAGAGCCATGTGTTTGCCCCTAGTCCATTCTCTATTCATGACCCTTAGGCTCATTACCCAACACACAGTTCCTTATGAATGAAGCTTCCAATAAGACGGGAATCCCGTACAGGTACTTACCATCTAATACCAGATTATGAGAGCAAACAGAATTAAGCCCCCTCTGTCTGGGAAATGCAGACTGTGTGCATTGCCTACCTACCACTTGTGTGCCTTTACCCAAGGATCTACCCATAGAATCATAATATCAAATATGATTCTATGGGTAGATCCTTGGGTCAACGCCTCAAATACAGAAAGATACAATTATATTTGTAATCCATTGCCACCTTTCTTCTAAAATCAACTTTAAAAATGATGCTTATGAGCCAGAAGGGCTGTGGGGTGCATTATCAGAGCCCCTCTGTACTGTAGCTTCACAGACCCTCCACCTTAAGCACTTCCCCCCTCCCTCTGCCTCCTGTAATCTCACACAGGAGGGAAGGGGGAGTGTATGCAGTGCATGTGACTTCATGATTACTGTGTAACCTCTATACTGACTCCCATAATGCACTGCTTTTGTACCGTCAACTTTATTCATATCAGAAAAATAATGCAAATTAGAGTTTTCGTTATGAACTAGTCCAGCAGATGGCGACCTGCCTTGAGTAGTTGAGGAGAGGTCAGATGGGAGTCACATAAGTCTTGGTTTTATACTCAGCACATTCTAAAAAGCTCATCAAAATGCAAAAGTGAAACAACAAAAAGAGACCAAAACTACAGTAAGAAACTGCATTCACGAAGTCGTTTTTTATGTGTCCACATGTAACACAGGGGCGGATATAAATATTATAGCACCTACAAGTCTGGAATCACTTCCTACATCTTGTTCTAGAATCAGCTTTTGAGGAATGGAGAATGTGTCCCTTCTGCTGCTTTCAAGCTTCGGTTTCAGGACCTTGGCGGACCTTCAAAGGTCCTGAAATGGCTTTTGTGTACATGTGTATTGAGAGCAGGAACAGATGTACAAGGATTTCATGGGTGCAGGTCCTTCTCAATATAACATTTGGTGGGGCTTGGGCCCCTGGGCTGCCGCCCAAACCGCCTATATTATAATCCACTAGTAATGTAACATATTGGGGCAGATTTACTTACCCGGTCCATTCGCGATCCAGCGGCGCGTTCTCAGCGGTGGATTCGGATCTTCCGGCGATTCACTAAGGCATTTCTTCCGACGTCCACCAGATGTCGCTGCTGCGCTGAAGTTCTCCGAGGTCCGCCGGAATGCACCATCTTATACTTGGAGAAGGTAAGACACTTTTTTTTTTTTTAATGTGGCGGTTTCTCTGAATTCGTCGGGTTTCCGTTCGGCCACGCCCCCCGATTTCCGGTGCCAATGCGCCACAATCCGATCGCGTGCGCCAAAAACCCAGGGCAATACATGGAAAATCGGCGCAAATCGGAAATATTCGGGTAACACGTCGGGAAAACGCGAATCGGGCCCTTAGTAAATGACCCCCATTATGGTTCAATTATAGACAAAGTGGGCCTGTGCCTCTTGACATCTCAGAGAGTAAGGAACGTGTGGATTTCTGGGTAAATAGCAGGTGCAGAAGGCAACCATAATGTGCCTTATACCCCCCAGAAGATCTGTTACCAGCCTTGAAAACACAACCCAGAGTGCATGTGTCTAGAGGGGTTTGGAGGAATAGTCGTTAATAAACAAAGTAGTCGGCTATCAAAGGAAAAATAAAAATAAATAAATATGAGATCATTTAAACATTTTTGGTTATGACGATTTAAATTTTTACAATTCTTTATATTCTAAAACAAACAAAAAAAATCCTAAAATCCTGCAGTTCTCACACTGACCACTAGGGCCTAATGATTTGGTGATTCTTCCAGTTCTGTACTATGTATTACAATAATAGATGACACCTCTGTTATAGGATCTTCCGCTGCTTTACACAGTCAGCGACAATGGAAAGAAGTGTGCACTTGCAGTCAAGGCCACGCCCCTTTTGCACTGAGAAGCTAATTTGCATAAAGAGATAAACTGAATTTTCTCTATAATGACAGATTGCAAGGAGATGGAAGAGGTGTATCTGGGAAGCCTATAATGGGCCTTACACAATGCTGGTTTTACGTGAAGGGAATTTTTGTAGCTGGTAGAATCCCTTTAAAACTTTTCTATACAGATGCTATCAAATAACGGTGGATTTCAACGAAATCAGCGCGTTTCGGTTTCTATATGCGGGAATGTATATCGGCATGTATATATGTCTGTATAAGTAGGATCTCATGTGACATTGATTGATCATATACTTGACTTTATACTGCGCTGTAACACTGTAACAGAAAGGCCCAGTAACAGGTGATGTCACAGAGACCACAGAAGGTAAAAATGACACCGATAAATAATGGAACAGAATAACGTGCATATAAAACCTCGGGGCACATATTGAGTGTCTGACTATAAGGAAGGCGAGAAATATGTAGAAGACGCCATACATCATCCCAATATACATGCCATGTGCGTGTTATCCAGGCGGCGCCACTGCCCCCAGGCACATATACAGCAGGCGGATAACACACCCAGACACGCAAAGGATGAGAACAATGTGGAATCGCCGGGGGAGCTGGGGAGTTGGCTCCATCACCTTCACTCCGTTTGGGGCTTGTTACAATTCATTAAATCTATGTCATTTGATTTTCCCAGCCGTCACAGGGGCTGGAGCTCTGAACCAGAACTAGAACTTCCGCGCCTTGAAATTACTCTCCAGTGATCCAGAACATCAGCGACAACAAAAACTGGGATTTTCATCATGTGCTGTTCTATAGAAAAAGGAAGTTTTCCAGTTCATCTATCTATCTCATATCTATCTATTTCTCATATCTATCTATCTATCTATCTCATATCTATCTATCTATCTATCTATCTATCTATCTATCTATCTCATATCAATCCATCCATCCATCTATCATCTACCAATCATCTATTTATCTATCTATCTATCTCATATCTATCTATCTATCTATCATCTATCTCATATCTATCTATCTATCTATCTATCTATCTATCTATCTATCTATCTATCTAGCTATCTATTATCTATCATCTATCTATCTATCATCTATCTCATATCTATCTATCTATCTATCTATCTATCTATCTATCTAGCTATCTATTATCTATCATCTATCTATCTATCTTCTATCTATCTATCTATCTATCTATTATCTATCATCTATCTATCTATCTATCTATCTATCTAGCTATCTATTATCTATCATCTATCTATCTATCTATCATCTATCTATCTATCTATCTATCTATCTAGCTATCTATTATCTATCATCTATCTATCTATCTATCTATCTATCTATCTATCTATCTATCTATCTAGCTATCTGCAACATCCCCCACCGGGGCCTAGCCCTTGAGGTGAGGCCTGGAGACAGCCGGGGCCCGCGGTACCGGAGTGGCTGGCGGTTGCGGCCTAAGCACGCTATTGTCACGGTGCTTGGTACGGGGGAACCGGAGGGCTGTCCTACAGCCTGGCAGGTCTCCAGCAGGGTGGTGTTGGCAAGAAATGATGAGGGAGAGGCTGCTATAGCGGATCTCCCTGGGGCAACCCCTTAGTGTCCCGAGTGTGAGTCTCTGGGTGATGGACAGGGTGCCGGTGATGAAGGCAGCCGTATTAGCAGGGACCAGACGGAGACAGAAGTTGAAGAAAACAACTTACAGTTCTTTATTTGAACCGCAGGAACCGCAGCAAACGTGCCTTTAACAGGTAGGTAGGGTGCCGAGATGTGAGTTGGAGGGAGCCTCAGGAGATAGTTCACCAGCCTGGAAGTAGAGGGCAGGCTGGGAGGCAGCTGTGTCCTGGTAGGAAGCTTCAGCTTGTCCTGTAGGGCTTCAGGTATCACCTTCAAAGGTAAGATGATACCCCTTTTCCTCACTACACTAACTCTAGTCTAATGCTCCACTCTTCAGAGGCAGGGGCTAAGCTCTTCCTGCTCTGGTATGGGCTAGACAGAGATTACTCACTCACTCACTGATTCTCCTAGGATTCCACACTAGAATAATCATCCAGAACATTCCTGGCCAGAGGTTTTATTACCTCCCTTTGGTCAGGTGGTGGCTGCTCCTCCAATCACATCTCAGCTTACAGAGCACAGGATGTAACACATATCATTGGACAACAGCATCTTGCATCATACAAAATACTTAACTCCTGCCTTGCCAGGCAGGATTAACCACTGCAATACCCCTATGTCCTATCAGGACCATGTAGTGTGAGGTGATTACATGCAGGTGGGACGTATTCGCAAACCCTCTCTCGCCATTGCATCGGCGAGGGTGTTGCATACCCCGGGGGCAATTGAAAGAGCCGCCCTCGGCTCGACTATAGATGTTTTGGGACACAGAGGGGGCTAAGGGCACTTCTGGGAAGTGCAGGCTGTGTGAGGTGTAGGGACAAACCGCCCATGGTCCTGGAGACAGGCACCTGGGTTGGTGTCGGACTAAGACAAAAAAACATGTAGCTGTATGACAGTTGGTCGCTGACGCCATTAAACCGAACTGTACAGTAGGAAAGGTGTGGTGTCATGTCCTGTAATCCACTCCTTGCACCAAGGCCTGTATATTTGTTTTATCAACGCTTCTTCCCTGGCGGCAATTATCTAAGGTGTCTATCTGCATTGCGTTAGCATATGCGACACAAGTACCTCCTGACTGGTATCCTTACCCATGTATGGGTGGCATCCAGGTGCTAACTCTGTAACACCCCCGGTCCCCTAAAGACCCGCAGTTTACGGACTACCCCCATGTGCAAACCTCAGTTTGAGGGATCAGGTAGCGGTCAGTGTTTTTCAAAAGACGGTCCGACACAGCCACACTACAACCTGAAAAGCCTATGAAAGGGTTAATGCAGACTACTGGCATATATGACAGTGTGCAACAGGTTAATTCACATTGGCTTAGGAGCCCAATGGGTACACATCTTGAACGTTACAAACGTTACAGAGGTAGATAGGCTACTCAGGGTAGCACGATAGTAAATGTCTCTTTCCTGCAAAGAAAAGGCATAAAAAAGTGCAAACAGAATGTCCATACCTAAAAAGGAAGGCATTAAGTGCAAAATAATAAGTCAATAGCCACTTTTCCCTTGTAGTATCTGGCAAAAGTCTCACAGAAGGTCTCTAATGACAAAGTCCATCTTCTGGGTACAGCCCTTGATGTGGGGGAAAAGTGCACTGAAAAGCAAAGGGTCTCCTCTAGTGTAGAGGGACAGAGTCCTTTGAAGAAACTCTCTGCTGTGGCAGAGGAAGGGGTGCTATCATAGCACATGACAGTGTATAATCTCTTGACTGAGATAAATAAGGGTAAGAGTCTCAGGAAAGTCTCTGGCTCTTTGGGGTAAGGACAGAAATATACACAATATGTACAGTACCTGAAGTGGGCTACAGCCCTTCAGGGGTTACTCTGCATCTTCTTCGGTGGTAAGTACTTCGGTGTCAGAAAAACGTACCTGCCTCCTGCTTCTGCGTGTCACCAGCTGGTACTCCTGCAGGTACGCAGGAGCTTTACCTTTTGTCTCCCTTTGAGACCTTCGAAGTTCCGGCCTGGAGAAGATAACAATCTCCTCATCGTCGTCCTCTGATTCAGGCGCTGGAGTCGAAGTCTCAGCTGCCTCTGATGCTTCAGGGGTTGCAGACACTGGAGCCGGATCATCCTCCACAGGCAGCAGTATTGGAGACTGCGGTGGGGATGATGGTCTCTCCGAGGTACCTCTTACTGGAGTGGAAACAAAACAGAATTGAGGCACAGTCACAAGTTCCAAGAAACTGGGGGTAGGCGAACACAAGGAGGTCTGTAAGTTGGGGGTCGAGGTGAGAGGTGTAGACATAGGGGCAAAAGGACGAAGACATCTCTTCAGCCGGTTCCTATGTACCCGGAGTGGTGGACGGTCTCCTCTTGAAATCTCGTAGACTTCAGGGGAGAGACTGTCCCTAACTAGGTATGGCTCACGCTCCCAACGCCCATCTAGCTTACTGGTAGGATGGTTGTTGCGCAGCCACACTCGATCTCCTGGGGCAAAAGGCTCAGCACAGGCATTACGATCGAAGTCCCTTTTTTGTTTCTCTCGGGCCTCTTCCAACCGCAGATCCACAACTTCTCTGGCATCCGCCAGGCGCCTCTGGTGTTCGTGAACCCAGTCAGTCTGAGGGAGTAAAGACTGGGAATCAGGGGACTCCATGTCCCAGGTCATATCAGCAGGGAGATGGCCGTGTCTCCCGAACATCAGATAATACGGGGTGTATCCTGTGGAGCAATGAGTGGTATTGTTGTACAGGTACACTAATTCGGGCAACAGCTTTGGCCAGTCAGCCCTTTTTGCAGGGGTCAGAGTCCTCAGCATATTGATTAGAGTCTGGTTCATCTTTTCACAAAGCCCATTGCCTTGGGGATGATAGGCTGTGGTCCTCAGCTTCTTGCAGCCATATAGAGTGCACAGCTCCTGGAAGACTTGGGACTCAAATGCTGTTCCTTGGTCTGTAAGGATCTGGTCTGGACAGCCATAGGGGAGGATGAAGCTCTTCCACAGGGCCGCTGCGGTAGTCCTTGCAGACAGATCTCTGACAGGTACTGCAACCACAAATTTGGTATAGTGGTCGATGATCGTAAGAGCATAACTGTGACCGGATCTGCTGGGCTCCAACTTCACGTGGTCCAATGCCAGGATCTCCAAGGGCCGTTGGCTCACAATGGGACGTAGAGGGGCCTTTTGATTGTGTCGCTCTCCTCGAGCGATGGCGCAGGCTGGGCATTCTCGACACCAGGCTTCAATGTCGGACTTCATGTTGACCCAGAAGAATCGCCTTCGGAGGGTGGCTTCAGTCTTCTGAGCGCCAAAGTGCCCGGACTGGTCATGGTACATTTCCAGTACTATCTTGGCGTCCCTCCTGGGAATCAGAATCTGGTATATCCGATCATAAGTGATAGGGTCCAGAGTTCTTCTCTTTAGCAGACCCTGGTGCATGCTCAGAGCCTTTCTCTGGCGCCACAATTGAGACAGTTCTCCATCAGCTCTTCTGCGCCGGATTCTTTCAGGCACTCGCCCACTAGAGAGATAGTCCATTACTTCTCCTATGGCACGGCTATCAGCCTGAAGACTCATCCAGAGGTCCTTTTCCGCAGGGGGCTCTGACTCTTCCTGAGGAGTAGCTGGCGCTGCCTCTGTCGGTAGGGAGTAAACTCTCTGGGCATCTTGACGCACAAACCGGGCATAGAACGCTGGCATCTCCACATCTTCCCACTGAGCATCCGTGGAGGGTCCCTCCCACTGGTCAGGGAGACGGGACAGAGCGTCGGCGTTGTCATTGGTCTTACCAGCCCGGTACTTGATGGTAAAGCTGAAATTGGCAAGTCTGGAGGCCCACCGTTGTTCCAGTGCTCCAAGACGTGCGGTGTTCAGATGCGCCAACGGATTATTGTCTGTGAAGACAGTGAAAGATGATGCAGCTAGGTAGTCCTTGAACTTTTCGGTCACAGCCCAGACTAACGCCAGAAACTCCAACTTGAAGGAACTATAGTTCTGGTCGTTTTGCTCCGGTTCTCGGAGGGAACGGCTGGCGTAGGCTATGACCCTTTCAGTTCCGTTTTGGAGCTGGGATAATACCGCCCCTAGACCTTGCTTGCTGGCATCAGTGTATAGGGTGAAAGGCAGACTATAGTCTGGATATCCCAACACCGGAGGTTCAGTCAGCCGTTGCTTGAGCATCTGGAAGGCAGCTTCTCGTTCGGCCGTCCACTCAATGGATACTCGGGAACGTTGGCTCTCTTTTGGCAGGCCCCTTAGAAGCTCTTGCAGGGGAGCCGCCAGCTGGGCAAACTTCGGGATGAAACGCCTGTAATAACTGGCAAATCCCAGGAAGCTTTTGATGTCCCGTACGGTTGATGGGGTAGGCCAGTCGTGAACAGCTGCAATCTTCTCTGGATCTGGCTCAATTCCATGAGCGCTCACCACATGTCCCAGGTACTTGACGCTAGGTTGTAGCAGGTGGCACTTGGATGGCTTGACCTTCAACCCATGTTGGGTCAGGATTTGGAAGACTTCAGCCAGATGGTGGAGGTGGTCTTCATAAGTCTTGGAGTAGATGATGATGTCGTCCAAATATAGCAGGACGGTCTCGAAGTTGCGATGACCCAAACATCTCTCCATCAGCCGTTGAAATGTGCCTGGGGCGTTGCATAGCCCAAACGGCATGTTGTTGACCTCGAACAAGCCCATTGGGGTGGTGAAAGCCGTCTTCTCTCTGTCTTCCGGTGCCATGGCCACTTGCCAGTAGCCACTGGTCAGGTCCAGGGTAGAGAAGTAGGCAGCTGACCCTAGGGCTGCGAGGGATTCCTCGATTCGAGGCAAAGGATAGGCGTCCTTGTGGGTGATATTGTTGATCTTCCTATAGTCAACACAGAATCGAAGGGTTCCATCCTTCTTCTTCACAAGGACCAGCGGGGCAGCCCATGGGCTGTGACTCTCCCGGATAACGTTGGCTGTCTTCATCTCTTGTACCAGCTTTTTCACCTCTTGGTAGCGGGCTGGAGGTATGGGCCGGTATCGTTCCTTGATAGGAGGATGAGAGCCAGTAGGGATGGTATGTTGGATCAGAGTAGTCTGCCCAAAATCCAGTGGGTGTTTGCTGAAGGCCTGGTGGTGCTTCATAACGACATCCAGGACACCTTGTACTTGGTCTGCAGGAGTAAAATCGTCGTCTCCAATATTGAGCTCAAGCCACCAGGATTGCTCGGCAGGCTCACCTTCAGCACTTGGCTTCACTTCCAACTGTTGGGAGGCAGACAGAGCAGTTTCCACCAAGTCTTCAGGATGGACACTGAAGAGAGTGGCTACGGCTTGGTACTTTCTCAGATCCACTGGGGAGTCTCCCACATTTAGTAATCGAATGGGTACTTGTCCTCGGGATACAGTGACTAGGCTCCTGGCGGCTAGAATGGGCAGGTCTTCATCAGCTGGTAGAGGTTCTACTATCGCCTGGTAGTCTTGACCTTGGACGCCCATGCAGGCTCGACACCATACTAACGTCTCAGTCCCAGGTTGAAGGCGGACAGGTTGGGGATCCTTGATCCGGGCTCTGCAGATTTCTCCATTAGGGCCAGCAAACTTCTGTTGCGCCGCTAGAACCTGCATAGTCTCTTGAATTACCTTCCGGGAACCGTTGGGCACTGTTGGCAGGGAGTCGTGGAGAGCCTTCAGCACTTCAGGGTAGCAATTGCGGAGGACATTGGTACCCAGTACCAGGGAGAAGTTACCGTTTTCGGGCACACGTGTCACCACTACGCCCTGTCTGGTTAACTCAGTGTCTCCAATGGTTAGCGTGGGCTCCCAGTAGCCACGGATGGGTACGGGTTTTCCGTTCGTAGCAATAATGTTCAAGTAAGCCTTTGGAGGCTGGACTAGGGATGCTTTTCCTCGGCATTTCTCGAAGGCAGCACTCCGGAGGGTGGTCACTTGAGAGCCGGTATCAATTAAGGCCGGTAGGGTAACTCCATTGATGGTTACATGAACCATGGGGCGAGTCCCCACGAACCTGGGCATCCAGTTAGCATCTCGGGGACTTACAAGTTCTTCCCTTGGAGGTCGTCCCTTAGCTCCAAGGGTTTGTCGTTTAACTGACGACAATCATTCTCTTCATGCCCATATTTATGGCAGTAGCTGCACCGCTGGCGGGGTTTCTTCTGACTCCAGGTGCTTAACGACTTCGCCTCTTTTGGGCGCTGCTTAGTCGGAGATTCACGAGGAGTAGCTGACCGTACCGGGTTCTCTGGAGGTTTCCTCCTCATAGCGGAGACAGTCACTTCCACCTGGGTCAACCGATCGAGGATTTTATGCAGGGTGTCCGCCAGATTAGAGACCTGTCCTGCTAAGTCAGCAACTTCCGTAGCCGCAGGAGTAGGTGATGTCGACTGCGTTGGATAGCAAGCTAGAGCAGATTCCTCCATTTCCACGGACTCAGGCTCTTTCTGCGGTCCAGTAGGCGGTCGGTCCCCTAATATGTCAATGGCAGTTTCCTTAAACTCAAGGAAGGAGGCCTGGGCATGTTGAGAAGAGATGATCTTTAGTTGACACCTTTGATTTCTATCAACAAGTCCATTAATAAATTGTTCCCTTAAGGTTTGATCAGAGGTTTCAGCGTCTTTGGGCTCCAGGCAGGTGATGGCCTTCCATGTCTCCTGTAGGGAGAGGGCAAAGTCTCGGAGGGACTCTTGGGGTTTCTGTCTTTTCCTGAAGAATTTCTGCTTCAACTCGGAGACAGTACACTTGTCAAAGGTGTTACGTAGCCTATCAAGAATCTGGACCACATTCTGACACTGTTCTCGGGGCCAAGACTTGACTTCCCGGAGAGCGGGTCCTTTCAACTGCCCGATGAGGATGCCCACTTTCTGTTCCTCTGTGAATGGGAGCAAGGCGAAGGTGGCTAACAACTTGTCCCTGAATTCAGGGAGAGTATGTGATTCTCCCTCGTAGTAGGGTAACCAGGGGGCCCCCAGATAGTAGGGCATAGTCAGAGGCATCATGGTGGGAGTCCCAGGGACACTAGCTGTAGCGGGGCTGAAGGGACTCTCTGGAGGACTTAACATGCTCCGGTACCCTGAGGAGGGACCAGGGGACGGGACTTGCGTCAGTCCCGTATCTTCGTCCTGGGTGGACATGACTGGCCTGGCTGAGGGAAGCCTGTAGGGTTACACAATGTCCGTTGCTATGGGCGATGGCTAGAATGGGACGTGGGCACTTTAAGACACAGTCACTATTCCCTGGGAGGTGAGCCAATAACCTAGCATCGGAAACAATCTCTACCCCCCTTTAACTTCCCCAGCGGTACTCACTCAGGATCAGCCGCGGTGACAGGACAGCTCCGGTGCATGAAGGACTCCGTTCCCAATGTCCGGCAGACAGCAGGGGCTCGGTGATGCTCAGCGGTGTTCTCCTCCAGTCGCAGGACACGTGCGCCGGAACTCCGGATGAGGCGCACGCTGCTGGCAGGCTTCAGGCGCGGCCTGCGCCGAAATCCAAGATGGCCGATTAACCCTCTTCGTTGCCGGCCGCACACGCTCCAGCTCCTCCTCCACGGTAGTTCGCGCCACTCGCGCAGGGGGCGGAGCCTAGTGACGCCTCTGGAGTTCCCGCCAGTGAGGATTTGGCGGGCTGGAAATACTTGCTGCGCCACACGCCTCTGAGGTAAATGCTTCAGGCGCAGCAGCGCCGGATGTAGCAGAGCTGAAACAGTTCTTGCAGGAATTAACCTCTTGAGTGCTGGAGCGGCGCTCGACAGCACGTGGCAGCAGTATAAAGTTCAATGTAGAAACACACAAATACTTGGGCCTAAACCCGGATGGCAGCAGGGTTAGGCAGCACAGTCTTTTAATAAAGGAAAGTCTTTAATGCCGTGATAAGGCACAGAAGTAAATATCCTGTTCGTGACGCCACTTGCAACATCCCCCACCGGGGCCTAGCCCTTGAGGTGAGGCCTGGAGACAGCCGGGGCCCGCGGTACCGGAGTGGCTGGCGGTTGCGGCCTAAGCACGCTATTGTCACGGTGCTTGGTACGGGGGAACCGGAGGGCTGTCCTACAGCCTGGCAGGTCTCCAGCAGGGTGGTGTTGGCAAGAAATGATGAGGGAGAGGCTGCTATAGCGGATCTCCCTGGGGCAACCCCTTAGTGTCCCGAGTGTGAGTCTCTGGGTGATGGACAGGGTGCCGGTGATGAAGGCAGCCGTATTAGCAGGGACCAGACGGAGACAGAAGTTGAAGAAAACAACTTACAGTTCTTTATTTGAACCGCAGGAACCGCAGCAAACGTGCCTTTAACAGGTAGGTAGGGTGCCGAGATGTGAGTTGGAGGGAGCCTCAGGAGATAGTTCACCAGCCTGGAAGTAGAGGGCAGGCTGGGAGGCAGCTGTGTCCTGGTAGGAAGCTTCAGCTTGTCCTGTAGGGCTTCAGGTATCACCTTCAAAGGTAAGATGATACCCCTTTTCCTCACTACACTAACTCTAGTCTAATGCTCCACTCTTCAGAGGCAGGGGCTAAGCTCTTCCTGCTCTGGTATGGGCTAGACAGAGATTACTCACTCACTCACTGATTCTCCTAGGATTCCACACTAGAATAATCATCCAGAACATTCCTGGCCAGAGGTTTTATTACCTCCCTTTGGTCAGGTGGTGGCTGCTCCTCCAATCACATCTCAGCTTACAGAGCACAGGATGTAACACATATCATTGGACAACAGCATCTTGCATCATACAAAATACTTAACTCCTGCCTTGCCAGGCAGGATTAACCACTGCAATACCCCTATGTCCTATCAGGACCATGTAGTGTGAGGTGATTACATGCAGGTGGGACGTATTCGCAAACCCTCTCTCGCCATTGCATCGGCGAGGGTGTTGCATATCTATTATCTATCATCTATCTATCTATCTATCATCTATCTATCATCTATCTCCTATCTATCTATCTATCTATCTATCATCTATCTATCTACTTATAATGCAGGCAGCTCTCCAGTATGAAGTCCATCTATGTATCTATCTATTTACAGTATTTATCTTTAGTGCTTGACAAAGGCTTTACTATTAAGAGGCCGGAACGTAGCCATCTAATAAATCATCTGATTTGCACTTAAAATTTTTGAAGTGCTGCCTTTTCTTCCCTTTTGTGTATTACATGAAGTTTTCTACACTTCGTCGGTTGGCCCTCGTGTACTAAGAAGTGTATAGGTCTGCAGTGCTGCTCTTATCTCTACTTTGTATCTATATTTATATATGGCTCGTTATATCCCTGGTCATATGATGTCACACAGGTGCACGACTCGCTATATCCCTGGTCATGTGATGTCACACAGGTGTATGGCTCATTATATCCCTGGTCATGTGATGTCATACAGGTGCACGACTCGCTATATCCCTGGTCATGTGATGTCACACAGGTGTACGGCTCATTATATCCCTGGTCATGTGATGTCATACAGGTGCACGACTCGCTATATCCCTGGTCATGTGATGTCACACAGGAGCACATCTCATTATATCCCTGGTCATGTGATGTCACACAGGTGCACAACTCGTTATATCCCTGGTCATGTGATGTCATAGGGTGGACGGCATCACATTGCCAGTAATATAACAAACCATACACCTGCTTGACATCACAACTTCAAGGATATAACTGTGTGACATTACATGACCAGGGACCAATCGAGCCATGCACCTGTGTGACATCACATGACCAGGGATCTAACGAGCCATGCACCTGTGTGACATCACATGACCAGGGATAGAATGATTGGTGCACATTTGTGATATCACATGACCAGAGATATAATGAGCCATACACCTGTGTGACATCACATGACCAGGGATATAAGTAGCCATGCACCTGTGTGACATCACGTGACCAGGGATATAATGAGCATAAATTGCAGTTTATGGTAACTTTGTAAATGAAGTTGGGGTCTGCAAGTCCCCGGGAGCTGCCCCATACAGAGGAGAACATCCGAGATCAGAGGACTTCCCAGAGGTCCTATTGAAGCCAGTGGAATCCAAGATGGTGCTATGTCTAACTAATACAGGAAGTCTAATTTTAGTCTAATGTCCCTCCAATCACCACAGTCCCAGTAGATCGCCTGAATTCAGGCATGAATAATGAATAAGGCATGAATGTCCTCAGTGCTAAAATTAATAAGATCACAAGTTATTGCACACATGGAAGTGTCTGTTCCTGGATGTGACAGCATGTGTTTACATAGAAGTGTTATAGTGAACCCGCCATGTGCTACATCGCATGCCATATGGATCCAAGCTTTCCCCCATAGAAGACAAAGAAGACTGTAAAAGCACATCTGTGTATATAGATCCATGCAAACACCTCAATACAGTCCCCCGGAGGAGCCCATTGTGCCAGGAAAAACTTACATGTAGCACAAATAAGTTAGCTTTTTGAAGGCAGGGGTCACCATTGGCTTTTCTACACAATTCTGTGAATGAAACCTTATCAAAACTGTAACCATTCATCATTCCCTTCTGCCTCCTTTCAATCTGAGGTTTCAGGACCCTTGGAGGACCTTCAAAGGTCCTGAAATGTCTGTTGTGTACATGTTTATTGAGAGAGAGCAATGATTTCAAGGGTGCAGGTCCTTTTAAGTATAAAATGTGGTGGGTGGTTGGGGTGGCCATGGGCCCCCTATCAGGCTTGGGTCCCGGGCAATTGCCCACACCCCCTATATTATAATCCACTACTTCTCAAACACCCTATGGACAGATATTGCAGTGTTCTTGAAAGAAAGCAGCCTTACTTATTAATGACATACATTGTATGTAGATTCCAGTAGCCTGCAGTGACCTTATACAACCCCATATAAGAGGAGCGTGACTCCACGGGGACGTCTTCTCACTTTATAAATGATAACGTTGTCATGATTCTGGCTCCTATTGTTATTAATGCTTGTAAAGGATTCGTCTTATAACAATCCACCTGGCCCCTGCGCACATAAGCAGAATTATTGGCAAAGCCCATCGCATAGCGATGTATAAAACTAGTACATCCCGGCTGTCCCAGTGGTCCCAGAAAGATGAGCTGAACAATGCTGAACCCAAAAATCCAGCAAACACATGATTCACAAAGAAATCTAATCTAAGTATCCAGCCGGCCTCTCCCTCCCCTGAAACATTGTGTCCACGATACGTAACAATCCGAGGCTACAATGTATCGCAAGGGTCACACCACCCCCTTACTGCTTGTAGGAACCTGGAATCGGGGGAGAATTGTCAGCGCTCGCCCACGCCTGGAGCGGCTCGAGGTCTTGTTTTCTCACTAATGACTTTGCCAATTAAAACATTTCTTATATAGAACTTAGTACTTCCAGTAGTGAGCGGTATTATTACATTGCTGGACGGAGTTTCTATTTTTACTATATTTTATGGTTACTATATGGGTAAAGCCAAGATGCCAAGAGGGTTAAGCCATTTTCTTTGGAACTAGTGAAGATTTTATTTGGAAGAGTCTTTGTGATTATTCCTTGAAGGGATTGGTGCAAATTTGAAAAGTGCTACCGATTTGACTACTGAGGCCCCCACCGGCCGCACCTTAATGTATAACATACCCTGATGTGAGAGGGGACCTGGGATGCAATTAAACCCAACTCCAGGAGTGTTAGGGGACCCGCAAAGAGAACGGTACTATGAACTATACATTAAAATTCAGGGGGTCGGTTGATTTTGTATCGGAGCCCAGCAGCTTAAAAGTTATGATATGAATGCAGGGGGGTCAGGGATTTGCTGCACCAGTTATGTCATTGGCAGTGGCAGAGATAGCCAAATATTAACTATATAGGCAGATACATCCATCGCCAGTCCACATTGGGATCAGGGAACACTGCTCCAAACCCCTCTATTCTCCTTGTCACTGGGGGTCTCAGCAGTTGACCCCCATTGTACAAAACTCAATCTCTAACCTGTTTAAAGGCGGTGCATAACATGGGTTGGACAACCCCTTTAACTGAGTCAGTTACAGTTATACATAATATGACGTTTGTTCTCTGTAAACAGCCATCATAATAAGAAGGATGGGATCTATTTTTATGATTTCTGTACACTGGGCTGTCACTTATCGGATGTCAGAACCGGTTCTTCTAGTCCAGGGGCCTGCTTTAGACTCAATGTGAAACATAACACTCCCATATGTAGGACGTTAACCCCATAGAAGTAGCAGATTTGTATCTACTTCTGATAAGAAGTTTACTTCTTTTGGGAGAGGTCATGCTGTATGGTAATTGTGACTGCTTTATACTCTTTGTTTGGGGGCTTGGTATTTCTTTAGACTCGCCTCTCCTAAAATAATAATGATACCTGTTTCTTCTCCTTATTTCTGCCTTTGAATAGCACCAGATTTATCACAGTGCCCGATTCGCGTTTTCCCAACGTGTTACCCGAATATTTCCGATTTGCGCCGATTTTCCCTGTATTGCCCCGGGATTTTGGCGCACGCGATCGGATTGTGGCGCATCGGCGCCGGCATGCACGCGACGGAAATGCGGGGGGCGTGGCCTAACGAAAACCCAACGGATTCGGAAAAAGCGCCGCATTTAAAACAAAAAAAGTGTCGCTTGGGACGCGCTTACCTTCACTTGCTCCAGCTCGGTGAATTCCAGTGCGTTCAGATGCTTTTCAGCGCAGCAGCGCCACCTGGTGGACGGCGGAGGAACTACCTTAGTGAATCCCGGCCGGACCCGAATCCACCGCAGAGAACGCGCCGCTGGATCGCGAACGGACCGGTTAATCTGCCCCAGTGTCTGATACTGGATGCTAAATCTGGAGTAGTTTAAGACTTTGAAGTCTAAGGCCCCATTCACACAACTATCGGAGCAACATATATTTGCGGCCGGATATATGCCCCCCCCATAGATGGCTATAGCACCCGGGCTTGGTACGGTGAGCACAACGACAACATTGTAGTATTTCATCCTAGTTTGGATACTGTTATTCCCTTTTTCGGATGTACTTTATGTTTTTCATGTCATTCATCTGTTATATTTTATACTTCCCTCACCGGGATATGTTTTCAATATGTATCTTATTTGGAGAGTTTCCCACTTAGATTTGCCATTCTTTACTTTTTTAGGAGACATATTGCCATCTTTCCTCCTCTTGATCTGTGATCAGGCTAGTCCCCTCTCTTTGCCTATCCACTTGTTACATGGTAGGGATCTGAGTCCTCCCCAATCCTGATGTCAGGCACCAGGGGTAGTGGACCCACTGGACCACCGGGGACGATGATGTAAGCCGACACCTGGGACCGGAATCTAAGTGGTACAGGTTTTCACCAGAGTCCTCCGGTAAACGGGTTGGACTTGCTGCGGCGTGGTACCACCAGGTCGTTCCACAGGTGCAACTTTGCGGTGTCAGCCAAGGCAAGGTACAGAAAGAGGCAGAATGGTGGTCAGGGACAGGAAGGAGGTCGAGACAGGCAGCAAAAGATCAACGTCAGGAACAAAGCAGGAGGTCAGGGCAGACGGAACAGGATCAAAGTCACGTACAGAATCAGGGTCACAACAGATTTCGTTCTGAATATGTTCTGATTCACTTTGGATGAATCTTATCCATGTTAATAATAACAGAAGTCTGACAGATATGTTAAAATATCTATTCATTTCAATGGAATTTTAACGATTTCCGTTATTGTCTGCTTGACTTCCAGTATTATCGTTTTAGTGAAAACCGACAATTAAAAAAAATTAACAAAACAATATAGAACCTTTTCATAAAAAAGAAAAATTGTGTTTAAGAAGAGTTGGAGCAACTTTTATTTAAATAATCCGAATTACATCTTGAATGATTCGCTCATCTCCAGTCTGAGACAAGGGGTTAATCTTCTGATCCTTAGGATTTACTCCTTTACAAATAGAGTAGAGCAGGGCCTTAGCCAGTCCTGCTCCGGGATCTGGCGTAAAGAGGATGCGGTAGCCTTGAAATCACACAGTAAATTGTATTCCCCTCCTGAATTAATTCTTTGCTGAATGTCCTCTTACAGATGTTGTGCAATGTTATACTTTACTGCCTACATATTACTAGTTCAAAGGCCCCACACACCCAGCGAGGGCCAAAGGAAACGCTCCAGTAACTTCTACTTGGCAACATGACCTCAGCGGCTTAGTGCAAGAGACAGGATGAGGTTTTGCATCGGTCTGAGTGAGAGAAGTCTGTAAAGACTGATTCACATTACCATAAATCCTCAGATATGAGGGGCAATCACATACAATCTACACACTGACCACTAACCAGAAACCCAAACGTGCCAGATGAAATATGGAAACCTCTGCTATACTGAAGGAAGAGGAAGAGCAACTGTTATCTTTATGATTTAAGCACATTGATCACCAATCACCATGGTTTCCTAATGAGAAGCCCCATAGGCATCGAAATAACCTGGAAAGCCCCTAAGGGTCAGAAAAAAAGAAAGCATACTGACCCTGCTCTGGCCCCTAGTTTCTGCATCACTCCTTGGCTTCTGGCACTGCGACTAACCAAAAGTTCTGGAGCATCACCTCCTCTGACCACAGGATGTCACTTCCTCTGACCACAGGATGTTACTTCCTCTGACCACAGGATGTCACTTCCTCTGACCACAGAATGCCACTTCCTCTGTGCCCAGGACGTCACTTCCTCTGGTAACAGGACATCACTTCCTCTGACCACAGGATGCCAATTCCTCTGACCACAGAACGTCACTTCCTCTGGCAACAGAATGTCACTTCCTCTGACCACAGGACCTCACTTGCTCTGGCCACAGAACGTCACTTCCTCTAAGACCTGAATCTTACTTCCTCTGACCACAGTATATCAATTCCTCTGGCCACAGGATGTCAATTCCTCTAAGACCAGGATGTTACTTCCTCTGATCACAAGATGTTACTTCCTATGACTACAGGATATCAATTCCTCTGTCCACAGAACGTCACTTCCTCTGACCACAGAATGCCACTTCCTCTGTGCCCAGAATGTGACTTCCTCTGTGCCCAGGATGTGACTTCCTCTGACCCCAGGATATTACTTCCTCTGACCCGAAGATATCACTTCCTCTGACCACAGGATAGCACTTTTTTTGTAGTCCCATTCTCCCAGGAGGCCAATCATTAGCCAGACCAGGTCCCAAAAGCCCCACGAACTTCCTGGTAGGTTGTGTTACTGTAGACCCAAAGATTCAGAGAGACACTGGTAGCAGGATTCCTGGAAAGACCCTTTAAAACTACTGACCCCAACAATCAAAATCAACGCTAAGACCCTCAGCTATCATGTACTCCTTATATAGTCCTGGTCCTTTCATATTAGATAGAGGCACCACTAATGGTCCTGGTGCTGTATACACCCGTAGCCTGTCAAGCACCTGCCTACAGTCACCCATCTTTTCCTAGTCCTGATAGAAATGATCAGCGCTATGGATAAAGACCTACAAGGAGGTGTAACCATTCATATTGTATTGGAAGAATTTTTAGATTTCGACTATCCACATTATGTGTGATCCCCCGTACATGACATCCGGCAGGTAGGATTGAGCACCCGCTTTCACAGCTGCACAGGGTTTTTCATACGTATCCATCGCAATTACAGGGAAATCTCAAAACTTGCGGGAGAGAATAGTTACTTTAGATTAAAGCTTGTCATGTTTATTGTTCTAAATGACTTCAATTTTCTCATCTTTTCCTCGCTTTTGCCAGCGCATCGATTTTATTTGGAAGCTGCGCGCAATTTTAGAGAAAAAAAACAATATTACATAAAAGTGAGTGTGGTCGGTAACAAGGCAGAAATCTTTTTTCTGTGTTTTTGTAGTATGGCTATAAACACCCCAGTACAAGGGTACAAATACTTAAAGGGGATATTCTGGGTTAAAAATATATGTTGCAGCACAAAGTGAGACAGGGAAATGTAACAGCCTGTGAATCTGCAGCACACAGGGGCTCTGCTAACTCCCCCAGAGCCCTTCTGCCTCATTAGCATAATTATAAGAGGTGATTTTTAGAAGGAAGAAGGCCACAAATAGAAAATATTAGGAGATTACCACAGTCACAGTGCCTGGATCTATGAATAACTGTTCCTTGTATATCATTTGGTTTTTCATGGTAGACTTACTCTAAAGGCCATGCATGCCCCGTGAGGTTGTTCTGTTTATATCGATGTTTGATTTTCCAGTGTTATCATATCTTGCCAGTAAAGTATAGTGTCCTGGCTTGGTGAGAAGCCATGGATGTAGGTCAGGAAGGAATTCATTCTCCATATGGAGATTGTCTTGGCCATCCATCCTTTCAAGCATATAAAGTTTTAAAGGTCATGTTGCTCCACTGGGGATTTCTGGACTTTACAAAATTTGGGTGGCAAAGGTTTAAGGAAAATTATTCCCTTCCTGACCCAGGTCCATGGCCTCTCACCTGCCCAAACCAGTTCTCAATACTGTACTCACAAATTGTAATAACATCAAAACAGAGATGTGTATAGATAAGACTTTGAGATTTGGCTATTATCCCATGTCACTAGGCTTCTTGAAAGTCTGACATAGACATAGCGGGAGCTACCTTATTCAAGGACTGAGGTATAGTTTTCCTTGCAGATCAGGGGAGAAGATTTTAATCCAGTTGTTGGGGAGCTCATAGTTCCCAGTGGTGGAGCTTTCTTCTGTTAGACATATGAGAAGTCGCCTATATACCGTCACTACCAGTTACAGTCCAGAATAGTTTCCGTTTTTACGAGCAGTGGTTTTCTGATGTCAATCGTCAGGGTGGGATTGATCTACTTTGAGCCCACCAGAGGAGATGAGACAGAAGCCCAAGTTATACAGAACAGGTGTGTGACTCCACAGCATCATAACTCTGCTGGACCATCTTCTGTCCGGGCCGGAGCCTACTGGAGGGTCTTCTCGTTCTCTCTTCCCAGCTTCTATCTGTATATATGATATGGTCTTTCGGCGGACCACCTGGACCGCCGAGCCCTGACCCTGACAGATTGATGTGGGCAGATGAAAGTCAGACGTTCCTCCCGTCATCTGTGTTCTGTTACTCACTTCAGCTGCGCCGAGTCCCTAATCCCAAAACATCTTCAAAGCAAAAAAAGTTTTGATGCTAAGAAATGTCCCAAATCCTATAAATTTATCATGTGCACAACATGTTCATGTAGGACGACTTTATCCCCGGCATGACACTCTGGAAGCAATATGATGATATCACGCAGGGTACTGGGGTCTTCAGGAGTGGTCCTCAACCTCTGGTTCTCCAGCTGCTACAACTACAAAACCTGACAAACATCAAAGACAGGGAATGCTGGGAGTTGTAGTTTTGTAACCGGTGAAATATAACATCATTGATCGGCTCCTGGTTTCAGTAGGCCCCTCGGAGACAGAACCCACGCAGGCCCCTTTACAGTAAACTCACATGGTGGCATTAAAAATTCTGAAACTAACACATCCTGTTCCCTAAAATATCCACTCAACCCCATTGATTACTTATGTACAGCCTTACGTGCCTCCCCCCAACAGCTCTGGGCCCCTTCACTTGCCCAGGGATGCCCAGTGCTAGCGCCAGCCCTGCCTATAAAATAATCCTTTCTTTAAGAAGTCCTGATGACATCATTGTTATACTGTAACATAGTGTAATATTTAGCGTGTTAGTATCACTATTAGCTGATTACTATTGTGTTCTGGTGTGATTGATATATTTGGGGCTTTCATCATATTCCATTGGGTGGTCATAAAAATAAACAGAACGCTATGAAAAACTCAAAGACGTAAGTGAAGGCCACGGAGATGCAGCTAAACCTGGATCTGTCACACCAATCACAGTTTATTGGGAAGTAAAGTCAGGGCTTTCGTTGACTCTGTGGTTCCAAGTTTTTGATGGAAATATAAAGGACCCCGTTAGAACTGAAGTCAATAATCTTATTTCATATCCAAAAAGGTCAATACTCTGATGTTACTGTATGACATAATGGGCAGATTTACTTACCCGGTCCATTCGCGATCCAGCGGCAGGTTCTCCGACGCTGATTCGGGTCTTCTGTCAGAGTTCACCGGAGTTCACTATCCTATCCTGGGTGAAGGAAAGTGTGTGTAAAGCGACATTTTTTTCTTTAAATTCCGCTTTTTTTCCAAATCCGTCAGGTTTGCCGATGGCCATTCCCCCCCGATTTCCGTTGCGTGCATGCCGGCGCCGATGCGCCACAATCCGATTGTGTGCGCCAAAAACCCGGGGCAATTCGGCGCAAATCGGTAAATGACCCCCAATGTGAACATATATTCTAAAGTTGAATACATCAGTAGTACAGATGATAATATTACACTTTGAAGGGGGTTTATGAAAGCTTGTGCTCTTAAAATCAGGCGTACAAGCCCTGAAATAGGCACTGTTTTTGACATATAGCCATATTTCTACCCTTACGCCGGCAACATGCCAGGTAAAGGTGTAAAAGGACAAAGAAGGTTTTTCATGGATAAAGTACCGTATATACTCAAGTTTAAGCCGACCCAAGTATAAGCCGAGACCCCTAATTTCAACACAAAAAACTGGGAAAACCTGTTGACTCGAGTATAAGCCGTGGGTGGGAAATCCATTGGTCACAGCCTCCCAGTATATAGTCTGCCAATCCCCCTGCACTAAATATTCTGCCAGCCCCTGTAGTATACAGCCTGCCCAGCCCCTGTAGTATACAGCCTGCCCAGCCCCTGTAGTATACAGCCTGCCCAGCCCCTGTAGTATACAGCCTGCCCAGCCCCTGTAGTATACAGCCTGCCCAGCCCCTGTAGTAAACAGCCTGTCCAGCCCCTGTAGTATACAGCCTGCCCAGCCCCGCAGTATACAGGCTGCCCAGCCCCTGCAGTAGGAAAAAAAATAACACTGTACTCACCTTTACGACGTCCCCCGTAGGTCCTCTTCTGTCTCCAATGCTTCGGTGCCGCCTCGGGTCCTTTGGTCCTCTTCGGATTCTTCCACTCATCTTTGGCTCCTCTTCGGGTCTCCATGCTCGGCCAGCACACAGAATGACGTCAGCCGCTTGCCGACATCATTGTTTGTGAGCCGCTGGCATCGCAAGGGGACCCGAAGAGGAGCGGAACTTCCCGAAGAGGAGCTGAAGGACCTGAGGTGGCACTGAAGACATAAGAGGACCTACGGGTGACGTCAGAAAGGTGAGTTTTGACTTTATTTTTAGTTGACTCGAGTATAAGCCGAGTTAGGGTTTTTTAGGGCTCCGGCCTCCTGATAAACGTACAGGACGGCTTTGCTGGCACTGGCAGGGCACTTCTACATTAGTGCTCTAGCCACCCTCCCACCCGCACACCACTCCATTCCCACTCCTGGACTGTATGAAAATCATGGACTCTCAAGTATAATTTTTTTCTACATTTTAAACATTTACTGCTTACATATGGTACCAAAACCAAAATTCTGTTGGCTTTCAGTTCCGCAGTTTAAGGATCTTGAACGGTCCTGGAAGGGCTCTAGATGTGTATTGGAAACTAGCAAGGATTTCAGGGCCGGGGGTCCCTCAGTTTATGGACAAGGAACCCCAAGTGGCCACTCCATCCGCCACATAATAATCTGTTACTGCTGATCCCCTTCTAATAGCCCAGGTGAGTAAACAATAGATGTTGTATCACAGGTTACATCTCAGGATGAGGTATTCTAGTCTCCCCGGTAGTACAGTAGATAATAAGGTGTCTTTAAATCCAAAAAGCTTCAGAAATTCCCAGTTTTGTTTTGTACAATGTTTCTATAACCTGAAATCCTCCCTTTCACTATAAAATATAAAATAAAAAGAACCTGACTTGATCCCAATCTGTAAGACCCGGCACAATATATCAGAGCCTAAAATATCTGTGGGCGGTGCATTAGGGTGCATTGTGTAGGGTCTGACTGGCGAACATATAGAAGCGCACAAGTCTCTATTGTCAGGAGGTATTAATGTTAAATTGATCCAGGCTCCACGAGAAAAATGTTCTACACGGATCGAGAACAAACGTGGAGCAGCTATAAACATTAGCGCTCGCTAACCTTCCTTTAGACCGCGCAGACCCATTGTGTGAGCCGCCTCCTTCTCCCTTTGAAAAAGGGGATTAGTGGTAAATTCCTCGTAAATTCACCGTATCACTGGCAAGTGCAAGTCTGATGAGTTTGGCCCTGGAAACAGGATTTAATTTCATGAATAATCCCTGTATTTTAAGTCTAGCAAAGGTTAACAAAAATGTGCTATGGATATTAACCCTTTCAGTGCACAGGGACTACAGTGTATAAAAGTCTGTCTTGAAGGAGACGGGTAAAAAAAAAATTACATTTTTACTGAAAGATCTTCTAGCAGTTGATAGATAGTTCTCAGATGGATAGATAAACATTAAAGATATGCAATATAGATAGATGATGGATGGATAGATAGATAGATAGATAGCTATGAGATAGATAGATAGATAGATAGATAGATAGATAGATAGATAGATAGATAGATAGATATGATATAGATAGATAGCTATGAGATAGATAGATAGATATGAGATAGATAGATAGATAGATAGATAGATAGATAGATAGATAGGAGATAGATGGATAGGAGATAGATGGATAGGAGATAGATGGATAGGAGATAGATAGATAGATAGATAGATAGATAGATAGATAGATAGATAGATAGATATGATAGATAGATAGATATGATAGATAGATAGATATGATAGATAGATAGATAGATAGATAGATAGATAGATAGATAGATAGATAGATATGAGAGATAGATAGAAAGATAGATAGATAGATAGATAGAAATGACTGATATGTTACAGATCAATACATAGACAGAACATATACATACACTATATAATACTTCTATAAATAGTTTTCCTCTGATATTAGGAGATGGATCATACTACACATATACACTGTTCACCTCATGAGAAAGAATGTAATACTGTATTAGGTATTTATGCCCCCATATGGGTTCACTTACTTCTGATGCCTCTTTGATTGCAAACAATTTCACTTTATTAAAAAGAGAAAAGTAATATCTGTGACCTCCTGGTGTTTGTATAGTCCTGAGAGGTGGGGGTCAGGGTGCTATTGTGGAGAGGGTCTCCCTGAGTAGTATTTGGGGCCTCCTGCACTCTGCCTGACCTCTTACCTCTGTGTCTTTTATGACATTCTTAGGAGCCAGATGTACTTATCTTTGTGTTTTCTTTGTGGTCTATGAGAGTCCGATACCTTGTTTAGTCAAAGGGCTTGTTATTACTGGGGATTTATTTCTGTAAGATTGTGTTTTCTTGGTAGATATAAGAATTCCTCGATAATGAGGGAGACAATTATTTTCTAAAATACTTGTGGGAAGGGTGGATGGGTCTTTCATTAAGGAAATGTGGCCAACTGAAAGATCTTCTAGCAGTTGATAGATAGTTCTCAGATGGATAGATAAACATTAAAGATATGCAATATAGATAGATGATGGATGGATAGATAGATAGATAGATAGCTATGAGATAGATAGATAGATAGATAGATAGATAGATAGATATGATATAGATAGATAGCTATGAGATAGATAGATAGATATGAGATAGATAGATAGATAGATAGATAGATAGGAGATAGATGGATAGGAGATAGATGGATAGGAGATAGATGGATAGGAGATAGATAGATAGATAGATAGATAGATAGATAGATAGATAGATAGATAGATATGATAGATAGATAGATATGATAGATAGATAGATATGATAGATAGATAGATAGATAGATAGATAGATAGATAGATAGATAGATAGATAGATAGATAGATATGAGAGATAGATAGAAAGATAGATAGATAGATAGAAATGACTGATATGTTACAGATCAATACATAGACAGAACATATACATACACTATATAATACTTCTATAAATAGTTTTCCTCTGATATTAGGAGATGGATCATACTACACATATACACTGTTCACCTCATGAGAAAGAATGTAATACTGTATTAGGTATTTATGCCCCCATATGGGTTCACTTACTTCTGATGCCTCTTTGATTGCAAACAATTTCACTTTATTAAAAAGAGAAAAGTAATATCTGTGACCTCCTGGTGTTTGTATAGTCCTGAGAGGTGGGGGTCAGGGTGCTATTGTGGAGAGGGTCTCCCTGAGTAGTATTTGGGGCCTCCTGCACTCTGCCTGACCTCTTACCTCTGTGTCTTTTATGACATTCTTAGGAGCCAGATGTACTTATCTTTGTGTTTTCTTTGTGGTCTATGAGAGTCCGATACCTTGTTTAGTCAAAGGGCTTGTTATTACTGGGGATTTATTTCTGTAAGATTGTGTTTTCTTGGTAGATATAAGAATTCCTCGATAATGAGGGAGACAATTATTTTCTAAAATACTTGTGGGAAGGGTGGATGGGTCTTTCATTAAGGAAATGTGGCCAACTGGTCACTGAAATTGGTGCAGTGGGTCTTACAATAACTGTCAGGACAGATATAATAGTAGAAATGAACAGACCGGTTCTGATCCAGGGTTCAGTTGTGATCCCTGCAACCCGGACATATTACCGGAAGGGCACCATGTTGCCAATCCAGCAAATTGATGCCCCTAGCTATTAGCCATGGCTGTGATTGGGCAGAGGTGTTGGCAAATTGATGCCACTAGCTACTAGTCATGGCTGTTACTGGCCGAGGGGACTGTACAGCCGTCGATTTGGCATTATGTCCGCAACCAAACCCTGGACCGAGTCTGCTCATATCTACACAATAGTCAAACATTGAGTGTCCTGTTGAATTGTAAATGGGTTACTGTGGCACATGGCTTGGCCATACCCAAATCGCTTGATTTACTTTTATGGGAATTCAACAGATTACAAATTGTTTTTGGAAGTCCTAAAGAGGTGAAAGGAGAGAGCTGGTCATGCATTGGCCACAAGATTGGGGGTTAGTGTCTTCCACCTTCCCAATCATAATAATGCTTATTGCAAGTGGTTGACTTCCTTTTATGCAAACAAAAAGTTAATGCAAACTGTTGATCAGTGTTACGTTGACACTACAGGAAAGCTTCTGGTGTATGTGCTGAACGTGTCCATAGATATATAGCAGCAGGTGGGAGGAATCCTTTTTGCCTTCATCTGCTCACTATACGTCATGCGCAGCAGGAAACACTGGATGAAAATGTGCAGCAGTCTGTGCTTTTTTATCCTTCTTCCAACTGGAAGGAGCATTATATGCTCAGTGGACATTAGAAGCTATGGGTATGGATGCAACTGTATGGCATCCATACCCGACCTCTGCTAAGTGTACGTTCTTATAGCTTCCTATGTCATGTAACTGTACATATAAGTTGGCAGCAGCAAATCACTGGCTCCTGCTGATGTCTTAACTGCCTTAGTCCTAAATAGGTCCAACTATACACCCACTTCAAACCATTACTCATGTCTACTAGATTATTCATGGGGTTTGTCTTCTGCTTCATCCTTATAGGGGTTATATGGGACTTTTGGGTCATCCAGTGATCACAGGAATCTCAAGCGCCTCTGAGTATTTTATATGCTCAGTCCGTTTCACATATACGTGGACATTACACAAAACTTAATGGGTCACTCACTGGTGAAGGATCTATACAGAACTTCTTTCATGTAACCCTTGGGGGAAGAGGCACTTGTGGGCGCCCATTGTGCTCATTTCTAGGGGTCCAAGAATCTAGACCCAAAGGGATTGGACCTGTTTATGTGGATAGGGGATAAGACTTTGAGCTGTGCCAGATCTTTGTCCCACCTGAGGAGTTAGTGTAGCTTATGGTTCCATTGCCATCAAAGCGTTGGGTAGTCATAACCAGTTATTGGGTAAAATAGTCCATAATGGTAGGAAAATGGTGCAGATAACTAAAATCTGAAGACTGGGTTCATAGTACAAGCTTATAGGAGCTGATAATCTAATATTTTCTAATGCCGGGGATGTTGAGCTCTTCAAAAAGGCTTCATGATGTTCCAAAGACAAGAGCTCTCAGCATTAAAAAAATATTTTATTACTTTTGATTCATTTTACTTTGATCCCCTTCCTCACATTGTTATCCAGAAAAGCCAGCTGTCAGCAGACACAATGCATTGATCTAAGAGCTGCAGGTTTTCGGGGGATAGGTTTATGGAGAGCATTGTTAAAAATACAAGATTTGAAGAACTCACTACATTACCAAAATTGGAAATATTTCTCTTCTCTGAAGAATAATGTCTGACCAGATGTTGCTGAAAATTGGCAGAGGAGACGATATGTAGTCACCTTTCCAACTGTTCATGTATATAAAATACAGTATATAATTTTTTTTCTCGATTTTTGGATCTGGGGTTTCAAATTAATGGGGCAGATTTACTTACCGGTCCCTGCGCGATCTACGAGGTGCATTCCCCGACGAGAATGCACAGCTGCTGCGATTCACTACGAGCGTGCGCCCGATATCCTGCATGTGCTGCACCTTCTTCTTCCTGGTGCATGTAAGTGCTTGGCTTGCAACACAATTAAATGTTAAATCCCGCGCTCAGTCCGAATCAGTCAGATCCTCCGACGCCCCCCCCCTCGATTTGTGCCGCATGAAAGCAGCCGCCGATGCGCCAAAATCCCCAGTAAACTGCGGTGCAAATCAGAAATCGACTGAATATCCGACGATAGTGCGGTCCACGGACCCTTAGTAAATGAGCCCCAATGTCTTTACATATTGGGGCAGATTTACTTACCCGGTCCATTCGCGATCCAGCGGCTCATTTTCTGCGGTGGATTGGGGTCTTCCAGCGATTCACTAAGGCAGTTCCTCCGACGTCCACCAGGTGTCGCTGCTGCGCTGAAGTCCGCCGAGGTCCGCCGGAGTTCACGATCCTATTCCTGGAGAAGGTAAGCGCGCGTCCAGCGACACTTTTTTTTAAATGCGGCGGTTTTGTTCGGCCACACCCCCCGATTTCCGTTGCGTGCATGCCGGCGGCGATGCGCCACAATCCGATCGCGTGCGCCAAAAACTCAGGGCAATTCGGGGGAAATCGGCGCAAATCAGAAATATTTGGGTAACGCGTCGGGAAAACGCGAATCAGGCCCTTAGTAAATGACCCCCAGTATCTTATTTTGAGTCTTACACCTTCCTATCATAGAGTTACATCTCTATTTTTTAAATAAATAAGTAGAATGTCCTGGAAATTTTGGTCAACCATTCGGAAACTAGCAATGACAATCTGCTTTGGGTTCCTAGACAAACTGACAACAAAGTGTTTTCTTGATGTCCCCTTCCTCACCAATCAGATGGTAATCAGAGCTGTGAAGGTAACAGGGGTGCACCAGCCATGAGGCAATTTGAGCCTTTTGCCTTCAGCAAAATGGGGGCAGAATCAGATGAATAGCCACCTGCTACAAAACAGGACCTGCCACTGAAAAATAGTTTCTCTTCACACCTGATGTCAGCATGGGTGTGTGACACTGCATGGAGAACCCACTTACTATAAAAAATAACCTGATACATTACTTTTGGATGGGGTGGAGGGGGTGCAGGTCTAAAGCTCATCCAATACAGCAAAGAGTTTAAGTTCACCACTGGTGAACATTGGTCAGAGGAGATGGTCCACACATGTTTGTAAGAGATAGAGGACAAAGCAGAGAGGGCACAGAATCTAGTGTAGTATGTTCAGATACCCAAAAAGTGTTGTGACAAGTGGTAGGTTGGACTCTCACCTGTCACCAGATACAAAGCACTTGGAAATGTTGTAGCAACCAGTATCCGCCTTTTTGGACTCGCTCACGCTCCAGGGCACAGATGGGGATGTCTCATTGATCAGATGTAATCTAAATGTGAATTGGCCAATAAGTGTTGTATTTTCCCACAGGAGAAATATAGTATTACATATTATTTATTTAAATCAATGGGTTGGCTGTGTAATGTAGGACGGGTCAGGTCCTCCAGAGTTGTAGTAAGCACTCTGTGTTTTGGCCAAGAGATAAATATAGCCAGTGGGGGAAATTGGTGGAACCAAGTATTAGGGTTTGTCTAATGCACAACTCTGTTCACGGTGTGCATGGGGTGACAAACAGTTATCCAGGAGGCGTAATCGGTAAATCTATAAAATAAAGAGTATTTACTAAAGTTACAATTCCATCATTGTCTTCGTACTTTGTATGGATATTGCTCCTTTCATAGCTGGATAATGGAACTCTATAGTTATCAATTCTTCTAGAATAATGACATAGTCATCAAATTTAAGGATCCTTATAGCAGAAAAGAAGTGGACAAGGACACTTTTTCCATAACATACACTCATGTAAGATTCCATGTCTTGAGGATTTCCCATAGAGAAAACCATTTGAAATTAAAGGGGTTCTCTAAATTAAAGGGGGTCATTATGCTACCCCCTACAATTTTCCAGTAAAAAAGGAAGTCCTATTATTAATGGAGTTGCAAGTTTTGCCAAAATAAAAAGTCCCTTTAAAATGAAATATTCTCTACTTTTTTCACTAAAGATGTTGGAGTTTAGGAAATCTTTCACTAAACCTTCCTTGAGCGAAATAAATAAATAAATTGCCAAGGGAAAGACATATTTCTATTGCGTTATCCCAGCAACCATATGTTATTCTCTGCCCCTGAGGATAGCGACCAAAAAAATCGTAGACGCCGCTGCTTTAATCAGTGCATAATTTACGTTATTAATGTTTTAACCATTAGATTGTCTCTGTTTTCTTGGAGTTTGTCGGAGCCATTTTCATGCATAAATTCATGTGTATGTCATGCTTGTTATACTCGGAGGTTGTATAAGGAATTATAATCCTGTTATGATTAAGGAATGGAGAGCAAGGAATGCAAAATAGATTTCACAGCCTCCGATGGAACTGCTAATGGGCTGCGGGGGAAAGGTAGAAGATCCGGACAAACTCTGAATTGAAACTTAGTTCAAAAAGTTGATTTTATACTTTTTTGCTGACCGGCAGTAAACATGTAATTGCTCACTGACGGATATTTCTTAAGGTTCTACCTGGTGATTTATAACTTTCCTCCAGGTTATTGGTAAATCCGGATGATGTTTACTGTTAAATAAGAACTAGAGTTGTAGACTAGAGATGAGCAGACCCATAGTTTTAGTTCTGGTGCGGGGTTCGGCCGTGTGACGCAGATGTAGTGCCGGATTGGTGGCTAATTTGCCAAATTGACAACCCTTTCTACTAGCCACAGCCATGATTGTAGAAGAGAAGATAAGTAAAATAGAATTTTATATTAACCCCTCCATAGGGGCTCCAGTAGTGACTGTCTACTCCCCAGCGCTGCCCCTCCCCATGACCCTTGATGATGACATCATGTTCATTGCACCGCACATGATTTCTGACCTCTACAGTAATACCCGGGGTAATTCAGAAACTATAGGTGAATTCTGCACTAGGTCAGACCTAGTCCAAACAGGTCCAAACAGGTCTTACATGGTGCAGATCCCATTCCACTCTACTAAGAGGCCGTGCAACGATGGGGGGATACGCAAAACGCCAGTCTCAATAAATTTCCCCCATAAATGTTCAGTGAAAGTGATATGGAAGTGCTAGGAAATAAGGTTCACTGCTGAGGCCATGGGATGGAGGGTAGGCAAAGAATTTTCCTCTGTGCTCCTCCCCCAGGCAAAGATAGGAAACCCCTTAAATAAAGTGGTTGTCCAACAAAGAACACTGACCACCCATCCACAGGATAGGTAATAAATGCCAAACCACTTGGGTCTACACCAAGCCTCTTGGGTCTACACAAAGCCTTAGAATAAGGCATGACCACATAAAGGACAGGTTTAAAAAGACTATGGGTCAGTCATGCCCGTGCCAAGTAGATTGCCAAGTATGGCGCTCAGCTACTTCCATTGGTCTGCTTTCATTGGCTACTTTCAGCACATTGGTACATGATTGACTACCACTCTCCAGTGACTACCCAAACTCCAGTGGTAAGGGACTGTAGGCTAGGGAGTCCCAATAGTTGAGTATTCTTTTGATGAAACATTTGTTGTGAGAAAACCCCTTTAAAATGGGCTTGTTTTTTTGTAAATTATTAACACTAAACATCTTCTAATGTCTCTCCTTCGGTTTTATTTTAGGTGTACTTTTTCTTCAGTATGGAGAGGACACTAAGAAACTGCAGATGCCCAATGAAATTACCAGTGTAGACACCATACGTGCCCTCTTTGTAAGTGCCTTTCCGCAGCAGCTGACAATGAAGGTACTGGAGTCCCCCAGTACTGCCATTTACATCAAGGATGAAGGAAGGAATATCTACTATGAACTGAGCGATGTAAGGTAAGAAGTTGGAACATACCTCGTTTCGTGAGAATTTAATGGTCTATACAAAAGCTATGAAACAAAACTTGTCTTATATTGAGAATCCACCATTCAGTGGAGAAAAAGTTCCATAAAGAGTTCATATACTCTATGTATTCATCACTTCTGTGACCACGAACCCAATACAAAACCAAAATTTTACAAATTTAGGTTTATCTGCTAAGTAGATCATGATTATTGAAATTGGGCTGTGATTCCAACAAAGTTCTTAGCCTTCAATAGATCTGCGGTGATCAAGGGTCAATCTCACTAAAGCAGATAACCAGAAGATCTTCCAAGGAGCCACCTTCTCTACTAAAGGTTGTCAAACACCATCCATCGGCTAACAAACTCCCCATCGCTACCTCACCACAAAATCCCAATGTTCTCAATTGTGAATGGGACACCTCTTGTGGTAGCATTTTTTAGAAAATAAGATGCTATGTTCCCGTTGTATGGATGAGGCTACAGGAGAGGGACCTTTTGGAAAGCACTGGTTTCCCACAACATAGCTCCAAAATGTTGACAAGTATCTTTCAGAGGAGCATGAACGAGACTCATATACATAATATAATCAGCATTGCTTATAGAGAAGGCATCTTGTGGTAGCGCCATGTAGTGGAATAAGGGTCTGTTACTACTAGATTGCCCAAGGCCGTACAAAAATTGTGGACAACTAGCTAGTCCTATTATTTTAATCATTGTTGAGAAACTAGGGAGTAGAGAACATTTTTCAACTTTTACTTTTGCAATTTTTAAGGAGCTTTGGAGGATTGGTATGGCTCAGGAGCCAATATATATATATATATATATCTGTGGAGTGCAAGGCTGGAGACCCCCTTTCTTTATTATCCCGATTGGCCAGTATCAAACTTAGTGGGTGGTTTGGCTTTGGTCCATTGGCGGCCGTTCAAACCTCCCCTACTATAATCTGCTACTGGTAATACTGCCACACAGGGTCCTAAAGGCCCCATATTAGCTGCATAATGACAATACCCTACTTCCATAATGTGATTCCATTATAATAATTTTTCCTTCCCAGTACGAATTTTACGATCGTTCCAGTGCTAGTTGAAGCCGGCAATATATTAGCTGATGAATGAAGTCAAGTTTTATGTAAAATGTAACATCTTGCAAAAGTTGATTCATCTTACTTTCCCGCTTTTTGCCAAGAAAATGGGAGTGTAAATACCCTGGCGCCAGATTTATTGGGTCTGTGCTATCCCTCTATATGCAGCGCAGCATACACGGCCAACATAGATCAGAATGAGCGGTGATTATTAATATTCTAGACATTCACAGCTCTTGATACCAAGTCAGTCATCACGGAGGTTTGAGGCAATTTAAGTACTGCAGCAGTGATATTAATATTCTATAATCTCACCCTTAGGACTCGTTCCGAGCGCCTCATTATCATTATCATGTGAAATTACAGCATTACACCAGGGCACATGATTAGAATCGTGCAGCATGTGCAAATAATGGAAATTAACACTAATAACTTATGTGTTTTTTTTGGTGGATTTTTTTTTCTAGAACCCCTCTCTTTTACTAGGCCCCCGAATGCAACTCCATAATTCTAACTTCCCTATATGACGGACTTGTTCGTACTTTCACTTTATACAACAGGTTTGAATAAATTATCAAAATGTGTCTTTTTTGTTGGTATTTTATTACTAGTTTTTTGTTTCTTGCAAATAATCAGAAAAATTTTGGCTATAAATTATTACTTTGTAGATTAAAAATTGACTATGCATTAGACATTTCCACTGTACTTGTCGCTGACTCCCTCTGGAGAGCTAACTGTAAGTCATGGACACTCCTTGGTCCTTAGCATTACCGCTGATTCCCTCTAGGAGCGCTATCTGTAGGTCATGGTCATGCCCCCTGTCCATTGTTTCAATGGCAAGCACATGGCCCCATGTAATTCTATGTTCTCAGACTCTTGGTTTCCATGGCCCCGTGTATGTGCCAACTGCCTGAGATTGCGGGTCAGGAAGTCTCTTCTACTGTCATCAGTGCAGGTTCGGACCTCACATGCCCACGGCACATGGGTAGCAAACAAATGGACCACGGGTATGTGCAGTTAGCCAGAGGAATATGGTAACTAGGAGAGGCAGGGCCCCATTGCAGCCTTCTGCATGGTGTCCTCCTTCCCACTTAAAAATATACATATTCGAATATTCACAAATGTGAGTTACAATCACATATATACACTCATTTGCACACATATGGAGCATAAACACACACATACAATCCATATACACACATACAGCATATATACACACATACAGTATATACATACACCATATACACACAAAGCATATACACACATTTAAACACTCATGTGCACGCATATGGAGAATATACAAACACATACAGTCCCATATATAGACATACAGCATATACACACACATACATGTTATATACATATTATATTGTACAATGTGCAGCATTAATATGTATATAATGGTGCACATCCTCCATTCTTTACCATCTCAGGTCAAATTTGGGGGCCCCCTGACACTGCGGGTCCCATTGAAACCACTGTAGTTACGCCCCTGCAGGTAGCCTTAAACAGTTGTACTGAGGAGATTCCTTATTGTATAGTTATTTTTTTTCGTTTAATTACATAAAACTAATGGTTGTCCAGCTGGTAACATAATAAAAAAGCCTATGCAAACAAAAACACTTTTGTGAACCAACAGCTCTTAAGTGCCAATTAGAAGCTGAGATGTTTTGATTATTCTGCCATTTAAAATATTAGTAGAAAAAAGTAATAAAACAAGGAAAATAAAAAAATAAAATGCTGAAAAAAACAACAAAAAAGGTTTTGTGATTATTAAATTTGACTCCCCTTTTCAGCGAAAAAAGGAGAATATCTGAAACTAAAATATTTGTAACCAAACTGCTAAATAATTGGAATGTCAGAAGTAAATATTTGCTATTAAAATTCTAAAATTGTGTTAGTAGAATTTTTGAAAGTACAACATCATGGAATGAATGGTGCCCTATAAAGAATTCTAGTAATAAAGGTGTTTTGGGGGATTTATAAATGGATCAAAAAGTGGGGTGGACTCCCTGCACCAGTCTTCTTCTGCTTCAAGTTATAATGTATCTTTTGGGCAGCAGGAGGCCTTTCCCCTTCTCGTCTGGCCCCACACAGGGGCACTGAGGTACCCAAAGTCCTATCCACAACCAAAACTGAGAAATAGATGAATCCTATAGTTGAGGCATATCGCTCGCTGAGGTCTGATGGAATCTTTATCACCCTTATTTATCACTGGGAAGCTTTGGGCAGTCAATCTTGGCAAGAAAATGTTGACTTGACCTCACGGCCGCCCCTCCCCGACAGCTAATTTGCATATGATACAAACGAAGATTGCTTTGAATTCAGGACACAGATTATCTCCTCAATGACATGCCTGTAATACAGGGCACCTTCATGCACGGCTATATATTTTTGGGAGATGACAAGTTCCCTGTAAAGTCTTAGTCTTAAAGGTGGTATCTATTTTTGATTTTTTTTTTTTGGTAAAAATAAAAGAATGATAGGGAAGTAAAGATACACTGGGGGTCATTTACTAATGGCCCAATTCGCGTTTTCCCGACGTGTTACCCGAATATTTCCGATTTGCGCCGATTTTCAATGTATTGCCCCGGGTTTTTGGTGCACGCGATCGGATTGTGGCGCATCGGCGCCAGCATGCACGCAACGGAAATCGGGGGGGGGGGGCGTGGCCGAACGAATACCCAACGGATTCGGAAAAACCGCCGCATTAAAAAAAAAAAAAAAAGTGTTGCTCGGCACGCACTTACCTTCACTAAGCCCGGCTCGGTGAACTCCAGTGCATTCCGATACTCTTCAGCGCAGCAGCGACACCTGGCGGACGTCAGAGGAACTGCCTTAGTGAATCGCGGGAAGACCCGAATCCAGCGCAGAGAACGCGCCGCTGGATCGCGAATGGGCCGGGTAAGTAAATCTGGGTCAATATGTATATATATACAATATAGTGTATATCCACAGTGGTAAGATTGGACACACGCACACATCAGTAATACTATACGCCTGTAGGACTATTAGGATGATGATTAGGAGCGGCTGATGTAGATTCCCATCCTCCTGTAGACATGACAGGTTTATGTTTGATCACCGCTCAGGTCTACGCATTTAAACTTTTCTAGAATTCATCGCCCCTCCCGGAGAGCTTCCCGATTCTCCGGCCTAAATCTTTGTAAATATCTGTCAGCACATCATAAAGGACTCCATCTCCTGTCCCCATCTTCTGATTTTTATGGGAATTTTCTATATTAGACTGGTTCATAGATTTTATGACTCAAATACCTGGGAAAACTCTCTAATTTTAGACAAACTGGTTAGGAAAATCCTTGGTAATTCATGGCCGCAGCTGTCCAGCGTCGTTACTTATATGCGGCTTTGTGATGACCTTTAACCTAAAGTAGCCCAAAAATACTCTGGCCACTCTCGCTGGTCACTGCAGTGAGCAAAAGAAGATGTGTGCGTCCTAAAATATACTAAGGGAAAAGTGTTGCAGAACTTTTTTTTAGAAAGTCATCAATTAGTATCATCAATTCAGGAACCTACACATATACGACAAATCCATTGAAAAACATGATGGACTTTTCCAGAAAATTTTGGGAGGAATTTATCAAGATATTGAACATCAGATATATTAAGAGGCTCCGACCTCCGAGGTGTGATGTGCTGCTGGAAAGAAATCTCCACCAGGTCAGATATACTTCGACAAAAATGTCCCAAATGGGGCTTTTTACATGTAAAATTCCCCCATTGGCTTAGGTTTACTTCAGACTTAAGCTGTGTTCTTGGAGGAACCATGAAATGTAATAATGGGTATGTTAGGTTTCTGGTATATAGCGCTACACACTTTGCTGTGGCTATTCAGAGCTGCAGTGTGAACAGGGCTTGGTATTGGAGGACAAAACTTTGAGACAAACTTTAGTCGGCTCCATTGTGCAAAAAACGTTTCCGAATGATTTGCTTAATAAAAGTATGAGCAGTGGAAAGATTTGGTGACTTTTTACTTTGTCCCTTTTATCCCAATTCCCTGGATTGTTTACTGTTAGATAGTCGGGGGAGGGGAGATGTTTATGCCAGTTATGTCATATTGTTATGTGATGGCAGATGACATGAACATCTTGTGACATCTTCTCCCTCCATACCCAGAACATGGACTGATGGCTCAGTAAGATAAGTCATAGTTCTTAGCAATATCCAAAACAGTATCTTTAAAGAGAGAGTGTTATAGGGAAAATGTCAACAGAAGAATGTTAGGGCACCAACCCCAGAGTTTGGAATATGGAGTCCAATGTTTTCCAGAGCAAAGTCAACAGGATTTGCCAAGATGGGTGATCTGTCTTCTCCTCCAGGTAGTGAAACATATCTAGAGAAATTGGACTCTGTCTTCAAGAAAGGGGGAAAGTAAGGTATGGAAGAAGTAAAAAAAGGAATGAAGAAGGAGGGATAAAAGAAAGGAATTAAAGCAGGATGGACTCAAAGAAAGGGAGAGTAGAAGAGGAAAGGAAGCAGGTTTGGAAGAAAAAACAGAGAAAGGAAAAAAGTTATGAAGGCAATTTGGAAAGGAAGAAGGAGAAACAGATGGAGAAAGGAAATATGGAAGGGAGGAACAAAGAAAATACTAAGACAGAAAAAGAAGGAAGGGAAGAAGAAAGTATGAAAAGGTAGGACAGAAAGGATGAAAATAAAACACAGAATAAGGAAAGAAAGGAAAGGAAGAATAAAGAAAGGAAGAATAAGAAAAGGAAGGCAAAGAATTAAAATGAAAGGAAGGGTAACAAGTATTAGGAAAGGAAAGGAAGAATAAGGAAAGGAAGGGGAGAATAAGAGAAGGAAGGAAAAGAAGTATAATGAAAAGAAGGGTAGCAAGTGTAAGGAAAGGAATGGAAGAATGAATAAGGAAAGGAAGGAGAGGAAGACTAGTGAAGGAAGAACAAGGACAGAAAGAATAATAAAAGGAAGGAGAGGAAGAACAAGGAAAGGAAGGGAAAGAAAAATAAGGAAAGGAAGAATACAGAAGGGACAGGAAGCAAAAATAAGGAAAGGAAGGGAAGGGAAGAATAAGCAAAGAAAGGTAAGGAAATAATTAAATAAGGTAGGAAGGAGAAAATATAGCAAGGAATGGCAATAAGTAAATAATTTATAGTGTGAACCCCAACCTATGGTTGAGGTGCATATACCCAATTTTCTACAAGTTCTAGATAAGATCCTGCATGTGTGATGTGGTATAATACAGATCTGATCAGGTTGAACGATCTCAGTGTAATTAATTATTCCTTAAACCCTGTGGGATGATCAGAAAAGGGGAATGGTCCTCTATACACAGTGTCCTATGTGGAGCTCCAGGACAATGCATGGGTGTAAGTGCAGAGTCCTCCAGTCCAGTAGAGAGGTTCTGGTCTGATCTTAGTGCCATGTAGTATATAATGAGCACCTTCTAATCTCCTCCACAAGTTTCCACTCGTTGGTGCTGAAAAGAATTTGTCTTTGTGTTGTCGGCCGGAAAGAGCCAAATAATCTGTTTTATTTCACATCTACTTAGCATTCCCATAGGAAGGATCCAGACGAGAAGCACAAGCTGCACCGCCAAATGCGCCGTGTACTGTGTCACACTATCACAGATTTCTGCATAAAAGTTTTCAGACTTTTTATCAGAAGAGAAGTTACTTGTTATGGGCTGGAGTTGATGCAAGCAATCTGTCTCTCTTCAGCTGTCACCAGTCGGCAAGACTTTGCCAATCGTCAGCAAAACGCCACTGGGTTTGTCAGGAAAATGTTAAAGTTGTCCCCAAAATTGGAGCAATTAGATCATATTCTGTCTTTTTAATAGTATGGTACATTTTAGAATCTCTGAACATAACTATGGATAGTACTATGTTATAGTGAAAGTTGCTCTCCTGCTTATTACGTACGTGTATGGACTTTGCTCCATTGCAATGCACAAGCCTCTACCATCAAGCATTTCCACTACTAATTTGTCTTAGTCTATAATCAACTCCATTTTCTAACCTGTAACCAGGTGATTATGAGGAGGGGAGACTCCCAAGTGTCAAATAGTAGGGTACAAGCAGAACAATCACTCCAAGCACAGTAGTAGATGCACTCGGAGACTTATTGTTATACATCAAAGCTGTATGTAGTTTCACATAGTGTAATAGTTGGTAAGGTTGAACAAAGATGGAGGCTTACATTCCCCCATTGAGCCGAAACTTTAATGACAACGTTGAAGCTGTAAAGGATTATAGCAGCCCCAAGTGGCCTATAAGCCAGTCTCTCAACACACATTGATTTACTTTGAAATCTGTCAGCCTAAGTATCATAAATCCTTCTCCCATGCCTGTGCAGAAATTTATGATACATTGCATGCCAGGCATTAGGTCATTGGGCTTTTAAATGCCAAAAGCAGCAGAATTTCAGTTTGTAGTCACGAAAGGCAGACTGCGGAAGAAAATGCAATTGCAAGGGTTACAGTACAGTGCCATACAGTACAGATAATGGTGTAGCCGTAGGGGTTGCAGCAGCGCCAGCTGCAACTGAGCCAATAAGCAATTTGGCGGAGGCACAGACCGCTCTCACAACATATTGATCTAATGTGATGTCTACCAATTTAAGTACCATAAATCCTTGGCCCCTGCCCATTGTCTGCGCAGAGAGTTATGATACACTGGCTGCCAGCATGACTCCCTCCCCTGCAGTACAGACTGTGTCATAGAAGACATCGCTGGATGTTATTGGACCATAATGACTGTGAATAACTGCTATCTAATCAATATTATAGAGACATCTACTGTATATAGGGCTGCGCTGCTATAGCTAATCCGTCAATCTAGACCTATCTAATGTTCCTATAGCACAAGTGCTGTATCTAAGCTGCTTTAGAGGTATCTGCCATAGCTGGAGCTGAGACACTGTTATAGATATACTTTCCAGGTGACTCATACACCTTGGGGGAGGTGACGTTTGCAATGAATGTGGCTGCTAGTTCTGATTCAATGGGTCATGTGCAGAGGTGTAACTACAACCTAAGTGAAGTTGGCCCCCCCACCTTGTTCAAATCAAACAAAATTGGTGTCAAACGTTTGTGCTACGTTTGTGCTGGTTTGTGCAGCAGAAATTTTCGTTTGTGCCGCTATCGTTTTTAAGATTTTAATGAAAGTTTCCAGAGGTCATCAGAGGTCAACCAGCCCCCCCACATTGCCCAAATCAAACAAAACTGGTTCCAAATAATTCTGCTACGTTTGTGCTGGTTTGTGCTGCGCAAATTTTTGTTTGTGCTGCTTTTGTTTTGAATTTATGAACAAAAAATGAAAGTTCAAAAGTTCAAGCAGCCCCCCCACATTAACGGAATCAAACAAAACTGGTGTCAAACGTTAGTGCTACGTTTGTGCTGGTTTGTGCAGCAAAAATTTTCGTTTGTGCCGCTATCATTTTTAATATATTCATACTTTTTTGCAGAGGTCATCAGAGTTCATTTCTTCCAAAGTACAATGTGTTTGCTAGCTCCCCCTGGTGATCAAACCAGGGAAGTGTCACTAGGTTTGTTTTTTACCAGTTCATCCAAAACACCTCAAACACCTGAACATACCTTAAAAATTATAACGGCACAAACAAAAATTTTTGCTGCACAAACCAGCACAAACGTAGCACTAACGTTTGACACCAGTTTTGTTTGATTTGGTTAATGTGGGGGGGCTGCTTGAACTTTTGAACTTTCATTTTTTGTTCATAAATTCAAAACAAAAGCAGCACAAACAAAAATTTGCGCAGCACAAACCAGCACAAACGTAGCAGAATTATTTGGAACCAGTTTTGTTTGATTTGGGCAATGTGGGGGGGCTGGTTGACCTCTGATGACCTCTGGAAACTTTCATTAAAATCTTAAAAACGATAGCGGCACAAACGAAAATTTCTGCTGCACAAACCAGCACAAACGTAGCACAAACGTTTGACACCAATTTTGTTTGATTTGAACAAGGTGGGGGGGCCAACTTCACTCAGGTGTAACTACAGGGGTAGCAGCCATAGCAGATTCTATGGGGCCCACAGTGTCAGGGGGCACTGGAATCTGTGGTATTGGGTGTGAATATGCTGTACGTGTGTATATGTGATGTGTATATGCTGTATGTGTGTATATGATGCATGGGTGTATATAGTACTGTATGTATGTGTGTATATACTCCATGCTTATTTTTTAGGTGTAAGTCTGCAATGGGGCCCTGCCTCGTCTAGTTACACCAATGGTCATGTGAAGCCATTTAAGGGTATGGGTGGTGAAAGGAAAGACTTGTGGAAAGGGGTGGGGTGTAAAGTTGAACTTTTGGACTGGAACTTGTCAGCCTATTGCTGCGTCCATTCTTACAGACCTTCCTAAACACGTTATAACTAATGATAAAGTCGGAGCAGACGTCTCAAGGAAAAGTTTCCATCCTTCTTCGTGTTCCTACCTTATTATAGAACCTAATGTAAATCTCAGATGCTTCCAGCAGATGCAATTCTCTCTCTGTAACGAGTAGCTGATAACAGCAGAAGGGTCATTATTTCTTTCCATTCTAAATCTGGAAAGTCCAGCCCAAAACATTCTTCTTCTTCCCTTTCCCTTGAACACAATCTGGGTGGTTAAGCTCAGCCCACGAGCCCCTGCACCTGGAGCCATGGAATTCAGCCCTCATTTACAAAGCGTCTTAATTCACTGGCTCGGATCTGAGAAGGAATGTCTCTCCTGAAGGCGTTTTGAAGAAAAAGTTCGATTTCTTTGTTCTTCTTTTTTTCCAAAGCCGAGTAATTTTTTTTTACACTGGAAAATCCGTTCAGGTTTTGCAGTGGAATAACTTTGCAGGATGCCTGGAAGCTGTGATGCAAGGAAGCGATAGAGATTGCAGAAAGGTCTCGGTGTAAGTTGTTTTTTTTTGCAGACCTGGTGTCATTTCTAATATCAGAACAAAGGCCGGCTTGTGCTGCAGCCTGGATCAGTCTTGATGCGTCTCTGCTGTTTGCTTTAGACCTTTAAATATTAACCAAACCTGGGCTGAGTTTATGGTAGAAGGCAATTGCTTAGACTTCTCTTCCTGACTTTACTCTGCCGAGGCCGGCACCACCTGATCTCGCAGGCTGCGGAGCTATTTAGCTAGAAAAGAAAAGTTCTCATCTCCTTAAAGGGTTACAAACCTCCCCTTTAATTCCTAGGATCATCTATGTTAATGTCGCCCTTTAAACAAATGTAACTGGAAAGATTAGGAGGTGAAATGTGAAAGGGACACGTCTAAAGCCTTCTCATCTGCTACAGATCTTCATGTTTGTGTTTCCAGGAATATTCAAGACAGATCCTTCCTGAAGGTCTACAATAAAGACCCGGCTCAAGCGTTCAACCACACTCCCAGGGCGGTCAATGGAGACGTAAGGGTAAGTGCAACCCTAATTCTTCATCCTACCTGCTATGCTGTGCTCACCATAAATAATACTGTACAGGCAGTCCCCGGGTTATGTACAAGATAGGGTCTGTAGGTTTGTTCTTAAGTTGAATTTGTATGTAAGTCGGAACTGTATATTTTATAATTGTAACTCCAGCCAAAATTTTTTTGGTCTCTGTGACAATAGGATTTTAAAAATGTTGGATTGTCATAAGAAGCAGGATTAACAATAAAGCTTCATTACAGACGCCTGTGATAACTGTTACAGCTATTTATTATGGCCGAGGGCTAAAGTACAGTAAATTATCAAAATCCGGAGGTCCGTTTGTAACTAGGGGTCATCTGCAAGTAGGGGACCGCCTGTATATGAAAAACATCCAATAAGATATATGTACTTAAAGGGATCCTTCGCTCAGAGTCATCCTTATGTATCTAAATGCTTTAAAACACAGCATAATGGAGATAAACTAGTAAAATGTATAAAAAAAAGGATGGAGACAGATGTTACTGTCCATAACCCTATTGAAAAGATGTCCAATTTTGGAAAAACACAGCTCCCGGAAAAGGTGCCACACCTGTCCAAGGTATATATTTCCCTATAACGCAACTCCATTGCATTGAATTAATCTAAGCTGCAATACCAGACATGGCCTGAGGACTGGTGTGGCGCTGTTTCTATGTGGAACTTGTTACCGCTCCTAATTATGATGTTTTGCGTGAATACTTTTTGCATGTACTGTAGGTGTCTGTCTCTTTAAGACAGTTCCGGTTACACCTGTGATGTGTCTGTGAATAGACGCCTTGTCCTGCCGTTATCAGCTGATTCATGTGTTTTCTATGCTGATTCACACGCAGCAGATGATGTCAGCATGAACACAGTATAACGTCTGGTCCTTTCCATGTCACCTGCTTTTTTATTTTTAATAGAAAGTCTGATAAACAATAGTTTATCGTGGATTTTTATCCTTTGCTTTTTGACAAGGATTATATATAATGGAAGTAGATCTATCGTCCTTTTACAGATACATTGTATTCATAGACATTTGTTCTGATCTGTCGGTGTAGTCTGTGTGTGTATGGCTGGATTGTTTGTATGATTTACTATTCACTCCAGTTAATAATAATAATAATAATATGTTTGTATTATTAATTTATTTTAATTAATGAAATTAATTTCTATTTGGATTATTAGTTATTACTATTTTATTTTATTATTAGTTACTAATATTTCTTTTTATTATTATTAGTATAATTTTATGATCTTTATATTAGAGAATCTGCCCCCTCTCCTTCCTTCCCTGTAGTGAAGCATTTGTGCCTCTATATTACGTTGTTGCTTTGTTATTTTCCCCTCGAAAATTTACAAGGAAGTAGTCATGTGGCAGAAACCAGCTGTGGTGTGTGTTCTGGCACAGTCTGATCTTGTCCAATCAGTGCTGCCGTTATAAAACTCCTCCTCTGGTAACACCCACTTGACAATTAGGTAATACATTTGTATGGGGAATAACTGAGGAACAGCAGAACAAAGACTTATAAGTAAAGATGTTCCAGAATGTTTATAGCAATGAACCCCAATGTTGACATATTGGGTTATGATCTGGATCCGTATATATGTAGATACTATACACAAAGTGTGACCATGTGTAATTCTTCTGTATGGCCATTGCTGTGTTGTCTTATGGTTATAGATAGAAGCGACAATGAGTAGACGCTACTTTATATATAACAATCGGACCATGGGCGAGCGGCTTGTCAGTAGTCTCATTCCTGGATTAATACTTTTACTGCTGAGTTATTAAGGGACTGTGGGGGGTATAAGCCTGTGAGAAGCCCCTACACATTACACCCGCTCAGCAGGCCTACAGCGCGAGCTTCTTGTCATCTGGAAGATGAAACACCTTCTGGAAGCAAACAGAGAGTCTTTGAAATAGTAAATTTCATTGCAACATCAATTCAGCAGTCCAGTCTATGAGAAGAGCGCGTCCATCAGGCGGCACAGCCGATCCAGGCAAAAGTTTACCGGGAAAAATATTGTTATTGTCAGCCACCGGTGGTATGTAGAGGAACGGTCCGGTATAATAAATGATGATGGACACAATTCTGGTATTATGCGCTGGAGGCATCTCGGATCTAGTTACTAGGTCGGTAATTTACCGATACCTCTACCCCACTCTATATTCTCATCTCAGACTTTCATGGCATATCCACAGGTTGTATCAAATGCCCAATTCGTCTTATCTCATGGCTGATATTGGAGAAGAGGCGGCCGGCCAAGCATGGAAATCTCAATAAAGTGTATGAAGAGTGATGCGCATGCGCCATTGATAGGGTGGAATTTATCAAGCAATGCCCCGCCCTGTTAGTGGCATTGGAGGCTCCATCAGGGAGCATGACCGTGCGCATCGATCAGTCCTACACCAGGCCCTGCCAGACTATAGCTAATGCACCAGCGAGGGGTGGGGAGATTCATGCCCCTAGCTGGCCCACTCCATGGTCACGCACTGACAATGCCATGCCCTCCCCATACACTTGGCACAGAGGTGGCATAAAGGGGGGAATTACAATTCCTTATCTTGTGCCAATCATTGTGACTTTTTTAGGGCTTGTACCCCACTAAAATCTTTGATACATCCCCCACAAATAGTGGGGCTCCCCCTTCTTACCAACTTTAGTGTTGGTAGTAGAAATGTGCTGATTCCCACCCCCAAAATCTTACCTCTGACCTCAACAGGTCCGCCCACTTTTTGGTGGGTTTTCTAAATATAGTCACTTTTTTTTTTCAATTGATATAATTTTTGGGATGTGTTCTAGAGAGCGGGAAAAAATGTCCAATGCCGGGCATTGCAATTATTTCCCCTTTATACCAGCTCTATACCTAATGGCATGGAAGGGTTGTTTCTGCCCCTCGCCTGTGCATTCAGCTGGTAATAGCGCTATTCTACGGCAAGCAGGACCGGGCGGAGAATTTTATGCCAGTACAGCCGTTTCCAGAATACATCAGAAGCCTGAAGTCTCCTTAATTTTCCAGTGGCACTGGATGGTGGGGGCTTTCATCGTATGCTTGAAGTTCGTCAGTGCTTGAAGTTCCAGCGTATGATAAATGTCCTCCCGTATGTTTATGCAAATCTGTATATTACAAGCTTCTCAGCTCCCCCTAGTGGTGGCTGCTAAAGGACACTACTTGATAATTTCTTAATAATTCCCCAAAAAGCTGTGTTCTGACTTCTATAAAGAAGTATTAAGGATATCAGGATATGATCAGTGTTTGAAAACCAAAACCAGAAGTGGAACCTACACGGAGCAAATGTATAATTGCGTATCTTTGACTGTTTTTAGTTTTGGCTTACAGATACTGATGCAAAATCCTGATCAAATACTGAGCATGTGCACGTCCACTTCTGATCCGCCACAACAGCAGTGGTGGGTATGGTTTTTTTTTTTTTTTTTTTTTCTATTTCCACGCAATGGTTTTTCTGAACCCTATGAAGAATCAGCATAGAAGGGTGTAGGTTAAAAATAGAAAAATTTTATTCAAGAGTCGCTGTCCACTTGAACGATTCAATGTTACCAGACAGATCTCTTCAATGTAGCAGACATATTAATATCAGTAAACTAGTAAGTATTTTAAACATGGTGTAACCTGATCGGAGGAGATCGAGTGACTGTCTCCGCAGCTCTTCTCCAAGTATGTGTAAGCGGTGGATGGATTCATAGAGAGTTAGAAAGTCTATGGACTCTTTACAAATCCATGCATCACTCATGCCTTTGGTCTGTGGGGGTCTTGGCACCCATACTTACACTGATTGAAACTTCTAACATGTCACTGTGGAATGTCAAAAGTTAATAAAAGGGTTAGAAAAACATATATTTTTTTTCCGCTGAGAAATAGCGCCACCACATATACTGGTCCTGGGTGGTATTGCAGCTTAGTTCTATTTATGTAATAGGAATGAATTGCAATTCATTCCTTGTACATGACTTGTACAATAGGGTGGGGCCATTTATTCACACACTGCCAGCCCCCTTGAATATTCATTGCCTTATGTGGAGGGTCAATGAAATATCAAGTAACATATCAAGTCTGTGGCCCAGGAGACACCTTGGTCACCATTAATTAGTGACTGTGGCCCTATCACGTGACCACATTGTGTATTCCATAGTTATCTTGGGCTCCTCGATATTCTTACCCATCACTCGGCAGCGTAGTCTCCATCAATTCAGGAACTTTTCAAAAAGATTCATTGACTTGCTGCTTATTGTAAGCATGACTATGACCATGACCTTGTTCTGGCACATCCTTGTAAATTTAAAGGGGTGTTCCCATTTCAGCAAATATTAATTATAACTTTTCATTATGCAAACAGTTACAACATTTTTCCAATATACTTTCTGTACCAATTCTCTACATCTCTGCTTGCTGTCATTCTATAGCAGTGATGGCGGACCTTTAAGCGACCAAGTGCCCAAACTGCAACCCAAAGCCCCCTTATTTATCGTGAGGGGCCAACCAAGAATTAAAGTAGTAAGTTATTGCTCCCTGTTCTTCAACAAGCATCAGATTTGCCTCCTGAGGACAGCAACACAGTAGAAAGATGGAAAATTTGCATCATTTTAGCTTCTTTCCAGGAGGTCCTCCAAAGATAATTCGGCCCTGTCTACTCATTCTCCCTCTTCCTACACTTCTAAGTAGAGAAGCAAGTATCAAAATATGTCTGAAAGCAGCATCTTTTAAGCGGCTTGCAACTGCAGGAAGATTCTTTGAGTCCTGTCTGGTGTGCTGGGGTGGTGGCCCGGGTGCCCACAGAAAGGGCTCTGAGTGCCGCCTCTGGCACCCGTGCCATAGGTTCGCCACCACTGCTCTATAGGAAGCTTCTATGTTTATTTCCAGTGGACAGAAATCTGACCATGGTCACACAGGTGCACGGCTCGTTAGTATCACAGATAATTATCAGAGCAGTGGGTTATAACGAGCAGTGCACCTGTGTGACCATGGTCAGATTACTGTCCACTGGAAATAAACCATGAAGCTTATAGAAGGACAGCAAGCAGAGATCTAGAAAACCGTGAGCAATTGAAGCAGAAAGTATATTACAAAATTGTATAACTTTTCATTATACAAACAATAACATTAATTTGCTGAAATTGGAACACCCCTTTAAGCTGATTCCTAAATTTACAGCTTGTTAATTCATCATTCAATAATAATTGGAAACGGTGTAATATTTAATTTCTCCTGTGGAGGCACTGCAGGGAGAAATGACACTTATCCCGGTAGCAGGAATCTGTATAATCCGAAATCTCTGAAAGGACATCTACCACCTGGATGAAGGATTGTAGACCCAGAACACTGACATACTGGTGTTTGCCCCCTCTGGTAGGATATACTTTTCTTTTAGCCACTTATGCCCTGGTTTTCTTTAAAAAAAAAAAAAAAGCTTTTATAATGATGCAAGAGAGCGTGAGGGGCTCTGGGCTCCATAGGTGTTAATGGAGCCTGGAGCCCCTCAGACTCATTTGCAAAATTTTTCAAGACTTTTTTTTCTTAAAACAAGAGCATAAGAAGCTTTAAATTAGAGCAGATCCTGCCAGAGGGGGCACATGCCCGCATGTCAGTGTACTTGGTTTGCAATACTTCATCCTGGTGGTAGTTTTCCTTTAATGGAAACCTGCCATCAAAATCCATCATGATAAACCAGGGACACTTACGCATAGATCCAGGCAGTGTAACGGTGGTAATCTTCTTATATTTGGTATCCATTACCTCCTTCCTCCTTAAATCAACTTTTAAAATTATGCTATTGAGCCAGAAGGGCTCCTGGGGTTGTTACCATAGCCCCTCCATGCGGCAATTTTACAGGCTGTTACACTGTGCAGCTTCCCCCTCCTACTTCCCGCTCTCCTACTGTTGACTGCTGAAACTTTCTCTGTGCCGTGAAATTCCATCAGGCAGAGTGAGGGGGGAAGTGCAGAGGGAGCAGAGAGGGAGGGGGAGACAGCGTAACAGCCGTTGAAGCTGCAGAAAAGGGGAGCTTTGGTAACAAAGGGGACCATAGGCACCCAGATTCCACAGAGCATACCCCTAATGACTATAAGGTGTGAAGTAGACATCACTGAAGGCTGTATTGATCCTGCACAATGTATGAAGATGTGGGATAGACTGTCATAGTCCATTGAGCAGCTTCCTTTCCACAGCTGGGAAAACTTTCCCGAAATACTCACACAGTCCCGAGAAAGCAAAATATTTTTCAAGTTTAGTTTTACTGCAAAAAAAAGTCCTGTACTTGTACTGTAAACACGACGTTCCCTGATAATATGCGGAATAATATTACAAGAATTCTGCCGTATTCCCAAGGTTCTAGTATCTCCCCGGCCTTGTTATTGTCCAGATGCCATGAAGCCTTCTGTCTTGTTCTCATTTTCTGTCTCTGGGTTCATGTAGATTACAGCTACGCCCTTCTACACAAACATCAACAATACACACATGTCCGCCCTGATCAAATTTTTAGGGAAGAAAAAGTAGCAATTTTTGACAAGTATCTGATATACATGAGCATTAATGCCTTCAGCTGGGCTAAACCTAAAGGACGTCATCCAAACTTTTATGTCTTAAAGGAATTATCCACAATTCATTGCAACCATACATTTATTATACCAAGTCCTGCAGATGGAACGAGTGTTTCATCTCCCTGCAGTGCCTCCACAGGAGAAAGATGGTATTACACTGTTTCCATTAACAGTCAATTGGTTACAGCCACACGGGGCAGGTGTACAGCAGATTTTCCACTCTGGAATTGCAGATGGGAAATCTTTCTCAGCATACAGTAGCATAACCATGGAGGAAATTTCCGATTTCACCCACATCTGCGATGCAGATGCCTCCCAGACTGCACCTCGATATTAATGAAATGGATATATTGAATATATTATGCATATTATTCATTTCATAATATAATATATTATATATATTGTATCAGTGATTAAATATATTGAATTGAATATATAAATTGAATATTGATGCTCAATTATGGAAACCCAACTAATCGCGTTATAGGAAATCTAGCATCAGAATCCATCATGATAAACCAGGGACATTACTGATAGATCCAGGCACCGGGACTGTGGTAATCTTCTTATATTTGGTATCCATGGCCTCCTTCCTTCTAAAATCAACTTTGCTAAATTATGCTAATGAGTCTTAAAAGGCTCTGAGAGGTGTTACCAGAGCTCCTCCATGCTGTAGCTTCACTGGCTGTTACAATTGTGCATGCACATTTTCCCCTCCCACTGTTTGAGATTACAACAGGCAGAGGGAGGGGGAAATGCTGTGAAGGAGCAGGGGGCAGGTGAGACGGCTTGTTAAAACCGAGCACTGATCTAATAAGCATAATTGTACAAGTTAATTTTAGAAGGATGGAGGCCATGGATAACAAATATAAGAAGATTACTAATGTCACAGTGTCTGGATCTATGAGTAATGTCCCTGGTATGTCATGCTGGATTTTGATAGTAGATTTCCTTTATGTGAGTCCCTCGAATGCTATGTACATTGTATTTAGGGAACAGCGCCTGATACTTGCTTGTGGTTATACCTAAAACTACATCCTAATCACAATCACTAAATTGGGAGTGAGACTTTTTGGAGCTGCAGTACCAGGCATGGCCACTACTGAATATATGGCACTGTATCTGATACACAGTTAAATTAACCACTAATTAATTTGATTGATGGGGGGGTGGAATTAGTCAGACCCCCTGGGTGATATCAGTAGTAGACTCCCTGTAGACCCTTCTGTAGGTGACTCTATATTTTTCTGCTTTTAGAAGATCATAAAAATAAGGAATAAATAAAGAGCTCAATGACCTGCACTGACATCTAAGGGGATGAAGCTGATGCAGGCCACGTCCATTACCTAGCCCTTTTAGTGAAAGGATTATGCGGATTCCCGCCCCTTTAAACCGGTTTGGTTGGTTCCCGTCCCTCTTATATTTACAGAGTAAACCAGATCAGCTCTCGTCAGGGACACAGTCATCATGTTACACAGTCAGGGATTTCCTGGCTCCTGGCTACAGCTAGTTCTTACTCGGATCCGCCACTATAAGCTTGTTTGTCTCTTGGCTATCATTATTTCTTACGTTGTGCTCTAGAATACAGTGATGGCTGTTACATTGTCTCCCCCTCCATCCGCATGATATAATCTTACACCGTGGGGAAGGGAGTACTCCTGTAACAGTGCAGTGTAACAACCTGTGAAGCTACAGCATGGAGAGGCTCTGGTAATGACCCCCTTTCGAGCTAATTAGCATAATTTTTTAATTTGATTTTAGAAGGAAGGAGGCCATGGATAACAAATATCAGATTAGCACAGTCCCGGTGCCTGGATCTATGAATAGGTGTCCCTGGTTTATCATGATGGACTTTGATTGTCCTTTAAGCAGAATTTTGACCTTTTGCTTTGGAGTCAGTTGCTATACCCAGGCATGAGATCTTACTACAGCTCTGCCCGTTCATATAATGTTTATTCTCTCTTTAGTAGGTTGTTGTCGCTGAGTCAATGTTGACAATGAATGACAATTAGTGCGACTAGCAGTCATGTGATTCTATCATGTGCCGCTGTACGATGGCGCTGCCCATTGGTAAACATAGTCTTAGTAATAACATATTACAAAGGATAGATGGAGAAACCTTTTACACAGAGCAAAATTCATGGATATCCCATATACATACGGAAGCAGGTGGCGGATGCCCATGTTATACCAGCTGCATCTCACATCCGTGGTTCAGTGATTTCCACGGACGCCTCACAAAGTCATTTCTATGGGTGTTATCACGTTGTCTTGTATTTGCACTGATCCTTTGTTCGTGTAAAAAATTCGGAAACATCCTATTTTTTTTCCCGGATATGGATCACGGAAGCCAATAGAAGTGTATGGATCTGCAGAAAAAAAAAAAACTGATGTGAAAAACCAGGTGCGATGTTTTCACAGCAATTTTGCTGACACAGAGACAAAACGGATGAAAAGCGGAGGTACAACGCAACGTATGCGGAACTGAAGCTGAGCACCAATGGCAATGTGGACGAGCTGGCGAATTAGTCACCCCACCCCACCCTGGGGCATTTAGAGGACTGAATAGTCCTGCTCCATATTGGGGCCCAGGAGTTTCTCTATACCATTGGATAGCAGTTGATATTTCGGAAAGTTGTTATATTTTGAAGGGTTGAGATGGGCAAAATTTTTTAGTTCTTCCATGGGAAACCCAACCCCTCGATAACATCTATATTATCTATGTTTTCCTTCAGGAGATTGCAAAACAAGTAAGGAGTAGATATAATGGGGCACATTTACTAAGGGTCCGAATGCCGCATTTTCTTCGGGTTTCGCGTTTTTTTCTGTTTTGCTCTGAATTGCCCCGGGATTTTGGCACACGTGATCGGATTGTGTCACATCGGCGCCGGCTTGCATGCGACACAAATCGGGGGGTGTGGACATCGGACAACCCGACTGATTTTAAAAAAACACCGAATTTAAAAAGCAAATTGTGTCGCAAGATCAGCACTTACATGCACCAGGAAGAAGAAGGTGAACTCAGGTGGACCTCAGCGGGGAAGCAAAACACATGCAGGAAATTGGATGCACGATCTTAGTGAATTGCGGCAGACCCGAATTCTCATCGGACAACGCATGACTGGGATCGCAACGGGGCCGGTAAGTAAATGTGCCCCAATCTTTTTTTCTACACAGTGCCACTGTTTCTTATAGGCCATCCCTGGTATTACACATCTATTGAACTGCAATGCCAGACACAGCCTGTGGGTAAGGGAAGAAAGACACCCAATGGGTCCCCTATGGTCCGGTTGTGACTGTGCCTTTAATTTAGCCTCAGTATCATTCAATAAAATACCCCCCATCATAAAGTCGGTCTATCCGAGAATTTCTCATATTATCCTAAAAAAACCTTATACAAGAGACCAATCTCCTGGTAAATTTGCTGCCAGTGCCTAATACCATTATCGTTACCTTGTATCATCTAAGTAGGACCCGGGGCCGAGCCTCAGCACGTTCCACTCTAGCGGTTTTGTTGGTCGTTTTAAAAATGTTAAGGTCATTTCCAGCGACTCGTTGGGAATTGTAACGATGTCATCCTGACTTAGGAGCTGTCACAATCATCACTACTGTATGTCTCTGCGTGACAGACAAGGCTAGACGAGAGAACAGCTATAGATTACATAATGAAAACACATTGCTGGGGAGGGAGGAACAGGACAGAGCAGGAGAACACAGCTGATCAATATGTGTCAATAGCTCCTCATAAATATGTCATTCGGGAGCGAAGTGTGGACCGCCATCTATGACTGAAAGCCGATATATGAAAAAGGGTCAATACTAGTATACATACAGTATGGGGGTGTTGTCTTGGTCCATATACACTTCTCTGTAAATCATGGTGTCCCTTTTTTCATGACTTCAAGTACATTGTATCGGTTCGGAAGCGCAGTGTGGATTGCCATCTATCTGAAAGCCAATTTATGAAATGGGAGGCTCATCACTGCAATACATTTGGTTCAGGGGGTTGTCATACAGCAGGTAGAAAATACACTTTTCAGCCCCCTTTTAGATCATGGTGCCTCTATTTTCATAACTTCAAGAACATTTATGGAGCCCAAACGCTGGTGGTGGATTATGAATACTATGGTCCCTTACAAGTGTCATTGTTGTTACTGGTTTAACATTTACTACCTACATACCATAACAGAACAAAACTTCTTGGGAATTTTCTATTCATTTCAGTGCTGCAGTTTAAGGACCTTTAGAGAACCTTAAAAGGTCCTGCCAAACGTCTAGTATACATGTGTATCAAAAACTGGAACACATATACGAGAATTATTCTATATTATCTCTACAGGGCTGTGTCAAACTTGGTTATTGGTTTAAGTAACCATGGGCCTCTTGAAAGCCTTGGGCCTCGGGTGACCACCCAAACCGCCCATATTATAATCCACATCTGTCACTGTTAGCCCTTGAGGTTGTGGGGCCCTTCCAATGGGGCTTCTGAAAAAAGGGTTGAAATTAGGACTTTAGCTGCCCTTCTTCAGGCCCCAATTCATCAGGAGAGGAAGTTGCCAAGTTGCCTTTTGTGAGTATGCGGCTTATATCTAATACTATGTAGTCCGTATGGCTATGGTTGCCCCCAGGGCGCACTATACATTGTGTTGTGCCAATAAAAACCATCTACCTTAGAAAAAGGTTGTAGATTTTTTTTTCCTTGTCTACTTTCATCAAAAACTCGAAAGACAAAGACTAAAAGCCCCTCTCCCCTTTGCCCCATCAGTTCCTATGGCACAAGCTATGAATTGCCCCCTATATAAGACACTGGGGACTATATGACCTCCATGGACATCCCCCCAATAAGACCTAATGTACATAGGCTCATGTTTGCTCTCAGCACGGTTGCGGGCTGTAACTTGTTTGTTAATGGTTCCTACACTGGTTTGGCACATTCAGCATCACATTTGGCAGCAGTTCCCGAATTCGATTAACTTGCACAGAATCCTGGTACATTTTCAGCACTTTCCAACACCTTAAAGGGGAACTTTACATTATTATTAAAACTAGAATATAAGTCATGTTTCACTAAAGCTTCAGCCTGATAGAAGACCATAGCTCTGAACTGGCAAATTAAATGAAATCTACCATCATGATAAACCAGGGGCACTTACTCATAGATCCAGGCACCGTGACTGCGGTAATCTTCTTATATTTGTTATCCATGGCCTTCTGCTTTTTAAAATTCACTTTAAAAATTATGCTAATGAGCCTAAGTGTTGCAGCTTCACAGGCTGTTACAATAAGCAGAACATGTCTCAACATTCCCCCTGTATAATCTAGCAGCAACAGGAAGTGCAGCATGAGGGGAGACCTGCTCTGCCCATTGTAACAAGTGAAATGACATCATTGAGGGGCTCTGGAAACACCCACCAGAGCCCCTCAGACTAATAAGCATAATATTAAATGTTCATTTAAGAAGGCAGGAGGCCATGAACAAAGAAGATTAGCACAGTCCCAGTGCCTGGATCTATGGGTAAGTGTCCCTTGTTTATCATGATGGATTTTGATGATAGATTCCCTTTATCAGGCCTCTTTGTCCTATATGAAGATGACCTCTCCCCCCTCTTTAATAAATCCTTATATTTCTCATTACATAACAACTCTGTATTAACTTTTTAATAAATGTAGCTGTTCCTCTGTTATTCCTCTCAGAAATTTATTAAAAACCTGACACGTGGATGTTACCATATAACACTATGGGGCTCATTTATAATGGTGCCCCCGCTCCACCTTCCACCGGATTTATCAGAAGGCTCTGTCCTCTTAATAAATCGTGGCGGGTGGCGGCGCTGCACTGAGCTTCCACGGCATTTTTACACCAGCAACGCCCCGCGCCGATCCACTGCACTGCCTGGCACCGCCCCCCTCTCTGCCCAATCGGTGTGGAGGGAAGAGAGGTCACACTTCCTGGCGCTGCTCCAGGAATTGCCACTAAATTGTGGCTTGCACCCTTGTTTTCATGCATAAAAGCCGTGATAAATACCCTGCTGTCTATCATCTGTTATTATTATCATCTATTTGTATCTTTATATGTAATATGTATGTATCTATCTACCTTTCATATATTTGTATCTTTATCTATTTGTATCTGTTCTATTAACTATCTGTTTGTAGCTATCTATTTGTATCTGTTTCTATTATCTATGTATCTATCTACCTATTTGTATCTTTGTATCTATCTATCGATCTATCTCATATCTATCTATCTATCATCTATCTATCATCTATCTAACCAATATCTATCCATCTATCTACATTAATGTCTATCTATCTACTTTTAAAATTGTTTATCTATCTATCATCTATCTATCTCATATCTATCTATCTATCTATCTATCTCATATCTATCTATCTATCTATCTCATATCTATCTATCTATCTATCTTTGTATCTATCTATCTATCTATCTCATATCTATCGATCTATCTATTTATTTGTATCTGTTTGTATTATCTGTATCTATCATATGTATATCTATTTATGTTTCTCATTATAATATATCTATCATATCATTCTATATTTTAATTATCTATCATCTTCTACGTTACGACAGAATCGGTTCTAACTTTGCATTTTAACCAGGGAAACTCCCTTACTGATGAGGAATTAACATAAAATTATGTAAAATGTATTCTGGATTATCAGAATTTCCGGATTATAAAATTTTCTGGAACATTAGTTGTCGGATGAATACAGCACAATTTCTCCTCTTGTTCCAGTAACACGTAATCCCATTGCGCCATTCTCTCATGGCGATCTCCTGGCCTCTGCCAGAGACTTTTCCATGTGATTCTGATGCGTCTTGTCGGATCCGGCTCCGTGACTTTTCCTCTTGCTCTGATCCTGGTATCACAAGTCGCTCAGAGGCAAAGTTTCGGAAGCTTCCAGTGCGGCCGCCTGGCTGTGCTTGATGTTGGGTATCACAGTATTTTGGGAGAGACTCTGAGCCCCGGAGTCTCACTATCAGATATACTCAGTTAGCCTCAAAAAGGTATCGCCTGATTTCTTCCCTCGCCAGTGAGAGGAGCCGTGTTGTATTTATAAACATCACGTGGGCTCATTCCGGTGATCCCTTTAAGCTGTGTGTGCTCTGGGAAGGAAGGAGTTAAGAGGACATTGTGCTGAGGATTCCTGCCCTGCAGCAGGCAGTAAGGGAGGCGATGTCTGCAGTCCTGCACTTGGCTGGGCTTCGCCTCTCGGATCCGGCTGCTCCTCGGCGGCTGCGTGTACGGTAGACGGCGAGATCTGCCGCACCAGGAGGGGTTTGGGGATCACATCTCGGCTCCGTCTATCCTCTAGGATTCGGCAGACTAGCTGTGCACTTCCCAGCCGGAGATCAGGGTGACATGTAAGGTAAGGCACCTATCCGTCCACATACACTACCTGGCGTCTGCTCTGTAGGGCAGGGATCACACATGCAGGTTTTGATGCAGTTTTTGCTATGGCTTGTCCTAATACAATCATTTCTCTGTGTGCGTGTTGATCATTTGCAGAAACTTCTTTACGTCTTGAGATGTAGCAGAGCTGACTGTGCTGCTTCACTCTTTTACACAGCAGGGTGATTGTCTGCCTTAACATAATGCAATGGGATGCTTGCAGTCCTATGTAAATCAGAACATTGACATAACAAAACTGTAATGGCGAGACCGGCAGTCCTGTGCAAATCCTCTGATCACAAATAGAGCATATGCAGTGGGGATACTTGCAGTCCTATGTACATCTAGTGATTGCGGTTTGACAAATCTAGGTGACTCTGATACAAAATTTATAGGTTCCTAGCATTGTGAGGAAGACTCATCATAGAAAGACAATGTAAAAGAGATACCGGCAGTCCTATGTACATCTAGTCATAAAACATTGTGAGGAAGACTCATCATAGAAAGACAATGTTAAGGAGATACCGGCAGTCCTATGTAAATCCATAGAATTTAATGAAGACGCATTATAATGTTCATTAACGATGTAATTGTACAGGTAACACATCCTATAAAGACTAATATAAAACAATGTAAAAGGGATACACAGTGTGCAGTCCTATGTAAATCCACAGATAACATATTTGTGATGAAGACTGATGACTTAAAAATAATGTAAAGGGGATACATGCAGTCCCATGTAAATCTACATATAACCCTTTATGTTAAAGGTTTGTTTTAAAACAAGTTTGTTTGGGGGGGTGTGCAGTCCCATGTAAATCCACAGATAATATATTCTGATGAAAGGTTATTACTTGTGGGTTTCGCAGTCGGTGTGCATGCAGTCCTTTGTAAATCCACAGCTAATATATTGGATTCAAAGTTCATTATATAAGGATTTGCACTCCGTATACTAACAGTCCTATGTAAAGCCACAGGTAACATATTGAGTTTAATTATTTTAAAATACTGTCAAGGGGATACATGCAGTCCCATGTAAATCTACATATAACCTATTGTGGTGAAGGTTTGTTGTAAAACAAGCTTGCTTTATATATGTGTGTGCAGTCCTATCTAAATCCACAGATCATATATTCGGGTGAAAGGTTTTTAGTTCAGTGTGCACGCAGTCCTATGTAAATCCACAGTTAATACATTGTAATGAAAGTTCATAGTATACGGTTTTGTGCTCTGTATACTTACAGTCCTATGTAAATCAACAGATAATACATTGTAATGAAACTTCATGATACAAAGAATTTGCAGCAATTTTTCCAGCAGTCCTGTGTAAATCCACAGAAACATTGTAATGAGGCTTTGTTATATAAAGCTTTTGCAGTGGCCACACCTGCAGTCCTGTGTAAATCTGCATATATCACACTCCGTTAAAGGTTTGTGTAAAGCTTATGCAGTCACTGTGCATGCAGTCCTATGTAAATCCAAAGCAAATGCATTGCCATGAGCGTTATTTTATTAAGATTTTGCAGAGCCTATGCCTGCAGTCCTATGTAAATACAGTCATTGTGATGTTGATGCATTATATATGTGATCTATGTAGAAATTGGATAAGAAGTTCACCCTTTCATGTATGGACGTAGACTCCTGGGACTTCTGGTGCTACAGCAACACAACTAAATCTGATTGTATCCAATGTCTGATGAATAATGTAGTGCGTAGTGGTGTGCAACAGGTAACATCTGTGTAGCAGAGGGTCTAGTGTCCGGACCAGATATAACAGACCATATATTTGTCTGCGAGCCCATTCCTATTATCCCACAGTTAACACATTGCGGTTTGCCATACAAAATAGCAAACTCAGCCCTGCTACATCTATAATATGTTGACTCATTGCTTAATGAACAACTGCAGTTCCAAAAGGGACTCAATCTGTCTGGTTCCTTCATTATATGGAGCCTCAGGTCCCGGAGGGGCAGTTCCTGTAATTGGCCCTGACAAGTTGTTGCTGTTATAACACTTTTGATGTCTTACAAAGGAGATTGTGTGGAGTCTGTCTGTCACTTTGCCCCCCTACTGCTTGATGTTGTAGTGACGAGGACATTGCGAGGCTTTGTGAAAACCTGAACATCTCTGTCACTTGTTGTTGCCATTTAGGTGACATTTCAGCTTTTGTCTCCATGGAGGGAGTGGCGGTCATGAGGATAGACCTCTGTCCATTGTGTCAGGTATCCACGTGACTTGTGCAATGTCACCCATCAAGCCGGATCAGCACAGAACTGGAATAGATGTTCTATTTCTAGATAGAGCAGGGGCTATGGATCTCCCAAATCTAGGTGACTCTGATACCAAATTATAAGTTCCTAGCAGCTAAATTGTCTAATTTAAAGGGATTTTCCAGCTCATGTCTCTTGATGACATATTGATCTTTAATATCTGACAGGTAGGGGTCCAAATAGTGAGCAGAAATAATTAGAAATGTCATCAGTAGGGGCAGACATAGCATTGGTACAGGGGCCTGGAACGTAAGGGGGTCCCACTGTCAACTTGAATCCACTGCAAAAAGTTAAAAAACAAAGCAACAACCCAAGAAGTTGCATAACAAATTCACCTCTGCTACACCAAGGGCCAGGGGCGTGACACGACCTGCATATTTAAAGATCAATTAAGTGCAATATACAAAAAAATGTAAAGAAATCCAAAGGTTTTATGACCCATGTGGATGTTGCTGAATTACATAAGGGATCCAAAACTCAAACAAACCCAAATACCGCAAATGTTGGGTTTGTACCGAACATTGCGGGATCATGTCCCCGAGGATCCAACCTCAAACCTCAGGTTTTGGCATCAATCATGGTCATTAAATGTGGCGGCCCAGGGCACTGCCATTTTGGGGAGGATCATTGCTCTCCAATGATGTCATTGATACCGACTATCCTGCCAAAAATGGCGTTGTCCATAGCAGCATTTGAACTGTCAGTTTCAGCACCAATGGCGGATGTTACCAGTTGGACCTGAAGAGGTTTTTTAAATTATTAATTGTTACGGGTCTACTCATCTCTACTTAAAGGGAACCCGTCACCACTATTTTCACAAATACAGCTAGTGACAGGTTCCTATAGAGCTCTAGTAACTATCTGACACCCTGCTTGTAGCTAAAAATTATGCCCCTGAGATTCCCATATGTTCAACTTTATAGTTTTATCTGGTAACTAAGCATGGCTACATGTAGTCCAGGTGGGCGTGGCCTCCTCGGGCTGAATCCAGCAGCTCCTCCCCATCCCTATCTCTGTATGCTGCTATAATGTCATGTGACCAGGGTGACATCATCGCAGGTCCTATAGCTTTTGTAGCATTAGGAGCTGTACACTAAGCATATATGTCATGAAATCACAGCATATTTTATCACATGAAATCACAGCAGCCTGCATGGAGAGGAGTAGAAGTCCATGGAGGCTGCTGTGATGGTTTTATGTGGTCAGATATGTACATGGGGTATAGTTTTCATATTAAGTAGCTCAAGGACCTTTGATGATGTCACCCTGGTCACATGACATTAGGCCACGCCCCCGTGGACTAGCTCCAAAGCTGCATAGATACCAGGCAAGATTATAACTCTGATTTTATGGGGATCTGAGGGGAACAATTTTTAGCTAAAAGCAGGGTGTCAGATAGTTATTAGAGCTCTATGGGAACCTGCCACTACCTGTATTTGTGAAAATAGTGGTGACGGGTTCCCTTTAAAGGAAATCTATCACCATATTAAGGATTTTAAACCAAACACCTTGACATACTGGTGTGTGCCACCTCTGACAGGATCTGCTCTTCTTTTAGCTTCTTATGCTCTGGTTTTTACAAAGAAAAGGTTTTTACAATTATGCAAATGAGCCTGAGGGGCTCCATAGGAGTTAATAGAGCCTGGAGCCCAACAGGCTCATTTGCATAATTTTTAAAGCCCTTTCTTAAAAACAAGAGCATAAGAAGCTAAAAGAATACCAGATACTGCCAGAGGGGGCACATACCAGTATGTCAGTGTGCTTGGCTCACAATCCTTGATCTGGTGATAGATGTCCTTTAAGGTGTAACTATACCTATGAAGCCATTTATTTAGTTATTTTTCATTTCTGAAATGAAAGCAGGTGATAATAGTAAACTTTTTAATATACTTCATTAGGTATATTACTACTTCCTGCTTCTTTCTCATGTAGTGAGCAGTGTATATGAAATAATAATCATAATCTTTATTTATATAGCGCCATCATATTCCGTAGTGCTTTTACAAAGAAAGACATCAGAGCTCCGCCCACTTCAGACAGATAAGGAAGAGGAAAGCGAAGGACATCGGAACAGATTTTTTTAAATAAAGTATTCCAAAGTTTATTATTATCATCTACATTGTTCATTTACGCAATTTTGACAAAAGTTTAGTTACGCTTTAAAGATACAACGCAGTTCCATGGTTATACCAAAGATGCTTATACTGTAAATATAGGTGGTCTACCAAAAATGGTTGGAATTCTGCTGTTTCTTGGGTTCCATTCTTCTTTTGTGGTTATGTGCTTGGAGGAAAAACAGTTCAGTAAAGTGCAGAGATGGGCAAATTTACAGAGCCTCACATGTGACCACCAGTTCCTTCATTAGACCACCCACTAAGCATCCTATACAAATCACCCTTAAATGTTATAGGAAGATATGTTCGGTTTTAAAACCCTATCTACTTATTAGGGATGGACCTTCTATACAGGGCCGGCTCCAGGTTTTAGTGGGCCCCTGGGCGACAGAGCCTTAGTGGGCCCCTCCGTGGGCCGCCCTCCAGTGGCCACACTGCGCCCCCTCCCCCTGCGGACACACTGACCACCCCCCCCCTCCCCTTCGGACACACTGACCACCCTCCCTTCCCCTCCAGGCACACTGACCCCCCCAAACCTCCCCCTGCGGACACACTGACCCCGGGGACACACTGAACCCCCCTGCTGTGACAATGACCCCCTCCTCCCCCTGCAGACACATTGTAGTGACACTGGTACAATTGATCCGGGGGCCCGAGTGGGCCCCTCCAGTACCCCGAGGCCCCGGCATTTGCCCGGGTTGGCCGGGTGCTGGCGCCAGGCCTGCTTCTATATCCAGGGTCCTTATATCTTGGCTTCAGGGAGCATCTCCAACTCTGGATGACCTGACCTGCCCTGCATTACCCTAACAGGACATCACTTAGAATGAGAATGGTGTAATACTTAGTTTGTCCTGTGGGTGTGCTGCATGAACATTTAACACTTAGTACTCATGCACACGACCATATGGGTGCCCATGATACGGCTGTATAATTTGAGTCCTTGGACTACATGCACACGACTGTTATTTTGGTGTGACTTGGCCACTATAGAGGTCTATGGCACCCGGCCTGGCTGGGCCACTGTGCTGTAAAAGATTGGACATGTCCTATCTTTTGCCTGGCTTTCTATAGAGGAGGAGTGAGGAGATCTCTCCTCTTCTGCACCCGACCACGTGCTTACCGGATCCGGTTGTGTGCATGTAGCCTATGTTTTCCGACTGATCATAGTTGGCCATTGAGAGTCCCAGTAGGAAGGAATAACATGGAATATTTGCATTAGCAATGGACCCTTCTTAAATATAATATGGGTTCAAAGTGGAAAATTCCTTTAAGCACACTATCTGTAGCACATCCATTTACACTGAATCATTGGGTGTTATTTACCATATGTTGCACCATAATGTCCCCCATTATGTGTATTTGGGTTGTCAAGAATAGGAGAAACCAGTTTCTATGAAAGCTTTTGTACTCGTGATACTATGAGGTGGCTTTGCAGCAGCAGTAAGGCGAGACTGTGCTTCTGCTACAGAAATAGAGTTCGGCGCCCTCTACTGACGTCAGACGTGTATGACATCTTCTTCGATCATTTTGTAGAATGATAGGACAAGTATATGGCTCAATGTAGGCTTGTGATAGTAGCGAGTGGTTTGCGTTTTATTCGGGCCCATCACTGGATGTGGTCGAGTGTAGTGTTAAACTTAACAAAATTTGCAGCATTATGAGAAGTTTCCATTGCAAGGCGTTCGGCTTATAGCATACCTCAGCGAGGCTGCGGCCTATGTGGTGCTACATTCCACAATCCCGCAGCACAATGAGAGCTTTCATTCCGTCAATTAGGAGCTCCGACCTTAGGGTTATGTTTTTCTAGAAACTTGTGTTAATCACACGAAGCAGCTTTCGTTCCTTGTGTTCTAAGAACGTTAGGGAATACGGGATAATGCTAAACACAAAGTCGGGTGAATGCTATATGGATGCATAAGTAGGTTATCCGGGAAATTCTGTTAGCGCTTCTATGGTCGGAGCTCTGTGATGTGGAGCCGGCCCTGGACCGGCACAGATTTACCTCCATTCATCACCATGCAGAAACATATTGGATTTTTAATGTCGCTTGGAAAATTTGTATGGCGTGAAAGAAGTGAAATGGGATAATGATTGTCAAATCGATCCGTCCATTAATCACCCGAGCGCGGACGCTGATGGCGGGAGACATTTTGTATTTATTTTTTAAATGCCAGAGGGAAGAGATAATTTCCTATCACAAAAAGGAACCAACATTGTATGTAATTTCATTACCGGCTTTATAAAGCATCAACATATTAGGCAGAGCGACAAGGACAATTGTTTCTTAAAGGGGTTGTGCCACCCAGGTCATAAAAGACTGATCACAAGGGGTGGGACTATAGGAAATCCCTACCATCTATGGAATGGTGGTCTACACGTTCCCCATATAAATCGAAGCCAGCTCCAACCCAGTAGTCTACCGGTAGCATGCAGAATCATTTCCGAGTAAATGTCATAAGTGCACAACCCCTTTAAAGTTGAGGATAACCCATTGGAAGATGTTATGGGGAATAAGGATCAGGTTGTTGCATTTGAACATGACTGATCTATTAGTCCTGAAGGGGGATAAGCCAACAGTTGTCTAATGGGTATGAGGACCACATGGTCATCACTCCCCAAGTGGTAGAAGTTGAACAAGTGAAGGATTGAGCTTTAGATTTTAACACCCCCCAATTATTTAATTCTCAGGAAAGATAAGTCAATACCAGAGGTTTCTGGCTTGAGTTGGCTATGTTCTTTTACTAGATGTCATCTAAATGCTTTTTAGGGTTAGAGCTGTTCCTCTTAGTTTACCTAAGCTTGCATGGACCTGCAATGGGAAAGACCGTAGAGGTTGCCGGATACATCTGGATACATCCAAAAGGATTTGGTAGGGTTAAATCCACCGATTTGGAGGAAAGCTGGTTCATAAGATAGTTGTCCATTCCCACCAAAATTGCTAGGTCTTTGCTCTTATGTGTATGTCCATAGTTACTCGAAAGCTGTGTATGACAATAGTTACTCGAAAGCTCTGTGTGGCCATAGTTAGTCAAAAGCTGTGTATGGCCATAGTTAGTCGAAAGCTGTGTATGACAATAGTTAGTCGAAAGCTCAGCGGTCAAAGCTCTTTCCGAAGTCTTGACAATTTTTGGCTAGATAAAACTTTAACTTCTTATAGACTCAGAGGACCATGCGTCCCTCCTTATTACTGTATCTATGAGTGAAGAACTCTCCTCCAAGAACATCAATTCTCAACCCCCTGCTACCAATGAAGTTCTTGTAGAAACAAGGGTCTCACCATCCAGTGACTATGGGACCCACCAGGGTTTGGGCCACTGTTTTCAAGGGTCTGATAGAAGCTGCACAGTCTACCTCTATGGCTTCTGAAAGTTAAAGAGAGCTCATAGCTCCATATTTTATCTCCACTCCCAATTTTCCTATTACTTCACAAACCCACAGATTATTATACCCAAAGATAAAACCCTCCTGGAAGTAATCGCTGTCTGGACCATACGTAACGCATTAAGGATCTGCTCGCTGTAGCAGGCAAGTGTTAATCACATATGGTGAGGCTTGGAATAGCAGCAGAGCTTTCGCCCCCAGCCACAGAGTCTCCGAGGTCTCGGTTTTCGGCTGCTGGTTAAATGTTTAAGTCTAAATATAGACTTGAAGTATCTCAGTCTGAATAAGTGGTTTATTAATGGGATCCCGTTCACATGTCTATGACACCCTGAGCCCTGGTTTTCTCACTTGTTTGTCAGTGGTCTTGAGATCTTTAGGCCTTGTTTGCTGTGATAATCCCTATAAGTATTGACCACCATCCGCCCAGCTCTAACTAAGTTCACTTAAGGATTTTCTGTTTGCTGAAGCTAATGACTCAAGGTAACGCAGAGACGAAATGTAAAACTTCCTACTTAGATGTAGCGGTGCCGCCCTATAAGGGTCCGCACAATGGGAGCTTTGTGGCTTCTCAGAATTGGTGGAAGGATCACAGATGGTGAATTTGTTTAAGACAACAAACTTTGGGGTAAAAGTACTAGGACAAGCAGAGCATTAAAATACCTTCCCGCTAAGGTTGATCTTCTCTATATTTGAGTTCTATTGTTCCCTGGTATCTGTTATTTAGGGCAATGGACTGAAGCTTCTTAGCTCAGATTATAGACAAAACTCTTCTTGTATGACCACTACTAGGTGTACAGACATTATACTAACAAAATCATACAGTATAAAGTATTACTTTGGTGCGTTTTAGTTTATTTTGTATTTGTGCTTTGTTTTAGAATTTTCACTAAAATTCTTGGCACCTATAAAATCTAAAAAATGGTAATTGCCACTCTGTTACTGACTTCTTTCTTATCCAGTGACCGCTTGATAATACAACATGTGACCACCACAGCCAATCACTGGTCATGGCTGTTTTTAACAAATCACAGCTACGGCCAATGATTGGTTACTGAGATCACATGTTGTGTCGGCAGGTCATTTCTAGAGTAGGAAGAACTGGTGGAAGATCAGATATTGTACATAGAAAGTTTACTTTTTTTTGTAAAAGTTAGTAAAAACGGGTAGGACAATCCCTTTCAGGGTTAGCCCTCCTTGTGTTCCTGTCCCATAAAGATGATTTAAATTTATTTCTTAAAAAAAAAAAAATCGATCATTGTTTATCGCTAGGGAAGCTACTACCAGCTGTGCATTTTCCCTACAGCGGCTTCTACAGGTGAAATGTAGTATTACATTTCTACTTTTTGTTAGCAGCCCTCTGTATGGTTACTAGAGGGGCTGATAAATGAAGAGTACCTCGTAGTAATGTCTAATTGAGTGAATGTAAAAGTTTTAAAAGAAACCTATCATGAGGAATCTACTATGAGAAGTAGATGTGATGGTAGATTCCTCCTGCTGCCTCTGCCCTAATCTGTAATTTAAAAGTCCTGGAACCTAACTTGTTAAAAACTTTATTTTAGCAATATGTAAATTACCTGCAGAGGCTACTGGGGCATGTACTAGCCTTAGCGCCCAGTGCCCGGCCGGGCTAGTACACACCCCAGTAGCCTCTGCAGGTAATTTGCATATTACAAAAATAAAGTTTTTAACAAGTTAGGTTCCAAGATTATTAAATTACAGATTAGGGCAGCGACAGGATGGAGGAATCTACCGTTACATCTACTTATCATAGTACATACCTCACGTTAGGTTCCCTTTACAGTGTGAATACTACCATAATCCTCTGTCATCTATAAGGTCTATACGTTTTCCATGGATCAGTAAGAACCTACACATAACGGGGAAGGTTATCCACGTCTGCTTCTCTAGTCCTAGGTGACGTCAGATTTTTATAGCAGCATCGGGGCATTTTTCCCTTTATACATCAGGTTTGGACCTCGTCCATATGTACGTTGGTTGGCCAGAAAATAGCCAATATGTGGAAACTGAGCGCTCACCGGCAATCCAGTCCTGCAGAGGTAATTTTTTTGTAAAGTATCTGCGAGGCTTTGAAATGTGAGCGACTACAGCGGCTTATTAACCGGGGGTCTGCTTTATATCAGGGAAAGCCAGACTATTAATGTGGAAAGTCAAGCAACGCAGTTTCAGCATAGCGGCGAAATGTGACAAATCGATTAATGCAAAATTTATTGCACGTGGATGTAATGTACATAGGAAGGAAGAATGGAAATCTTCCTACAGCACAAGGGGTTTAAAGGATTCCCAAAACGTGTCGAAAAGTCGCCTTCTATCCTGGTGCCAAGCTTCAGGCTTCAATAAATACTTCAACGTCCTTGAAGTTGACCTTCAGCAGTGAAACTTCTTCAGCAGTGATGTTTTTCTTACGGCTATTATAATTTTTCCCACAACATTCCTTCCAATTTTGGGGAAAAAAAAGCTACTGTTACAAGTTAATTTTTAGTTTGATATATGGTCCAAATTGACCATTAATTATATTGGATCCTGTTAAATTGTAGAGTAAACTTCTCAAAGAACTGATCAACGTACAAGATGGATACTCTTTCTTCATCCATGAGAGGGTATTCCTATAGCAACACAATGCGGTCTTCATTTGGGTGTCCTATGTTTGTCCCCTCCCCTAACCCGTTTTTTTGGGGGTGGTACCTCATTGATTGGTGACAATGTGATGGGTGAAGTCCTACACGGTAGTAAAAGAGATAAGATAAAGATGGGTGGTCATACTATGAATGCCCTTGTTCCTGGAAGTGGCATGGATTGCACCTTGGATAGTGATGCCACTGTGACAGCCCCAAATTCAGATCACTAATCCTTTTAAAAAACCTTTAAGCACCTACTCAAATCCCAATTCTTCCCATTGGCAACGTTCCACTGATCTTGGTGTAGTCAGAATTTTCTCTCTAGTCTAAACCATTACTGAGTAACCAAAGTCACTATTTTCACCTCTCTAAAGTCAGATGGGTGGAGCCTGACTCTTTTCTCCAGCCCAGGACCACCCATATGATAGCAGAGAGTCTAATTACCATAGTTTCAGTTGCAAATAACCTTTTTTTGACTCTCTACTGTCACATGGGAAGTCCTGGACTCCACCAGAGAGTGTGGCTCCACCCACCTGACAGTAGGGAGCTAAAAGTAATCACATGGATAACTAAGGAATGGTAGGGGCTAGAGAGAAATTTCCAATGATGCCAAAGTAATTGCTGTTAAAGGAGGCAAGAGTTGGAGTTGATGGAAGTGGTGAAAAGTTCTCTTTAAGAAAAACAAAATAATTTTAATTTTGATGATAGAATATTGTTATATCTGATATTTCTAGAACATATCTAGAAAATTCTAGTCCTATATAACCATATAGTCACCACCAAGGCAGAAAAGAAGAAGCATCAAACAACTAGTCCCCCTCCTGCTGCTGTATTGTCAGTTTGCTACAGTATAAGCCGCTTCTATCCGAGGAATCGTACACGCGTACATAAAGGAGCGGAGCGGGGACAAAGGGAAGATAATGACACCGACGATAATAATACAGCAACATCCAAATTAGATATCCTTATTTTACTCTAAAAGCCCAGCCATTTCTCTTCCGCAATCTCCACATATTACACGCTTTGTATCGCGGCTGGCACAGGATGATCGAGTGAGCAATCACTGCTTTTCCGATAGATTTCTAAACAATTTTGGGAAATGCACAAACCAAAAATTTTTTTTTTTTTAAATGTTGTCATTTGCTTTCTTCAGATAGAAACAATGTTCATCTGAAATTCCCAAAATGAGTTACTCCTAGTAACCAGAGTGTTATCGCAGCCCTAAGTAAATGCGGCTGAGCTGCAGTACCACACACATCCTTGTGAAAACACGTGGCGCTATTCGAAAAAACTGAATTTTTTTTTTCTTAGGTTATATAACTGATTAAAGTGAAGGTCTTAAGTAAGGAGCACAGAATATTATTTTATGGTCCATGGCTGCCATTTGTGAGAACAGAGCTGCTTCAGTCTCCACTTAGCTTGGTGAAGAAGATGAGTCTGTCCCACTACACCATAGACTTGCACTCCTGGCTCACTCGAATGTTATGCGCTACATAAGAAAAGAGGGAAAAGTTGACACCAGACTCCCTTGGCAGTATCCTGATCCGTGTCTCCCACGATATTTGTTGTCAAGAGTAGAGGTGAGCAGACCCAATGGTCGAACATGGGCAACATCCAATGGGCGAACATCCAATCCAGCAAATTGACGCTCCTATCAACTAGCCATGGCTATGATTGGCTAGGTGGATACCCAAACACCGAACCTGGCCATCGCTTTTGCTTTCTCTGTTTGGAGGTCCTCAAACACATGAGTTAGTGATTGATCCCTCTGAAATTGTAGGCTTCCACCAGGGCGCATCAGGCCAGGAAAGAAAAGTTGCCGTTGAACACTACATGTATGAGAACTACCTGACACACTTCAATGCGACCAACCAAAAACTTTTTTGCTTATTTGGCTTTCCACCAAGCCTTGACACTATTCCTGTAATCATTGTTTGTTCCTCTGGAGAACTTTGGACTCTTCTGTTTGAAAGGCTTCCTTGGATTACTGGAGGTTCCAGCTTCCATCTCTGTTATTTTAAGACAGTTTTTTGGAGTCTGTTCAGGATTCCAAAAAAAGCTTGTATTTATCTTTGTTTCTAAAAGCATCACCAACTCTTCCATCCTCCCCAGGTTGTGCCTGGTATTACAGATCATCCTTAATAATGAGGCCTGGAGATGGGATGTAATACCAGACACAGCCTATATAAAAGTAGTGGTGTTCCAGGTGTTCTTACTTATCCTTTACCTGAAATATGAAATGGAAAAAAGATTTCTTTTAGGATGGTAGAACTTAGAGGTGAGTCAGTCAAATTGGATGAAGTGGAATTCCGTACGAATTTCATGAACATTTTGATTTAGAATTTCCTGGAGATGCGTAGTAATAAAATTCAGAGACCAGGAGGAACCAGGAGAAGCCATGACTATTCTCCTGGGGCCTTCTCCAGCATGGATGGTGCCCTGACTCTGCTTCGGGACAGGCTCCTTCCACCCTCAGACTTCAAGGAAGAACACCACCTAGCAGAAGTTTCCTGGAATGGCAGTTCTGGTTTACCACCTGTTGGATCTGCTCTTCCAGGCTGCCTCAGAGTCCAGGAGGGTGGCTACTTCTTAAGGAACTCCCTTTTGCAGTAATTCTGCCGCAACCAGTGAATGGCACCAGGCCTTGATGGAAAGAGTAGCATGAGGTAGAATAGGGCTTTCACAACCTCCTCAATTCAAACCTCTTTGATTCAGACCTGATTCAAAAAATTTTGAAAATCGTTTGAATTGTTTTTTTAAAATTATGCATACAGGAAATTACATGTCATCAGCCAATCAGCAGCTATTTCCTCTAACTTCCTGTTCTGGTGCCGTTCTACAGAGATGAGCACAGGTGCAGAGAGTGTGCTCCAATACTGATAACACTTGTGGGATAATACTAGGCAGATAATACTAGGGATAATACTAATTGATCCATGCTGTCTCCATGAAGACTGAGAGTCCCGCGTGTGATGTTGCCCACCATAAATCCAACTTGCCCTAATATGGTGTATAATACAGATGGTTTTTGTCTCCGTCTGGAGAAAACAAGGTTTAATCACCGGAGGCGACAGGGCTTTTTTACTATGAGAACTGTCAATCTGTGGAATAGCCTGCCTCAGGCGGCGATCACAGCAGGGACAGCAGAGAGCTTCAAGAAGGGTCTAGATGCCTTTTTACTAGAGATGAGCGAACATACTCGTTCGAGCTTGATGCTCGTTCGAGCATTAGCGTACTCGAAACTGCTCGTTGCTCGGACGAGTACTTCGCCCGCTCGAGAAAATGGCAGCTCCCGCCGTTTTGCTTTTTGGCGGCCAGAAACAGAGCCAATCACAAGCCAGGAGACTCTGCACTCCACCCAGCATGACGTGGTACCCTTACACGTCGATAGCAGTGGTTGGCTGGCCAGATCAGGTGACCCTGGGATAGACTAGCCGCTGCCCGCGCTGCTCGGATCATTCTGTGTCTGGATGCCGCTAGGGAGAGAGCTGCTGCTGGTCAGGGAAAGCGTTAGGGTGTTCTATTAGAATAGTGTTAGGCAGGAGTGATTCAACAAGAACCCAACAGCCCTTCTTAGGGCTACAATAACGTTATACTTTTTTTTTTTTTTATTTGCAGCTAGTACCATATTGTGAGGAATTTGCAGGGGGACTTGCTACCGTTGTGTTTAGCTCTTAGTGACACACATATCCACCTCAAACACCAAAGTGGGAAAATGTATTAGGGGTTTGATTTCAATTAGGCACAGTCTGCCTGTCAGGCGGTGGGGGGAAAGACAACCAGACAGTGAGCCCTGAGGCTGAACCCCCCCCACTGTCCCTACCTACTTGCCTCAAGACAGCTCTAGCAACTGCGGACAACCTCGGTGGCGGTCCCTATACTATGTAAGTGACACACGTAACAGGACAAGACAGACAACACAATAAGGGGTAGTCGACAAGCCAGAATCAAAACCAGAAGAATCGCAGTACAAAGTCAGTAGGCAAAAAACGGTAGTCAAAGTCAGGCAGAGGTTCGGCAACGATAACAGAAGGTACAAAGAGGTCACAGGGAAATATGGGGAGCTGGGATATCAGGTAAGAACTAGACAATAGCCAGCACGCAATTGAGCCACTAGCTGCCTTATAAGTGAAGCTGGAGAGACAGACAAGAAGCTGATAGGACTAGTGCTGATTGGAGCTGAAATCACCTGCATCAGTCCAGCAAAGACCAGGTAACTCATTAACTGCTGGACCATAGTCATCGGGTGTGTCCAGATTCCAGAGGCACAATTCACATTGCACATTACTGTCAGAACTTGCTGCACCACCGCAATCGGGCGTGTCAAAACCCCTGAGACACAATTCACACTGAACGGTTCTGACAGTACCCCCCCTCTTATGAGGGGCCTCAGGACCCTTAATCGTTGGACCAGGCTTAGAAGGATTATGTAAATGGTACCGCCGGACCAGACGGGGCGCATGCATGTCTTTAGCAGAGACCCATGTGCGCTCCTCCGGTCCGAAACCCTTCCAGTGGACCAGATACTGTAAGGAGTCCTGTACCCAGCGGGAATTCAAAATTTTCTCCACCTCATACTCCAATTCCCCCTGGACGATGAGTGGAGCCGGAGGAGGTGAAGGCAACACCGGTGGCACATATCTTTTAAGAAGAGACTTATGAAACACAGGATGGATACGAAGAGCATTGGGTAGTTTCAACCTAAAGGTTACCGGATTAATGATTTCCACAATGGTATAAGGTCCAATATATTTGGGTGCCAGTTTCCCTGACTGCACCCTAAGTTTCAGATTTTTAGCTGAAAGCCAGACCTTCTCACCTAGTACATATTGCTGGCCAGATATACGTCTTTTATTAGCATGTCTTTGATAAGACTCTTGGGCTTTTACCAAGTTCTGATGAGCTTGGGCCCAAACTGTGCACAGTTTAGAGAAAATGGCCTCGGCTGAGGGATTAATAGATTCTGCAGAATGAACAGACGAGTACCTGGGGTTAAAACCATAATTACAGAAGAATGGTGACATCTTAATAGCACGTTGTTCATGATTGTTTATAGCAAACTCTGCTAGAGAAATGAAGTCTTTCCACTTATTCTGAGTATCAGCCACAAAACATCTTAGAAATTGCTCTAACGATTGATTGGTCCTCTCTGTCTGTCCATTTGTCTGAGGATGGAATGCAGACGAGAAGGACAGAGAGATACCTAATTTGCCACAGAACTCTCTCCAAAACCTAGCCACAAACTGGACACCCCTGTCGGAAACAACATTCTCAGGCACCCCATGAAGACGTAGAATATGATTAATAAAAAGTGTGGCGAGTGTGCGAGCGTTAGGCAGTTTACGTAGTGGAATGAGATGACACATCTTAGAAAATCTATCCACCACTACCCAAATGACTGTCTTACCCTTAGATAGTGGCAAGTCGGTAATAAAATCCATAGAAAGATGCGTCCAAGGTCTCGTAGGGACCGGTAGAGGATGTAACAGACCCTCGGGTGGCCTACGAGGGACCTTGGACCTAGCACAAACCTCACAAGCTTCGACAAAAGCCTTGACATCTCGAGCCCAAGATGGCCACCAGTAATGGCGTGAGAGCAGATACTTAGTACCTGCCACACCTGGATGACCAGACAAAACTGAACTATGAATCTCTTCAAGAACTCGGAGTCGAAGGTTAGGCGGTACATACAACAAAGAGTCTGGAGTGTTATGAGGTGCTTGACCCTGAGATTCTGCAATCAGGGTCACCAAGTCAGGTTGCAAAATAGACACTACTACCCCGGGTCTTAAAACAGTATCAGATTGAGTTCTGGGGGAACTTTCTAAATCAAAGCTACGAGACAAGGCGTCAGCCTTGATATTACGGGAACCAGGTCGGTAAGTGACTTCAAAATCGAATCTGGTAAAAAACAAAGCCCATCGGGCTTGACGTGGCGAGAGACGTTTAGCATTGTCTAGGTAAACCAGATTCTTATGATCAGTGAGTACCACCACCTTATGTTTGGCACCTTCAAGGAAATGCCTCCATTCATCAAATGCCAACTTGATGGCCAATAGTTCTCCATTACCGATATCATAGTTACATTCAGCTTGAGAGAACTTCTTTGAGAAGAACGCAATAGGTCGCAGGTTAGTAAGAGTGTCCGATCCTTGGGACAACACCGCTCCTACCCCTACCTCTGATGCGTCCACCTCCACAATAAATGGACGTTCAAAATTAGGTTGAGTCAGTACTGGGGCCTCTGAAAAACACTTACGGAGCTTGTCAAATGCTCGGATAGCCTCATGAGACCAGTTGACAAGATCTGCCCCCTTCCTGGTGAGATCAGTAAGTGGTTTGGCTATAACAGAAAACCCCTTAATAAATTTCCTATAATAATTAGCGAACCCCAGAAATCTTTGTAAGGCCTTCAAATTATTGGGACGTTCCCACTTTTCGATGGCCACCACCTTAAGGGGATCCATACGGAAGGAATTAGGGGTGACGTAGTAACCCAAAAAAGAGACCTCCTGGATACCAAACTGACATTTAGACAACTTAGCAAACAGACTGTTTTGTCTAAGCAGTTCCATCACTACACGAACATGTTTTATGTGTGAAGCCCAGTCGGGAGAAAAAATCAAAATGTCATCTAAGTAGACCACAAGAAAACGACCTAGATGCTGACGAAATATATCATTCACAAAATGTTGAAAGACCGCCGGGGCATTGCATAAACCGAAAGGCATCACTAGATATTCAAAATGACCCTCTGGTGTATTGAAAGCGGTCTTCCATTCATCACCCTCTCTGATTCTAATCAAATTGTAAGCCCCTCGCAAGTCTATCTTGGAAAACCATTTGGCCCCCACAATTTGGTTAAATAAGTCAGGAATCAGGGGTAGAGGGTGTTGATTCTTAACAGTGATTCTGTTAAGTTGTCGATAATCTATACAGGGTCGTAATCCCCCATCCTTCTTTCCCACAAAAAAGAACCCTGCTCCCAATGGGGAGGAAGATGGGCGAATGTGACCCTTCTGGAGACTTTCCTTAATATACTCCCGCATAGCCTCCCTTTCTGGACAAGACAAGTTAAAAATACGACCTCGAGGAAACTTGGCACCGGGAATTAATTCAATGGCACAGTCGTATGATCTGTGTGGCGGCAATCCGTCCACAGCTTTTTCATCAAATACATCTGCATAATCGGACAAAAAACTCGGAATACCCTCTTCCATGGAAGAGCACCCAGCAAAAGAAACCACCTCACAATGGGAGTCACATTCAGTACCCCATTTTACCAGTTCCCGGTTTGCCCAATTAAAAACAGGATTGTGCTCCTCCAACCAAGGCAAACCTAAGATCACATCAGACGACAGGTTATGCAGACACAAAAACTTCATACGTTCCACATGAACTGCCCCCACCTTAACCTCAAGGCAGGGAGTGATGTAACGTATATCCCCCTGAGCAAAGGGGGCTGAGTCTGCTCCTGTGACATTAACAGGAGATTGGAGCAGAAGGGGACACACCTCTAGACCGGAAAAGAACATAGGGTTAACAAAATTAGCAGAAGACCCCGAGTCAATCTGAGCATAACCAGAGATGTTTCTCCCTCCCAAAGACAATGAAATAGGCAATAATAACTTATTCTTATTGGTGAAGGTTACCTGTTCGCCTGAGTGACCCCCTCGATAGTCACTCAGGCGTAGAAGTTTTCCGGCGGTGGTCCAGGAAGGGATGGACATTGCCGGACTCGATGTCCTGCTTTCCCACAGTAGAAACATAAGTTGTTCAACACACGATATGCACGTCTGGTCTTGGCATCAGTAGAATCCACTTGCATAGGTTCCTCTGATGGGGGTATAGCAGGAGGGGAAGGACTAGGGTTGGTAACACGAATAGGTGAAGGTCTAAAGGCGTCTGATGTACCTCTCTCCTTTAGCCTGTCTCTCAAGCGTCTGTCAACTCGGATAGCTAATGTCATGCTATCCTCAAGGGAACTAGGAGTGGGATAAGCTACCAACAGATCCTTCAACCGATCATTCAGTCCGACACGAAACTGAAATCGGAGTGCCGAGTCATTCCAAGTGGAGGGACCACTCCACTGCCTAAACTCCGAGCAATATTCCTCCACAGGACGTCTACCCTGCCTCAGACCTGTCAAGTGACGTTCAGCATTAGCTGCACTATCCGGGTCATCATACAGTAGCCCTAGGGCCTGAAAAAACCCATCCACCGTCTGCAACTCAGTAGAACTAGGAGGTAACGAGAAAGCCCATTCCTGTGGTGACCCCTGGAGTAGAGACATAACTATGCCCACCTTCTGGACCTCATCCCCAGAAGAGCGGGGGCGCAATCTAAAAAACAATTTACACCCCTCCCGAAATGCACAGAATCTCTTTCTATCCCCACTGAACTTATCTGGGAGTTGTACAAGTGGCTCAGGTGGTGCTGGGGAAGCCATGGTAAACTGACGTGGGGCCGTCTCCTGCTCATGAAGCCGAACAGCTAGTTCCTGCACCATGGTGTTGATTTGCTGCATCTGTTCCACAATATTTGTCAACGCAGTTCTGCTGTCCATGACAGCGACAGTATATTGGGCTGGCTATTCTGTCAGGCGGTGGGGGGAAAGACAACCAGACAGTGAGCCCTGAGGCTGAACCCCCCCCACTGTCCCTACCTACTTGCCTCAAGACAGCTCTAGCAACTGCGGACAACCTCGGTGGCGGTCCCTATACTATGTAAGTGACACACGTAACAGGACAAGACAGACAACACAATAAGGGGTAGTCGACAAGCCAGAATCAAAACCAGAAGAATCGCAGTACAAAGTCAGTAGGCAAAAAACGGTAGTCAAAGTCAGGCAGAGGTTCGGCAACGATAACAGAAGGTACAAAGAGGTCACAGGGAAATATGGGGAGCTGGGATATCAGGTAAGAACTAGACAATAGCCAGCACGCAATTGAGCCACTAGCTGCCTTATAAGTGAAGCTGGAGAGACAGACAAGAAGCTGATAGGACTAGTGCTGATTGGAGCTGAAATCACCTGCATCAGTCCAGCAAAGACCAGGTAACTCATTAACTGCTGGACCATAGTCATCGGGTGTGTCCAGATTCCAGAGGCACAATTCACATTGCACATTACTGTCAGAACTTGCTGCACCACCGCAATCGGGCGTGTCAAAACCCCTGAGACACAATTCACACTGAACGGTTCTGACACTGCCATTTCCTTTTTATTTTACGTTTATATTTTCATAACTCAGCGTCATCTCATCTGGCATAGCAGTGTGCTTTAATACTTGGCTAGAAAACAGCCAAAGGAGAATCCAAACGGCTTACTTACGCCTACAATAGCGTTATATATATTTTATTTCTGGTTGATCTGCTGGTGGCTGTCCTTGCTGCAGTGCATCTACTAGCCAATTGTCAGGAATTTGGAGTGAGACTTGCGACCGCTGTGTTTAGCGCTTAGTGACGCACATATCCATCGCAAAGACTGAAGTGGGAAAATTTATTAGGGGTTGGATTTCAATTAGGCACAGTCTGGCAGTTTCTTTTTATTTTACGTTTATTTTTTCATAACTCAGCGTCATCTCATCTGGCATAGCAGTGTGCTTTCATACTTGGCTAGAAAATAGCCATAGCAATAGGATAGCATTGTTTGGTTTTAAAAACTAAAAAACACAAAAAAACACAAAAAAAAGTTAAAAAAAAATTAAAGTTATAACTTTCATTTTCAAAATGTTTAACCCGAGGGCTAGGGGTAGAGGACGAGGGCGGGGACGTGGGCGTCCAACTACTGCAGGGGTCAGAGGCCGTGGTCCTGGGCGGGGTGAGACACCACCTGCTTATGAGGGAGCAGGGGAACGCCGCAGAGCTACACTCCCTAGGTTCATGTCTGAAGTTACTGGGACTCGTGGTAGAGCACTGTTGAGGCCAGAACAGTGCGAACAGGTGATGTCGTGGATTGCCGTCAATGCTTCGAGCAATTTGTCCACCAGTCAGTCTTCCACACAGTCCACCCATGTCACCGAAATCGGCACTCCTCCAGCTCCTGCACCTCAGCCTCCTCCCCCCCAGTCTGCCCCCTCCCAGGAAAATTTGCCATTTGAACTGGCATACTCTGAGGAACTGTTTTCTGGACCCTTCCCACAGTCACAAACCACTTGTCCGGTTGCTGCTGAGCAATTTTCCGATGCCCAGGTTTTCCACCAGTCGCAGTCTGTGGGTGATGATGACCTTCTTGACGTAGTGGAAGAAGTGTGTAAAGAGGTGTCCGACGATGAGGAGACACGGTTGTCAGACAGTGGTGAAGTTGTTGTCAGGGCAGGAAGTCCGAGGGGGGAGCAGACTGAGGGATCGGAGGATGATGAGGTGACAGACCCAAGCTGGGTTGAGAGGCCGGGTGAACACAGTGCTTCTGAGACGGAGGAGAGTCCTCGACCAGAACAGGTTGGAAGAGGCAGTGGTGGGGCCAGACGGAGAGGCAGGGCCAGAGCAGGTGCATCAGCGCCAAATGTGTCACGTAGTGAAGCTCCCGTGGCGAGGGCTCCCGCGGCGAGGGCTAGATTTTCAGAAGTCTGGAGGTTCTTTAAGGAAACACCGGATGACCGACGGACTGTGGTGTGCAACCTTTGCCAAACCAGGATCAGCAGGGGTTCCACCACTACTAGCTTAACTACCACCAGTATGCGCAGGCATATGAATGCTAAACACCCCACTCAGTGGCACCAAGCCCGTTCACCTCCGGCCGTGCACGCCACTGCTCCTTCCCCTGTGTCAGCTGATAGTCAGCCCCCTGCCCAGGACCCTGGCACAAAAACCCCATCGTCGCCTCCACGATCCTCCACAGCATCCACCAGCGTTCACCTCTCTATACCCCAGACGCTGGAGCGGAAACGTAAATATAGTGCAACCCACCCGCACGCCCAAGCCCTTAATGTCCACATCTCCAGATTGCTTAGCCTGGAGATGCTGCCCTATAGGCTAGTAGAGACCGAGGCCTTTCGCAACCTCATGGCGGCGGCCGCCCCTCGGTATTCGGTCCCCAGCCGCCACTACTTTTCCCGATGTGCCGTCCCAGCCCTGCACCAGCACGTGTCAGACAACATAATCCGTGCCCTGACCAACGCCGTTTCTGACAAGGTCCACCTGACCACGGACACGTGGACGAGTGCTGCCGGGCAGGGCCACTATATATCGCTGCCGGCACATTGGGTTAACTTGGTGGAGGCTGGGACCGAGTCTGACCCTGCAGCTGGTCATATACTGCCGACGCCGAGGATTGCGGGGCCTACCTCGGTCCAGGTCTTTCAGGCCTACTATGCCTCCTCCTCCTCCCACTCCTCCTCCACCTCCTCCTCTGAACTACCATCCGTGGGCATGCCGCCATCAGTCGGTAGCTCTAGGCACAGCAGCAGTGCCGTCGCTAAGCGACAGCAGGCGGTGCTCAAACTGCTGAGCCTAGGCGATAAAAGGCACACCGCCCAAGAGCTATTACAGGGCATCACGGCGCAGACTGATCTGTGGCTGGCACCGCTGAACCTAAAGCCAGGCATGGTTGTGTGTGACAACGGCCGTAACCTGGTGGCGGCTCTGCAACTCGGCAGACTGACACATGTGCCATGCCTGGCCCATGTGTTAAATCTGATAGTTCAGCGTTTCCTCAAGACATACCCCAATCTGTCTGATTTGCTCACGAATGTGCGCCGCATCTGTGCGCATTTCAGGAAGTCCAGCACAGATGCTGCCACTCTCAGGGCAGCGCAGCGCCGCCTCCAACTGCCCGCTCACCGACTGTTGTGCGACGTGCCCACGAGGTGGAATTCAACATTAACCATGTTATCCAGAGTTTACCAGCAGCGCAGAGCGATTGTAGACTGCCAGATGTCAACTTCCACCAGAACTGGTAGTCAGGTCAGTCAGCTTCCTCAAGTCTACAATGAGGAGTGGACGTGGATGTCTGATATCTGTCAGGTGCTGAGTAACTTTGAGGAGTCAACACAGATGGTCAGTGGCGATGCCGCCATCATCAGCCTCACCATCCCGCTGCTTGGCCTGTTGAAAAACTCTCTGATCAGCATGAAGTCGGAAGCTTTGCGCTCCTCACAAGAGACGGGGGAAGAAGATTCCCTTGTTGATAGCCAAAGCACCCTTAGGTCTGTTTCTCAGCGCATATCGGAGGAGGTGGAGGTGGAGGAGGATGAGGAGGAAGAGGAGGAGAATGTTGGTGAGACACAAGAGGGGACCATTGTTGAGTCCTTCACTGTTCAGCGTGTATGGGCAGAAGAAGAGGAGTTGGAGGAGGAGGAAATGGACAGTCAGGCCAGTGAGGGGAGTGAATTTTTACGCGTTGGTACTCTGGCGCATATGGCAGATTTCATGCTAGGCTGCCTATCCCGTGACCCTCGCGTTCAAAGAATTTATTCCAGCACCGATTACTGGGTATTCACTCTCCTGGACCCATGGTACAAGCAAAATCTTTCCACTTTCATCCCTGGAGAGGAAAGGAGTGTGAGAATGCATGAATACCAGCAGGCCCTGGTGCACAAGCTGAAACACTATTTCCCTTCTGACAGCGCTAGCGGCAGAGTGCGTAGTTCTGCGGGACAAGTAGCGAGGGAGAGTAGGCGAGCAGGCAGCTTGTCCAGCACTGGCAAGGGTACGCTTTACAAGGCTTTTGCCAGCTTTATGTCACCCCAGCAAGACACTGTCACCTGTCCCCAGTCTCGGCAGAGTAGGGCTGATCTTTACAGAAAGATGGTGAGGGAGTACGTAGCTGACCATACCATCGTCCTAAATGATCACACAGCTCCCTACAACTACTGGGTTTCAAAGCTGGACATGTGGCACGAACTGGCGCTGTACGCCTTGGAGGTTCTTGCCTGCCCTGCCGCTAGCGTGTTGTCCGAGCTGGTTTTCAGTGCAGCTGGTGGCATCATCACCGATAAGCGTACACGCCTGTCGACTGACAGGCTGACGCTTATTAAGATGAATAAAGCCTGGATTTCTCATAATTTCCAATCTCCACCAGGTGAAGGAAGCTCAACCTGAATAATTTATGCACTCCTCCTCCTCCTCCTCATTTTCCTCCTTCTCCTCCTCTTTGTACACTAAAGCAGAGGAAACTGGCTATTTTTTGACAGGGCCCACTGGCTCTAGCTATAGTACTTTATGCATTTAATTTTTCTGGAGGGCCACCTACCCGGTCCTCTGTTTTAAACAATTTTTTGGACTGCCACATACAGGCACTCAATCTATTCAATTTTTCTGGAGGGCCACCTACCTGCTCCTCTGGTTTGAAAACTTTTTTGGACTGCCACATACAGGCACTCAATCTATTTCATTTTTCTGGAGGGCCACCTACCTGCTCCTCTGGTTTGAAAACTTTTTTGGACTGCCACATACAGGCACTATCCAAATTAAATTGTCTCCATAGCATCCTCCACACGTTGTCTCCATTGCTACCTCCAAAAGTCGTTCATATAGCTGCCTCCATACATCGTCCCCTTATCAAACGAGGTGTGTCAGGCAGAAATTTGGGTTGTTTTCATGGATTCCACATCAAAGTTGTTAACTTTGTCGCCACCCTGCTGTGTTATCCACAAAATATACTGGCAAACTTTTATCATTTACCAATATTATTTCAGCGCTTCTTGCGCATCTGTTTACATTCCCCTCACCCGCCATATCCCAAACTTATAAGAACGCTACTACACTTAACTTGGTGCAGGCTGGGACCGAGTCTGACCCTGGGGCTGGTCATATACTGCCGACGCAGAGAATTGCGGGGCCTACCTCGGTCCAGGTCTCAAAGGCCTAGTATACCTCCTCCTCCTCCCACCCCTCCTCCACCTCCTCCTCCTCCGAATTACCATCCGTGGCCATGGCGCCATCAGTCGGTAGCTCTAGGCACAGCAGCAGTGCCGTCGCTAAGCGACAGCAGGCGGTGCTCAAACTGCTGAGCCTAGGCGATAAAAGGCACACCGCCCAAGAGCTATTACAGGGCATTCCACATCAAACTTGTTAACTTTGTCGCCACCCTGCTGTGTAATCCACAAAATATACTGGCAAACTTTTATCATTTACCGATATTATTTCAGCGCTTCTTGCGCATCTGTTTACATTCCCCTCACCCGCCATATCCCAAACTTATAAGAACGCTACTACACTTGATCTTATACAAAAGGTTCTTAGAAGTGCTGTTTGGGGAGTAGCCTAGAGACAGGGGCTTGGATTGGCGAAAGCTCGCCTGGCAGCGGAGCGCCAGCTCCATGCCAAGATCCAACTAACATAGTTTTAACTGCAGCACCTTTAATCTACTACTAGTTCACTGCCTCCATACATGGTCCCCTTATCAAACGAGCTGTGTCAGTCAGAATTTTGGGTTGTTTTCATGGCTTCCATGTTAACTTTGTCGCCACCCTGCTGTGTAATCCACAAAATATACTGGCAAACTTTTATCATGTACCGATATTATTTGAGCGCTTCTTGCTCACCTCCTTTGGTTCCTCTCTGCCACCCATTGGTTTGAAGCCTGAGTCCATTTAGGGTATGTCGCCATGCCACTCTCTAGCCTGCCGCTGCTGCCGCTGCCTCTGCATGCCGTCCCCTATAGTGTCAGGGTCAATTATTGGATGTTTTACATGCTATCTAGCTTCATTCTGTCACTCTGTCATGACCATGCTGTTGCCCATAATTTTGGCATAATGGTGTGATTAAGCAGCCTCAGAGGCATCCATGCATGCTGCCCCTGCTGTTTCCTGTCCATTTCCGTGGTGTTTCCATCCTTTTCTGAGGTTCCCAGGTGTTTGCCCAAGCTTCCCTGTGCAGAGCCTTGGTCCCCTTGAAAAATGCTCGAGTCTCCCATTGACTTCAATGGGGCTTGTTATTCGAGACGAGCACTCGAGCATCGGGAAAAGTTCGTCTCGAATAACGAGTACCCGAGCATTTTAGTGCTCGCTCATCTCTAATGGTTATATTATATAGAATTGTTTCCCTAAATGCCTTCCTCATGCAATCCCTCCCCTCCCTTGGTTGAACTTGATGGACTATGGATGGATGGATTATGGTTTACTATTCAATTTTTTGAGTTATGAAACTTGTTGGTTCTCAGTTCGCACCTGTTGTCGTATACCGCTGTCATCAGTCTTGAAAGTCATTCCAATGATATTCTCTAGAATATCTGATTGTCGGTAAGGTGGCTGGAAGCAGACCTTCAAATCTTGTCCTGAATTTTAATTAGACTGCATTTACGTACATAGCGATCTATATTTATTACAAAGACCTACAGCGCTAATGTTTACCACGAGCTTCACTTCACATGACGACTTCTCCAGATTGTTTTGGAGTCATGTCCCACAATTCATTTGTGTAGATGATCTCCATCTGTTAAATGGTTCATTACATCTTGGAAATGTTTACATGATTATTAAGGTCAAAGATTATCTTCATCCCAAAACCAAGAACAATGGGTTTATGTGGAACAGGATGAGCATAATAAGTATAACAAATGTTACTTCCTGTCTCTTCCCGTATCCTCTACACTGATTGGTCCCTTGTCAACCTGGAAGCCGAGCCAATTATATCATTTTATATCATATTGTGTAAGTTTGTAAATACCAACATAAGTCACCAACCACAAGTCCACCCGGTATCTGCAAAACATAAAAAGTAAAAAAAAAGAATTTTGATTTGAAAAGGGCTGTAAATATAGTGAATTATTTTCTTTGCAGCCAGTATTATACTCCAGAGCTGCATTCACAATTTTGCTCATTGTCTTTGGAAACAGTTAACAATTTTAGTGTGACAATTATGAAAGCCCTTTGCCATCTAAGCTATGGTATTTTGAGAGAATATGCCATAATTTAAAGGGAACCTGTCAGCAGGAGACCCATTTTTAGCACTCCCCCAGTCCCCACAGAGCATAGTACATACACTGCCAAAGTGTTTTTGTATAATAAATAGGTTTTGCAGAAAAATAGATATGTTATATTGTATCTTTCATTAGCATCTGCTGTGTGACTAGACAGTTGCCAATTGGGAGGGGTGGAAAGGAGCAGCTTCCCCCCCCACCCTTGGGATTCAGCTTCTCCATGTGACCTTTTCAAATATATGAAAACACCCATCACTTGCCTTAGCGACGCCCCCTGCTCCTCTACAGCGAATCCCGAGTGTGGGGAGTTATTTATATATTTGAAAAGGTCACATGTTTCCCAAGGGTGGGGGGGGGGGGGAACTGCTCCTTTCCAGCTCCTCCCAATTGGCAACTGCCTAGTCACACAGCAGATGCTAATGAAAGGTACAATATAACATATCATTTTTCCTGTAAAACCAATTTTTAATACAAAAACTTTGGCAGTGTATGTACTATGCTCTGTGGGGACTGGGGGAGTGATAAACATGGGTCTCCTGGCGACAGGTTCCCTTTAACTATTTGGCGGAGTAACATTCCGATGATCAGAGCAAAGAACATTGTTTTGAGTGATTCCACAGTGGGAGGGGGAAGAGTACCTGTAAAGCTACAGCACGGAGGGGCTCTGGTAACGCCCCCAGAGCCCTTCTGGCACATTAGTATAATTTCAAAGTTGGTTTTATAAGGAATGAAGCCATGTACAACAAATATATAAGGAGATTACCACAGTCCCGGTGCCTGAATCTATGAATAATGTCCCTGGTTTATCATGATGGATTCTGATGGTAGATTTCAATTAACCAGGGCCACCACAATGGTCTAGCATTTCCATGCACAGACTTGCAACATGCTGTAGGAAATGTATCCTACCCTTTACAAGCAGATGCTAAAAATGGCACACAGACTTGTACACTGAGATGCATCAGAACATTATAGACTCCCTACAGTCATAGCGCAAGCTTTACACGTAGACGGAGGGACAAGGGGAAGGACATTACTGGCTGAAGGTGAAGAGCAACTTATACTTAGGTAGGACTTTTAAGATGATATTTGTTCCATTTGAAAATTAGAATTGGTGCCTGTACATTGCTTTTGGTTACTGGGCTGTAATAGGAGTCAGTTTGTCTAATTCAGGAGTCAACCTAAATATTACTGGCTCTGTCTCTGTCCTCTGCCTTACGGGTGGAACTATAGATGACCATCCTCTTGCTCTTTTGCATTTGTGGTTTTTGAACCCAGCAGAACCCCATTGGCATCCAGTGATTTGCTGTGACTTGGCATCGGAGCATGTGGTTACTGTCACACGAGCAAAGTCAGTGGTTAAATCTGAAGGGAACAGGACAATGAGCTGCCATCTGGCCGCTAGATTGTAATGTTATCCAGAGTAAACACATTGCTGCCTTGCACAACTTTGTCACTTTACCAAAACTCCTCATTACGCGGCCGAAGGCTTGTCTGGTCCCACCCTTATAGTAAATCTTGTCTGAAAAGAAGAAGTAAGACAAGTAATCACTAGTGTCCACATCCGGCTCCCTGCATGCCACTTGTATGGAGCAGTCGCTATCCCATGGTAATGATTGCTCTGGAGCATACAGCAGGAAAAGTCATGGAAGTCTATTTGTCTATAGACAAATTTGGCATATGTCCACCTTTTATGATGAGGATCTACTCGTATACTGATATGCTTTGACATATAGTGATCATTGAGTTTTTCGGGATTTGCACGGCTTTCAACGGGTGTCTGCGCTGGGATTGTGTCGTGATTGGTTTTTGGCGCAGCTGCGCTGCTTCCATGTGACACAAATTAGGGGGCGTGCCGACGGATGATCCGACTGATGATCAGTCAGATGTGCCCCTATGTCTGCAAATTATCTTCCTAGATAAAGAATACTCTTTAATGGACTTGACAGACCCTTTGCTGAGCCTTGCAATATAAGTCAGGCTCTCATCTTCACACAGCTGTTTAGGGGTACCTACCTGGAATCCAACAGTAGCAAAATAGTAGTACAGCACCTAGGCTCAGGTAGCAGGCTGGTCTAAAGTGGAACTGTCTGCTTTTAGACCATGGATCAGGCCTGAATAGCTTTCACAGACTTAAGACTGGAGCACACAAAATATCCCCCTGTCTCCTGTATCAGATCTGCAGTCTGTCTCTCTAGTCTCCAATAATCAACACACTCCCCACTAACTTACCACTCTTCCGCTTTTCCAACTGTCTACCCACACCCTAACTATTGAGGAACCCCTTTTATTAACTTTAGCTTCTCCCTTCTAGAAGGATCTGGGTTGCCAGCCAATCAGGATGCCCACCTGCTATCCATATGACAGGTTTTAATATTAAACAATACACATGAATAATGGCATATTATAATAAGACTAATCAAAGAAAGCTGATCAAAAAAAATTTCCGATACCAGTCATGATAAAGAAGTTCTCAAGATGTTGTACACTACTGTGAATAATGGGATACAGTTTGCCCTGTTGGATTCTAGTACTGGGGTCCTCGCTACTAATTTGAACTAGAATGATGCCTGTATGGAACTTATATCTGTTTTCTTGTATATTTGCATGGAATTACTCAAAGTATCTTGGGTTTCTCACACATGCAGACAACATTCAGGTAGGTTAAAGTGGTATTCCAGACTGGGGCACATATCACCTACTCAGTGCAAAAGATATATACAGGCAGTCCCCAGGTTACATACAAGATAGGGTCCGGAGGTTTGTTCTTAAGTTGAATTTGTATGTAAGTCGAAACTGTATATTTTATCATTGAAATTCTAGACAAAATTTTTTTCTTTTGTCCCAGTGACAAATGGAGTTTCAAAATTTTTGCTGTAATCGGACCAATGATTATCAATAAAGCTTCATTACAGACACCTTACAGCTGATCATTAAAGTCTGGGACTATAGTAACATGCAGAGACTTCACCAGAGGTCAGAGGGGTCTGTCTGTAACTATGGGTTGTCTGTAAGTCGGGTGTCCTTAAGTAGGGGACCGCCTGTATTTGTAGGGTTCAGATGGTTCAGACTCAACTACTACAGTGGAACCTGGTGACGCAAATCCCCAGCCACAGATTATACCTAGGAATTTCAAAGTCTATAGCAATGATTTGGAATGCAACTAGTGATGAGTGGACCCATTGAGGTTTAGGTCCAGGGACACCTGAAATTGGTGCTGGCATTGGCCATCGCTGTCCGCGTTCCACCATTTTCCGAGAAACTTTCACTCATGACATCATCGGGGAGCAACGACCTCTGGAAAAATGGCCATGTGCATGCCCCATCTGCATTTACATACCTTACCGGATTTGCCAGGGGCATTTAAAGAGTTACCACCTGCATTGACGGGTATCATAGTACTATTGAAGTTCGGGTGACCTGATCCGAACATTGATAGATCGGGTCCACTCATCAATAAATGGAACATTGATTCTCTTTATCGGTGGGGATCTCAATAGTCAGAACCCACCAATCCCAGATTTTTTTCTTCCTCTTGTCCTTTGTATAGGGGATGAAAATCAAACTTGGTACAACCCCTTTTAGACTGAAATACTCCTTTAATTGGCTTCTAATAAAGTTAAACCTAGTGTATTTGTTTCTGATATTGGAAAATTATATTGTTGGAGAGAGAAACTAATATACACAATAGGATTCATGGTATACTCTGTTGATGCTGTATAGGTGTTACTAGGTACCAGTAACAATATGTAGTATAGAAAACTTACTCATACCTTCTCCCCTCACCCATAAGCCTACACATTTGTGGTTTAACTTGTGACCTTCACATTATATCTTTATGATTCTCCGCAGTGCGAGGCCTTGGACATCAAAAGTTAAAATTCACAGGGGAAAAAAAAAATCACATTTTAGAATTGAAAGAGTTAAATTAATAACACAAAAGATCAAAAACCGAAAAGAATAAAGAAAATCGCCAGAGGGAAAGAGACAGCAGGAATCACAGCATTGTTAGAGGAATACAAAAATCTACAATTTCACATTTATGTCTGGCTGAAATATAAGTGTTCAGAGGATCCCCAGACGGAAAAGTCATAAAATTTACACATTTTTTTAAATGCTGTGACTCGCTGCTCCCCCTGAGCTGCTGTGACTCGCTGCTCCCCCTGAGCTGCTGTGACTCGCTGCTCCCCCTGAGCTGCTGTGACTCGCTGCTCCCCCTGAGCTGCTGTGACTCGCTGCTCCCCCTGAGCTGCTGTGACTCGCTGCTCCCCCTGAGCTGCTGTGACTCGCTGCTCCCCCTGAGCTGCTGTGACTCGCTGCTCCCCCTGAGCTGCTGTGACTCGCTGCTCCCCCTGAGCTGCTGTGACTCGCTGCTCCCCCTGAGCTGCTGTGACTCGCTGCTCCCCCTGAGCTGCTGTGACTCGCTGCTCCCCCTGAGCTGCTGTGACTCGCTGCTCCCCCTGAGCTGCTGTGACTCGCTGCTCCCCCTTAGCTGCTGTGACTCGCTGCTCCCCCTGAGCTGCTGTGACTCGCTGCTCCCCCTGAGCTGCTGTGACTCGCTGCTCCCCCTGAGCTGCTGTGACTCGCTGCTCCCCCTGAGCTGCTGTGACTCGCTGCTCCCCCTGAGCTGCTGTGACTCGCTGCTTCCTCTTAGCTGCTGTGACTCGCTGCTCCCCCTGAGCTGCTGTGACTCGCTGCTCCCCCTGAGCTGCTGTGACTCGCTGCTCCCCCTGAGCTGCTGTGACTCGCTGCTCCCCCTGAGCTGCTGTGACTCGCTGCTCCCCCTGAGCTGCTGTGACTCGCTGCTCCCCCTGAGCTGCTGTGACTCGCTGCTCCCCCTGAGCTGCTGTGACTCGCTGCTCCCTCTTAGCTGCTGTGACTCGCTGCTCCCTCTTAGCTGCTGTGACTCGCTGCTCCCTCTTAGCTGCTGTGACTCGCTGCTCCCCCTGAGCTGCTGTGACTCGCTGCTCCCCCTGAGCTGCTGTGACTCGCTGCTCCCCCTGAGTTGCTGTGACTCGCTGCTCCCCCTGAGCTGCTGTGACTCGCTGCTCCCCCTGAGCTGCTGTGACTCGCTGCTCCCTCTTAGCTGCTGTGACTCGCTGCTCCCTCTTAGCTGCTGTGACTCGCTGCTCCCTCTTAGCTGCTGTGACTCGCTGCTCCCCCTGAGCTGCTGTGACTCGCTGCTCCCCCTGAGCTGCTGTGACTCGCTGCTCCCCCTGAGCTGCTGTGACTCGCTGCTCCCCCTTAGCTGCTGTGACTCGCTGCTCCCCCTGAGCTGCTGTGACTCGCTGCTCCCCCTGAGCTGCTGTGACTCGCTGCTCCCCCTGAGCTGCTGTGACTCGCTGCTCCCCCTGAGCTGCTGTGACTCGCTGCTCCCCCTGAGCTGCTGTGACTCGCTGCTTCCTCTTAGCTGCTGTGACTCGCTGCTCCCCCTGAGCTGCTGTGACTCGCTGCTCCCCCTGAGCTGCTGTGACTCGCTGCTCCCCCTGAGCTGCTGTGACTCGCTGCTCCCCCTGAGCTGCTGTGACTCGCTGCTCCCTCTTAGCTGCTGTGACTCGCTGCTCCCTCTTAGCTGCTGTGACTCGCTGCTCCCTCTTAGCTGCTGTGACTCGCTGCTCCCTCTTAGCTGCTGTGACTCGCTGCTCCCCCTGAGCTGCTGTGACTCGCTGCTCCCCCTGAGCTGCTGTGACTCGCTGCTCCCCCTGAGCTGCTGTGACTCGCTGCTCCCCCTGAGCTGCTGTGACTCGCTGCTCCCCCTGAGCTGCTGTGACTCGCTGCTCCCCCTGAGCTGCTGTGACTCGCTGCTCCCCCTGAGCTGCTGTGACTCGCTGCTCCCCCTGAGCTGCTGTGACTCGCTGCTCCCCCTGAGCTGCTGTGACTCGCTGCTCCCCCTGAGCTGCTGTGACTCGCTGCTCCCCCTGAGCTGCTGTGACTCGCTGCTCCCCCTGAGCTGCTGTGACTCGCTGCTCCCCCTGAGCTGCTGTGACTCACTGCTCCCTGTCCTCTCTACATAGACTTCTATGTAAACTGACATCTCATCTAGTCATTGTCCGAATTTATGGTGCAATCCAGAATGTGAAGTAATGAAGCAGTACAATAATTGTCAAAGTAAGTGTAGAAGGAAGCATTTTACTCCGATTAGATTTATTGCAAAGTTTTTTGTGGACCCTAGAACTATTTATTTTAGTTTTTTGGAAACGTTATGGACCATGGAAGCTGATGTTGATGTGACTCGTGTCCGTCGCCTCGCAGGCCAAGGTTTGTGATCTGAGCTGGACGTCTGTAAAAAGAAACAAATAACATTTCCATCCTAATTATAACGTCTGACTTTCACTGGACGTCAGTAGATCTTCCTTGCGGTAGATTTCACATGGTCTGAATGTTATTCTGTGGCATGTGATATTTCGCTGAAGTAATATTATGCTAAAAATATTTCCGTGATCCCACAGACCAGGGATCGGCACGAGAAGCGGCATCCGTGTTCTATGGAGCGATTTATTCAGTATAGCTGTTGAATGGCTTCATGGTATTATGTACTTTTATCATTAATGGGTCATGTGATCTCTATCCGTCCATGAACAATCGCCCTGCCAGGACCTTAATCGTATATTCATGAACACTATCATAAGGTCCTATTTTTCATGGACAGTTAGAGATCACATGACCCTCCATCTGCGGCCATTTTATGGTCAGGAATCTCTGGCTGATGAGGTAAAAGACAGGAGGCTTCACTTTACATATCAAGAAAGCGGAGCAGAACTATTACTAGATGTATATTGGTAAATTACCTCATATCCAGCCTCCCACACTTACACACACATTACAAAGACATGAGGTAAAGTGTCCAACCCCTAGAAGATCTCTGATCTCAGTCAGGGAGTGGAATCCATAAAATCTGCTACATTTTGAGTTCCATCAAGGCATGGTGAAGTGTCAATTATGCAAAATACTATGGGATATGACATAATAATTTGACCTAATTTTACAAAGTTTGAAAACTGACCCATTTCTTGTTTTACTGAAAACCTCACGTTTATTAAAAATATAATATCCCAGAAAAAAATAAATTGTTATAGAACTTTATTCATCTTTTATATTTTAAAAATCTCTAAAATGTTCTTCTTGTCTCCATTAGATGCAAAGAGATATTACCTACAACGTTCGAGAAGGCCCAGTGGTCCACCGACCTGGGTCCGCCACATACCCCTCTCATGGAGGACCGATATCTCCGCCTCCCACCCCTGTGCCGCATTCCATGCCGCCTTCTCCATCCAGGATTCCATATGGTGGAGGGCGTCCTCCAGTTGGACAGAGTAACCCAACAATGCCAAGGGAAAGACTATCCAGTTTGCCTGTCTCGAGATCTATATCGCCAAGCCCCAGTGCCATCTTGGAAAGGAGGGACGTAAAACCAGATGAGGATATGGGCAATAAAAATGTCCAGTTAATGCGGAATGACAGCATGTACACGGACCCTTACATGTACCACGAGGGCCGGATGAGCATAGCGTCTTCACATGGTGGGCACCCTCTTGACATGCCAGATCACCTTATTGCTTTCCACAGAGGGTCGATGAGGTCTTCAAGCACTTACTCAAACGCTTCTATGCAAGTGGAAATGATGGAACAATCGGTTTATAGACAAAAGAACCGGAAACATTCAGAAAGTCATTTGCCAACTCTTGGATCTAAAACTCCTCCAGCCTCGCCTCACAGAGTGACTGATATAAGGATGATGGAGACGCATGGTCATAATGCTCATGGGCCTCCTCTTGGTATGCACAGCGAGAGGTCTTCTCCGATACGACAGTCCTTTAAAAAAGATCAGGGTCCGGGGGTATTTGTCGAGGCCAAAGTCCGGAACACTGGTGGAATACTTGGTATGGCCGATATTGTCCCATCTCCTACTGAAAAGCAAATGTATGCTGGATATGGAGCTCCCAAAGACAACTACACACGGTAAGGGCATGTAAAGATTTTGTGATCCTGGATAATGAATAGGATATGATGATATGGGACTATAGAAAAAAGTAAACAACCCAAACCATGAGACTTAGGTGGGAGTAGATCCAATGTGTGTAGGGTTTTCCAGTTCTCATCTGGCAACCTCGGGAGGAGGGTCAAGCATGTTGACTTTTGTCATGTCTGATCCTTTGTTCCCCAATGAGATAAGAAGACTCTATAGGACACCTCATGCATTCTTGGTCAACCCAAGCAAAGGTCGGTCATACAACGCGTATGGAAAGCTTTATTGTAAATTTGTACTGGTATTATTTTTACTCCTACATCAAAGATCCTTAATGCAAATCCAGATCATAAAGTGAGGGACTTGCGTGTATCATTAACATAAGACGGCGCAGGCTTCCATATGCATGAACTTGACTCATACCGGCTAACTAACTAAACCGCATGAGCAGCATATTAATGCTTATAGACCTTCATGGCTGCGGGGAACATAAAGGGAATGTACAAGCTCTTCTGTTAGGTCCCATTTCCTAAAGTTCATTTAGGAAAACATCTACGCAGTGTAGGGATCATGTTTGTGGAAATCCCTTGTATCTGTGGACACTTTGTACCGTTTCTCTCAGGTAGTCACTCCCGGTTGTCCGCTCTCTGTTATATTTGGGTACGTGCCTCGGTGCAGATGTTTTCTCTCCTCTGAATGTATATTACATTATCGTCTGTTTCCAATTTGATTGTGGCTTTCTCTGAAATTGATGGCTTTCTTCCCAGAGTTTATATATGTGAGGATGGAGAATGCAGACTGATACTTGTGAGCCTGTATATGTGCAGCGCTACTCATATACAATACACAATGTAACTCTGCACCCTCTGCGTTCTACGAGAAGAAGCCACATGGGCCACCATTACCGTTCCTGCCATGGTAGTTAAACATTGGGATGGGAAGTATATTGATGTATAACTAGGAGGGTGTAAAGGGACTTTCCAGGTGCATGGCCTATTCTTATAGCCAAGGGACTCTGAATTAGACTCCCCCCCCCCCCCCCCCAACAATCGTGAGAATTCAACATCAAAGTCCTGAAATGTACATTGGAAGGGAAATTTGATTATTAGTGCTGAAATTCAAAAGTCCTATTGGTTTGAACCCACATTATATTGCGGGAAGAAAGTGAAGCCATTCCAGTCATTGTAACTTATGGGCAGATTAGGTCCTCCAGAACAACATATCCCCTTGTTAGCTGTTTGGAGGGAAAATCCATGGATAGTTGTCTTAGTGATACTATCCCTTTAATCACGCTGACTTTTCTGTTTTGCTCCAATTACAGTAAAATGGAAGCAGCACATACTGTAAATGATGGGCACCGACACACCTTCAGATCCCATTGCTATAAAGGGGGGTCCATTATTGTAGCCGATTTTTAATTTGGACTTCATTACAAAATCGGTGACCGAGGCTCTAATGCAGATGTGGACAAGGCCATCTTCCTTGAAGGTGCACTTGTATACAGGGGCCGGCTCCAGGTTTCAGTAGGCCCCTGGGCGAAAGAGCCTCAGTGGGCCCCTTTGCAGTGAACTTACTTGGCAGCATTAAAAATTCAGAAACTAAAATAGTCTCCTGTTCCCTAAAATGTTCCCTAGTTTATCATCCCCAAAAGCCCCCTCATGGCTGTTTTATATAAAGCCCCCTCACCCCCATGGATTCCTCATGTACAACCTTATGTGGGCCCCTCCAGCAGCCCTGAGCCCCAGCACTTGCCTGGTATGCCCAGTGCTGGCGCTGCCCCTTCTTATATATAATGTTACACATAGAGTTGCTATTTTCCCACATAAAGCACCATTACTACAGTTTTATGTAATACGTTGGTTACTTTCTAGTTTAATATTCCTTTAATTAAAGCACGGCAACCTTTTTTTCATTTTCTATTTTTTATTATTATGTCTAATCCAGCTATAAAATCTTTTATTAAGGAAAAATTTTGTACGTAGATTGGTTGCCAACTGGCATCTGAGCGCCGCTTAGCCATTATATTGATGGGTTGGGGAATTTTATGGCGCTGCATAGATATAATGTTGTTTTTATTAGATGTGTATCCAACCAAAAGTGAAATGTAGCAGCAGGCTGTGTTTACGTTGGATGTGATCCCCATTCATGGTTAAATATTATTACATAATGTGACTTCATTGTTTGCACTGAATATCATGAAGATCAATGTAAAAGACAGTCTTAAAAATAACATTTGCTACATAAGATTAAGAGTTTTTCTCTTTCTATGTCACTCACTGTTCCCCAAGGGAGTAATCTGTTGTGGGAGGAGCTTGTCCTGGGACCTCCCATGAGCAGTCAGCTATAATGGTTGAAGGAACCTTTTCACCGCAGCTCTGTGTTAAAATAAGTCAAATAAAACCTCCTGCCCCCTCCATCGTGCCAGCTCTTCTTGCTTCTGTCCGCTGTTATTAAACCATGCGTGTCGTTCTGCTGCAAATAATCACAGGACTCAACAGTGACTTCTACACACTGAACATCAATGACTCCCGCAGTGACACATTTGGTTAGAGTACCACCTCTGAGGACTGTAAGTAAGACAATCCCTCTAAGTTGATATTCTAGTTACATTACACTATCGAAGAGGTGACTGACAACCAATATTGTCTCCTGGGGGTTGTTACCCAAGGTCCTCCATGAATGAGGCACTGCCTAGTAGATACAAAACCTCCTTTTATGGGACATGTGTGTATGTATATATAAATATGTATATATATATTTATATACCATATTTTTCGGACTAAAAGACGCTTTTTACTATAGGACATGCCCCACATTTAAGCTTCCAAAAAAGTAAAAAATATATTTTACACCAATTAAAATATCCCTGTTGGTCCCACTAAAGCACAGCACACACAGCTCTGCTTCATCCATACAGTTACACACACAGCACTGCTTCATCCATACAGTTACACGGACATCTCTGCTTCGTCCATACAGTTACACACACAGCTTTGCTTTATCCATACAGTTACACACACAGCTCTGCTTCATCCATACAGTTACACACACAGCTCTGCTTCGTGCATACAGCTACACACATAGCTCTGCTTCGTGCATACAGCTACACACGTAGCTCTGCTTCGTCCATACAGCTACACACATAGCTCTGCTTCGTCCATACAGCTACGCACATAGCTCTGCTTCGTCCATACAGCTACGCACATAGCTCTGCTTCGTCCATACAGCTACGCACATAGCTCTGCTTCGTCCATACAGCTACGCACATAGCTCTGCTTCGTCCATACAGCTACGCACATAGCTCTGCTTCGTCCATACAGCTACGCACATAGCTCTGCTTCGTCCATACAGCTACGCACATAGCTCTGCTTCGTCCATACAGCTACGCACATAGCTCTGCTTCGTCCATACAGCTACGCACATAGCTCTGCTTCGTCCATACAGCTACGCACATAGCTCTGCTTCGTCCATACAGCTACGCACATAGCTCTGCTTCGTCCATACAGTTACACACACAGAACCCCTTCCCCTCTTCTTCTTACCTTGTCCCAGCGCAGCATGTCCCCATTCTTGGCAGCATGTGGTGATGTAAGACGCATGTGATCAGTCACATGGTTCTGACATCGCCGCAGGTCCTGTAGGACACCTGGGAGAGGAGAGAGCAGTGCGGAGCCTCTCCTCTCTGGGAGATCGGGTGCAGCTCTATATCAGGGCATCACCCTATCTGCCTTACAGGGGTCAGGAGGGTTTAGCAGTGCTGGACCCTCCTGACCTCCGGTCTATAAGACGCAGGCACTTTTTAGCAAGATTTTTCTTGCTAAAAAGTGTGTCTTATAGTCCAAAAACTGTGGTATATATTAGATATATCATGGCTTAGTCTTTGTAGCTCTTCATCCGAAGACCAACTTCCTTCCCATGATGCCCTCTGTGTGTCAGTTATAGGCAATAAAAGACACTTGCACTATATAATAACCATAAATATGGCCGACTAAATCTTCATCATTATTTTACCCTTTACATAAATTAAAGGCCTGTGGATCCAAAGGCCGGAGCCAAAATCCCACTATAAGTTTAGATTGAGGGAGTCTTTTATGACATTTGGTTACGTTTATACTGCACCCTTCTGAGAAGTGCTTATTAGTGTGAATAACACCGCCACTATGTGCATCAGACGAGATACAGGCCGCAGAACGGAGCCTGTGATTATGTGATTTTGCCTTGAGCCATGTTTTTAGTCTTCACCACACGTGGTACGATCCATGGAGTAATGGAAGGAACGTTGTGTTTTATTCCATGGAATGTGTGACGTATGTTCAGGATTTTTTTTTACAATTTTTGTTTGTGAGCATTACTGTGATAATTGTGTGTTGTATCTATGTTTCCTACTTTTACATCCTTATTGAAGCACAGTATGGCGGTATTTCTTTGCACTGCATGGTATTGTTATTGGGCATCAGTTACTTGGTAATGATCTAAATGTATGGCCTTGATGTGTAGACGCTGTATTGTATTGTTACTTATTGCGGTATTACTTTGCGCTGTTTCTTACTGTATAGCAGTATTATTACATTATAATGATATGATACCGTTTGACTACATGAATATGACAATTATTTAGGTACCATACTGTTATTATACTGTAGTGATTGATACTGGAAGTGCGTAGCAATTTCATTCTGGCACAGAATTAATCTGTAGTTGTATTATTTGGTACTACAATACGTATTACGGTATTATTTTATTACTGTATGCTTCAGTAATATACACTGTTATCTCATTGCTTTGTAAATGTATGCAAGAAATATATAAGCACTATTACTTTTGTACTGAATTGTAATACTGCAGCTGTTTTTGAGCACCATATAGCGGTATTATTATGGCACAGTTTCAGAATGATATAAGATATTAGTACATGTTGGCAGTTATATAGCGGAAATCATTTGTCACAGTGTGGTATCATTACGTGGTATCAGCTACACAGTTACTCAGTTATTATTTGGCGCTATTATCCTCTGTATCACAGTATAAAGTTTTACAATATCGCACAATTTGGCCTCGTAATCTGTAAATGTATGGAAGAAATAAGGCGTTTTATAGATTTCTGTACTGAATGATAGAGCCGTTTTCTGAACACTATTCATTTTCCATAGTAGAACTACATGGTAAATGTAAACAGTTTTAATCTAGTACAATTTTGACACTATGTAGTAGAATTATATGGACACAGTATGGTGAAAGGAAATCTACCATCAAAATCCATCCTGATAAACCTGGGACACGTACTCATAGATCCGGGCACCGGGACTGTGGTAATCAACTTACATTTGTTATCCATGGCCTCATTACATCTAAAATCAACTTTTAAAGTTATTATAATTGGCCAGAAGGCCTCTGGAGGGAGTTACTTCACAGGCTGTTACACTGTCTCCCCATCCTTCTCTCCCTCGGCACTTCCGCCATCTCTCTGATTGCTGAAATCTCAGAGGGAGGGGCAAGTGTTACGGGACAGTGTTACAGCCAGTAAAGCTACAGCATGGAGGGGCTCTGGTAACGACCCCAGGAGCCCTTCTGGCTCATTAGAATAATTTAAAAAGTTTATTTTAGAAGGAAGGAGGCCATGGATAACAAATATAAGAAGATTACCACAGTCATGGTGCCTGGATCTATGAGTAAGTTATACAGTACAGTATTATTTATTGCAGTACTATTTTGAGCACTGTATAGTAGCATTGTTTTGGCACAGAATGAGTGTACATGATCACTGTTATACATGCACTTTCTTAATCACTTTATGAGTACCTACTGTATAGTAGTGTTATTTTGGCAAGTGTGAGCATACCTGGTCCTGGTTATACATTCACTGTCTTAATCTATACCAGTACTATTTTTTAGCAATGTATAGAAGGAAGGAGGCCATGTATACCAAATATAAGAAGATTAGCACTGTCCCGGTGCCTGGATCTATGAGTAATGTCCCTTAGTGCTGGATTTTGATGGTACATTTCCTTTAAGCTTCTCAATTGTTCTTTTTGGCTACTGTATGATAATGCTCCTACCCCGCCTTATAGGCAGTTTATTGCGGTTTATATCTAGGGGTTAAAAAAAATTCCATGATTACAGGATGCCAACCACCAGGATCCAGGATAATAAACCAAGCATGCTTACCCGCTGCTCTGTGCCCCCTCTCTTTTCCTTTTTCTTCGTATACCCTTGTTTGTACTAAATAGGCTTTAAAATTATGCAAATCAGTCTAAGTAGCTCCATGGTTAATGGAGCCTGGAGCCCCTCAAGCTCATTAGCATAATTTCCAAAGCATTTTCAAGGACCTAAGTGGATTCTGCCAGAAGGGGGCATATACTTGCATGTAAGTGTGCTTGTTTTACAATCTTTCATCCTGGTGGTAGTTCTCCTTTAATTTGACTATGTGCACTTTTTAGGAGTTGGGAACAGAAGTAATTTTGTAATATTTTCCACCTGACTAGAGAAAACAGAAGTGACTGACAGCCCGAAGGAAAATGTTATTATCTTTTGATGTCACTCAACAACCTATAAACATGGGTGTCTTTGTTCGGGCTCTCCTGGAGACTTTGCATCTCTTGTGTAATCTCCTCCGTTCACCATATAGCGATAATAACACCCGCACTCCTCTCTTCCTGATGGAATAAAATATGAGGACATTTTTCCTCACTTTCCTTTCATCTTCTCTCACCGCGTCTCGAATAATAGAATCGGCTACAGGAAAGAAAAAAAAAAATAACACATAGTTTTTCGTATTTCTGCCCCGATTCCGAGTCGTTTCCTTCAAAAATGATGTATGTTGTGGTTTCCGGGAGTAAGCCAAGATCATCCCGGAGAAGTCATAATTTACTAAAAACTCCGAATTGTTTCCAGATTGCTCAATCTAGAAATAGACCCGGGTTCTACCCCGCGCAGCTTAGAAAACAGAGATTTTGTCCTACGGCCGGACGTCAAGACGGGTTCAAGATGCTCGGAAGAAAATGTGATCTCTTTATTATGGAGTTTGTAATCCAAATTAAATTAAAGCAATTTTTGGACAAATTTAGAGGGGGATAATAGAATACAAAGCGCAGCTTTCATCCAAAGCTCACACACACACTGCTTGGGTATTTTTTTTCTACAAATAGCTCTGTATTGCGGTAATCTTTTGGCGCTGTATGAGTCTATAAGGTCTTAATCTGTGGCAGTACTATTTTCAGCACGGTATGGCAGTATAATTTTGGCACAGGACCAGCTTACATGGTCTCAGTTATACATTCACTGGTTTAATCTATCATGAGCACTATGTAGCAGTATTATTTCGGCAAAGTATCAGTTGTACATGGTTTCGGTTACACATACTCTTCCTTAATCTGTGGCAGTACTATTTTCAGCACGGTATGGCAGCATAATTTTGGCACAGGACCAGCTTACATGGTCTCAGTTATACATTCACTGGTTTAATCTATCATGAGCACTATGTAGCAGTATTATTTCGGCAAAGTATCAGTTGTACATGGTTTCGGTTACACATACTCTTCCTTAATCTGTGGCAGTACTATTTTGATCACTGTATAGCAGTATTATAGTACATATGTGCATACATGGTCTCATTCACTGTTTTAATATATGGTAGTACAATTGTAAGTGCTGTATAGTGGTATTTTTTTGGTACAGTCTGAGTTTATACTACCTTAGTCTGTCTTAAACTACAGCAGTACTATTTTAATCACCGTATAGCAGTATTTTGGTACAGTTTGGGAATACATGTTTTCATTTATACATTCACTGCCTTAGTCTATGCCACTACTATTTTGAGCATTGTATAGTGGCATTATTTGGCACATTATGAGTATACATGGTATACAAGTTATATATTCACTGTCTTAATGTATGGTAGTACTTTTTGAGCACTGTATAGCAGTGTTATTTTGGCACAGAATTAGTCCATATGGTTTTAGTAATACATTTACATTGACTATTTTAATATTTGGCAGTACTATTTTAGCACTGTATAGATGTATTATTTTCACAAAGAATGAGTATATGTGATCTCCATTATACATCCACTTTTTTAACCTTTGGTAATACTATTAAGAGCACGGTTTAGCAGTATTATTTTGCCACATCATGAGCAAATATGGTCCTAGGTAATCTATGACAGTACAATTGTGGCACTATTTAGCAGAACTACGTTGGGACAATATGGTATTGTTTCTGTACATGGTCTCCATTAGTCTTGATTGTCATAATATATGGCGGTAGTATTCGGCTTTTGTGTCAGTCTGCTACTCTTTGATGCTGCTTATGCTATGGGTGTTACATGAAGTGAATATAGAGGGGCCATAAGCATTCGGGCATATGACACATTATGAGTTCATATGATCCTGGTTACATAGTTGCTGTTGTTAATCTATGGTAGTACTATATGAGCACTGTATAGCAGTATCATTTGGGTACAGTATGAGCATACATTGGGGCACATTTACTTACCCGGTCCATTCGCATTCCGGCGGCGGCTTCTCCGACGAGTGTTCGGGTCTTCCAGCGATTCATGAAGGTCCTGCGCCTGATGTCCACCAGGTGTCGCTGCTGCACCGAAGTCCGCCGAGGTGCTCCGGAGTTCATCGTCTTCATCGTGGTGCATGTGAGTATGGCCCGTGCGAACAATTTTTTTTTTTTTTTAAATGCGGGGGTTTTTCCGAATCCGTCGGGTTTTCGTTCGCCCACGCCCCCAATTTCCGTCGTGTGCATGCCAGCGCCGATGCGCCACAAACCGTATGCCCAGTGCTGGCCCCGGCCCTTCTTATATATAATGTTACACAACGGGGCAGATTTACTTACCCGGCCCATTCGCGATCCAGTGGCGCGTTTTCTGCACAGGATTCGGGTCCGGACGGGATTTATGAAGGTAGTTCCTCCGCCGTCCACCAGGTGGCGCTGCTGCGCTGGAAATCATCTGAACGCACCGGAATACACCGAGCTGGACCAGGTGAAGGTAAGCGCTTCCCAAGCGACACATTTTCGGTTTTTAAATGCGGCGGTTTTTCCAAATCCGTCAGGTTTTCGTTCCGCCATGCCGGCGCCGATGCGCCACAATCCGATCGCTTGCGCCAATTATTCGGGTAACACGTCAGGAAAACGCAAATCGGGCCCTTAGTAAATGACCCCCATTGTCTCAGTTATACAGTCACAATCTATACCACTACGATGTTGAGCTCTGTATATAAGTATTATTTTTGCACATTGTCAGTATACATGGTCTTGTTCATTTTTACACCTTTTTTTTTAATCTATGACCGTACAATTTTGGCTCTGTTTAGCTGAATTACATTAGGACAGTATGGAAGCGTTACTGTATATGGTCTGTTATTCTGTGATTATCATAATACAGGCAGTCCCCGGGTTACATACAAGATGGGGTCTGTAGGTTTGTTCTTAAGTTGAATTTGTATGTAAGTCAGAACTGTATACTTTATCATTGTAATCCCAGCCAGAACTTTTTTGGTCTCTGTGACAATTGGATTTTAAAAATTTTGGGTTGTCATAAGAACCAGAATTAACACTAAAGCTTCATTAGACACCTGTGATAACTGTTATAGCTGATTATTGTAGTCCAAGGCTAAAGTACACCAAATTACCAACACCCAGAGGTCCGTTTGTAACTAGGGGTCATCTGTAAGTCGAGTGTTCTTAAGTAGGGGACCACCTATATATGGCAGAACAATTCAGATGTCTTATTATCCTGCTTCTTTTTGAGGGTGCTTCTGTCATGGATATTACTATAGTGAATGTAGAGGGGGCTAGAAGCCTTCATAGGGTGCCTCTTCCCTCCGGATACAGATTTTGTTACATTCTATAACATGTTGCCTTGGATGGATTTATACAGATTAGTTCCATTTCCATGATTTATTGAAGTTAAAGAACCCAGTGGTCTATGTTTTATATAAGGATAAGTTTCAAAGCGCCCCCCTATCTCCACAGGCTGTGTTTGGTATTGCAACTAATCACTATTTTAATGAATGGAACATGGCCGCTATATTATACATATCTCATAGAAAATCCTTTCCAAAATACAAACCCCTTACAGATTGCTGATCTGATCTCCTGCTCTCGTGCGCGTATGTAAATGGGAGACACTATTACATGTTGGGTCTGATTCTGGAAATGAAAAAAGCCTCTAATATTGAATTAGGGGTTCAGATCCTTTTTATACAAGGACAAGGGAAGGATAAAATAATCAGGATATTAGAATATCATAAAATATTCAACTTCTTCTCATCAAAGGCTCCTGGTTCTCCGTCGATATGACTTTCAGCTATGGAAATGAAAGTTGCCACTTTTTTTTAACAAGGTTATATATTTGCATAGATTCCCCATAATCCTCTGCGGTAAAGTCTCCTTATGTTTAATCAATATTACACATTGTTTTCCAATGTAATACAGGCAGTCCCACGTACAAGATAGGTTCCATAGGTTTGTTCTTAAGTTGAATTTGTATTTAAGTTGAAACTGTATATTTTTTAATTGTAGATCCAGACAAAACATTTTTTTGGGCAAGTGACAATTGGATTTTCAATATTTTTTTGCAGTACATTAATTGGATCCATGATTATCAATAAAGCTTCATTACAGACACCTTACAGCTGATCATTGCAGCCTGGGACTATAGTAACATCCAGAGAGATTTACCAGAGGTCACAGTGGCCAGAGGGGTCAGTCTTTAACTAGGAGTCGTCTGTAAGTCGGGTGTCCTTAAGTAGGGGACCACCTGCAGCCCTTTAATTATCTGCAGTTTGTCTAATTGGAAATTATGGTGATCTATTTCATACCAGCCCGTGTGATATGGAACTGGTGTAAAAAGTAATAAATGACAATGTCGTATTTTAAAGGGGAGGTAAAGTGTCTCTTGAATACATTTGGAAATCTTCAAATGTTACTACATTTTGAAAACTTTATTACTTTGCTATAAAAGTTGCAAATATTGATGTTTCATGTCTCAGTGAACTCGTACTCGACAAAGGAGAAATTTTCCTCCCGAGTCACAAATTTATAAATCAATGTGTGCTTCAGGCATGGATTATACCTAAATACATGTCCAAACTGTTTGTGTATGTATATATGCAGTGTTTGCACTAGTATTGTGTCACTACCGCACTATGCACGCCGCGACGCAATACCGTGCACAGAAAGGGGCTTTCCGGCGGCCTTGGACTCTGACATAATTGTGGCACACGCCCATTAACTTAAATGCACCTGAATATAACTGGTGCACCTTGGGAGCCTGATTCATGAAGACCATGCACTGGTCTTGATGAATTTGATTCACTCTGCACCATAGTGTCATAGTGTCTGCCCCTGTTTACATAACCTCAGGTTCTCTAATTATTAATAAAATCCACTAAGTGAGCTCAAAGAAATCCCATCAAGACAGAACTATGGTATAAGATCTCAATCTCTGATAAGAAGTGATGCCATGCAAGGCTAGGCAGATGTGAGATGCTTTATTTGCATCACAAAGGATTATTCAGAAACTTTCAGTGGGGCAGGACCTGGGCTTGGTTATTTAAAGATAAAGAAGTAATGTCCATAGTTCATTGGTTTGTAAATTATTACATGGGCATCGCAGAAACAAAGGCTCTGTTTTCCCTGGAGCAGATAGTAGTATTCATAAATTACTCGTATCATTTGTAAACATTGGCCCAGGTAGTCTGGCATTCCTTGGTGCAGAGGAGTAGACTGTGATCAGCTTCATCCATAGTAATACTTCTTCTTAGTTTCAGTATTCAGCAAGCCTATAAAAACAATATGTATAACAATACTTCACAATAGCAAATGTGGGCTAAAATTTAGTAATAGTTGTAATAATGGGGCAGGGTCTTCATGAATCTGGCGCACCCTGCAGGTGCCAAAGTACATGAGCTCAGATCACCAGTTTTTTTTTTGTAGTGAACTCAGTTTAACGGGCGTGCGCCACCATTGTGTCAGACTTCCGGAGCACCCTTTCTGTGCACAGTATTGTGTCTCGGGGGACATTACTGGTGCAGACACTTCATAGATACATGTGCAATCTACACCTGGAAACAGGCGCCGATTGCTTGACGAATGTTGCCCTTTATGTTGCCCTTACCGTACATCAGTCTTTCCACCTCATTTGTCGAGTCTTCACTTTCCATTACAACATGGCCCTTACGAAATTGCACACCAATATTTTACAAACCCAAAAGTCTCTTTTCTTACTGTTTTGGCTGTGTATGTGATATTTCCACTTTGAATGACGACCTCCTATGATCTGGATATTTACGTAACTTATTGTACGACAGGTTTTGGTAATGGGTTATTCCCTTGTTTTACAGAGAGAGGATGCATGCCATGGAGAAACAGATTGCTAGTCTTACTGGCCTGGTCCAGAATGCTCTATTTAAAGGGCCCAGCCCCAGCAGCAATAAGGATGCACCTGGGTAAATATATGAGAGCTTTTCATTTACATCCAGGGAGGAATTCACTCTGCTGGCAGCAAACATGACTCTATTATACGTGGGGAGGGTCAAAGAGGTTCGGAAAATGGAAACGTAGCCGCTTAGAGACTATGATATCTCTAGAATGGTACAGCCTGGAATGAGTTAAAAGTAGAGAGGGTAGATCCCCATTCTCATCATATATGGGGGTCCTAGTAGTGCACCCTGTGCATGGGTCACACGTTGTTAACTTGGAACATCCCCTAGAGATCTGTACTATATTCTATAAATCGGTCCATAAAAGGAATCTATACCATCTTGTTTTTAACTCTAGAAATTTCCTTACAGCAGTTATTGAAGCTGTAGATCTCTCGCATAGACGTAGAAAGAGAACCTAATGCCATGAAAATGCTAACCAGTCTACATTATGCCTGAGAGTCCAGTGGCATAGTTATCAGTAGTTGATTATAATAAAGGGGGATTGGGGCAGCTGCCCAGGGCCCAGGGCTTCTGGGGGGCCCATGGCCACCTGAATCAATTGGCAAGTTTGTTACTGCCCTGCAGAGATAAAAAGGAGTAATAGATGCCATACAATACTCAAGCTCTCAACACATATGTATGCAAGGGTCCTTTCAGGACCTTTGAAGGTCCTCCAAAGGTCCTGAAACTGCAGAACTAAAAGTAGACAGAAGGGACCTGCACATTTCCCAAGTATCTTCATTCTAGTACCATATGAAGGAAGTGAATGCCATTTAATAATTAGATGTATAATGACCCACAATTTTCATACAGCCCAAGCACGATGGCCGCCTTAATCTACCCCTGATAGTTATACACGGAAAACGGCAAATCCCTGACAAGGGTCACACACTGGACTCCTAAGCATTGAAAGAGTAGGGATTTATTTTATCAGAAAATTACCAATTAGGCTCCGTTCATATCTCTTGATAGGTCTTCATTTATTTTGAGTCAAAACAAGGGTTGGTTGGACTCGCAGAAGAGGTTCATGTCTTTCTATTCCCTACACAGAGGTAGGGTATAATGAAAAAAAGGTGCGCCTGTTCAGTGTATCCAACCACTCCAAATAACTGAAGACATAAGGGCGCGTTCACACCTAGCGTTTTAATAACGTTCTGAAACACGTAATTGAAATTCTCCACCCCCTACCACACATTGAGTCAGCATTTCATTTCCTGCCGGTTTAGTCGACGCAATGTGTGAACAGGCCCTTACAGTTTTCTATAAAATATATAAAAATTCTGCTCAGCTCATTGTACTCTATAACATACTGCCTGGAGACTGGATATTATTTAAATGGTGACATGTTCCCTTTAATTGATAAAATTCTGTCTGCCTCTAGCCACCACTTGGTGGCGCTGCATGCTGTTTATTGCATTTTAGTCTCTATTCACATTAAAAGAAAGTGGATCCCAATAAAAAAAGACACTGCTGCCATAATGGGGTCCTATGGGAACACTTAGAAAGTTGTACTTTAGTCTGTGCCGACATGGTCTGTGCATGGTGGACAACAGTGGTGGAAAACATCATCATGCATGTGATACAGACGTTAACTCTTCTAACACAGACATTAACATCTTGATGGAACCCTTTGATATCCGGGCTGTGTCTAGTGAGCTAAGGATTACCTACCACCTATGGAAATGTCTTGTGTAATGTTACGGATGCCATTATTGGGGGGTGTTCACACTGGCACTTGACAAACCCTACGATATCCCAGGATCTAGTGATTTTTTTCCTTTTTTTAAATTAATGATCGATATTTCTGTTTTCCTTATTTCTAGTGAAAAAGTCTTAAGGTCGGCAAGCAACACGCCACCGGTCACCGACAGCCCAGGTACAGTATAAGGGTGGTCTTTTTTGTGTGTTTTTGCAGGCATGTGTTTACATTTGAATGAATCTGACTCAGAGGATGTGGTCTTCTTCTGGCCATGGTGGAACCTCGGGCGCTGGTCAGATGCCAAGATGTCTACTTAACCTCTTGCTACTTATTACCACTCACTGAGCCTTCTCAACCCAAATGAAGGGCTGAGAATTTAAAGGGAACCTGTCATCAGAAACTAATAAACCACCTTTAGTATGTTGTCAAGAAGTTGAACAGCTTCTGGATAATGGGGCTAATTTACTAAGGGTCCCGGGGCTGCATTTCTGTCGGATTTTTCGGCGCTTTCGGTGATCGCGCCGATGGAACAGGGATTTAGAAGGGCATTGTGGCGCACGTGATCGGATTTTGGCGCATCGTCACCGGCTTTCATGCGACAGAAATCGGGGGGGGGGCGGGCCGTCGGACAATCCAACTGATTCGGACTGAGCGCGGGATTTAACTTTCAAATTGTGTCGCAAGCCCAAGCACTAACATGCACCAGGAAGAAGATGGTGAACTCCAGCGGACCTGAGCGGGGAAGTGACACATGCAGGATATCGGGCGCACAATGCAAGTGAATCGCGGCACAGTGCATGATCGTCTGACACATTCCGGATAGGGGAACATGCAGGACCGGGTAAGTAAATGCGCCCCAATGTTTCTTTCATGGCCCAGGGTGGTGGTATCATCCAGAAAATCAACTTTCAAGTTAGATGTACAAAGTCAGGGAGGTGGAAAGTTTAACATTAAAGTCAAGCTCTCCCTGCCTCTGAACACCTCCTTGACTTAAGTGTTAAACTCTCCGCCTCCTTGACTTCATAAAACCAATTTTCATCTTGCTTCAAATTTGATTTTCTGGATGATGCCACCACACCAGACCATGAAAGAAACATCATCTAGATGATGCTCATTTGCTCAACACCATACTGCTAGTGGTTTATTAGGCCAATTTCTTTTGACAAGTTCCCTTTAAGTTGTTCCAGTAGTTTTAAGGTATCCCCTCTCCAGGGTGAGATGATTGGTGGGGGTCTTTCGGTTATCCATCTTAAAGGGATTGTATAAGATCAAAGAAACATGGTGTTCTAAAAGCCGTTCAAAATCAGACACAACGCATGGAAGTCTTCTTTGAGGAAAGTAGCCACATTTTTCCCAATCCAGTACAATCCATTTAAAGGGAACCTGTCATCATATTTTTCACAAATACAGTTAGTGACAGGTTCCCATAGAGCCTGAGTAACTAACTGACACCTTTTATTTTCGCTTAAAATTGTTCCCCTGAGCTTCCCATATATTCAACTTTATAGTTTTACCTGGTATCTAAGCATAGCAACAGGGAGTTGAGTTGGGCATGGCCTCCCCGGGCTGAACCCAGCAGCTCCTCTCCATCCTATCTCTGTATGCAGCTGTAATGTCATGTGACCAGGATGACATAATCGCAGGTATTTTAACTTTTTAGCATTATAAAACTGTACACCGAGCATACATCTCATGAAATCACAGCATATTGTAGTCCATGCAGGCTGCTGTGATAGTTTTATGTGGTCAGATATGTACATTGGTACATTGATGATGTCACCCTGGTCACATGACATTAGGCCACGCCTTTTGACTCGCTCCATAGATGCATAGATACCAGGCAAGATTATAACTCTGATTTTATGGGGATCTGAGGGAAAGTATTTTAAGCTAAAATAAGGGTGTCAGATAGTTACTAGGGCTCTATAGGAACCTGCCACTAGCTGGATCTGCGAAAAATGTGGTCACAGGTTCCCTTTAAGACATCAAGGTAAAAGAGAGGTCACTGGAAATAGGAACTGATTTATCTTCTCTTCCGCTCCAAGAAACTACTTTCTATTGTCTGCCATAGCTTACCCGATAATAAACGCATAGTGACAACATTATCTGATGAGGGTTAGTTTTAAAGGGATACGTTCATATTGAGGGATAACAAAGGAATATGTCAGTGAGCAGGGATTCACATTGATATCTATACAGTGCCTGACTACGACTACATTAGTAGATAATAAAGGATATGATATATGGTATATCTTCTATCTTAGAAGGGAAGATGAATATAGTATCAATATGTCTAACTGTTCAGTGGTTTCCAGTGCATAGAAAGTTCTTCCTTATCATCTACCTAATTGATAGCGATTGTTCATTGTTTGCGCAGCAAAAAGACAAGCTGAGTCAAAACAGCCACAGAAATGTTGTTTGCGGTCCAAAATAAATTTCCTTTCAGCAGAAACAGAAGGCGCTGTGTATTGTTTGTCGCGCTAAACACAATGAGCCGGGGGACTGTGATTAACCCGTTTTTGTGGGGGATGTAAGAACAACATGAAGCCGCGCGCCTATCGAGAAGAAAACACAAAACCCATACATTATTTCCCCGCTGTCACCTCCTGACTGACACTGAGCCATGGGGTGAGGATTTAGGAGAGAAACAAATACAGGAGCAGAGATTTACCACATTTCCAGGCCAAAATGTTTCTAAACCTAAACTCCGGATCTCTTCTAGTATTGGGTAGGTTACATAGCCTGCCACTTTAGGCTACATTCACACTGCCCGTTGCACGCCGTACCGTAGCACGGCGGGCAACGGCGGCTCGCGGGGAGAGGAGGAGGTGAGCGCACGGGGCCGTCATACGGGAAAAGATGGGACAAGTCCTATCTTTTTCCCGGGTACGGAGCGGTACGGTGCCGCACGGTCCGTGCGCCCATTACCGTCTATGGGGGGCGTATATCGGCCGTATATACGCCCCCCTTGCGGCAGTGTGAATGCAGCCTTAGATCTTCTGTAGGTCTTCTAGGCAGGACTTGATAATGATAAATCTTTCTTTATACAGCGCCATCATATTCCACATCGCTTTACAAATCATAGGGGACGTATACAAAGTACATTACGGAGCACAAACAGTCATATGGAACAATAGGAGTGCAGGTCCTGTTTGATCTTATGACCTAGGCAGGTCTTTGTCTTCTGACCTAAATAGATCTTCACAGTATTTTTTCACTTAGGTGGATCAGAATCTTAAAGATAATGGGGCACATTTACTTACCCGGTCCAGTCGCGATCCAGCGGCGGGTTCTGCTGGGATTCACTAAGGTCCGTGCGCCGATATTCACCAGGTGTCGCTGCTGCGCCGAGGTCCGCTGGAGTTCACCTGCTTTTTTCTGGTGTATGTGAGTGCTTGATCTTGCAACACAAATGGCTTTTTAAATTCTGCGGTTTTTCCAAATCCTTCGGGTTGTCCGGTGGCCACGCCCCCCGATTTCTGTCGCGATTGCGCCAAAAATCGATCGCGTGCGCCACAATTCCGTGAAATACAGCGCAAAGAGGAAATATTCGGGAAAAACCCGACGGATTCGCGGCTGCGGACCCTTAGTAAATGTGCCCCAATGTATGGTTATAGGGATGTGCATAGGTCTTAATTTTCTAGACTGTCTGCGTCTTCATCATCATTATCTAGCCTGAGATGAGCTTCGTCTTCTATCCTCTGGTTTGCTTTATCAATTATCTGTGTAGATTTTGATCTTCTGACCTAGTTAGGTTGTTCTTGCCTGACCTAGGCATTTATCAATCTTCTGTCTTTTTTTCCTACCCTAGGTTAGATCTTTACATTTTTTTTTTTATGATCTGTAAAGCGCTGCGGAATATGATGGCGCTATATACATATACAATATTATTATTATTTAGCCTGAGTAGTAATAGGAGAGGCTTTTCCCATCACTTCTGAACATTTGGGATTCCAATATAAGAGAAACACTTATTGCATGGCCAAGACTTTTGAACCTTCTAAAAGAAAGAATTAAAGTGTTTGTGTATATAAGTGTTTGTGTATACGGTATATATATTTCATGCAGAGATCTTTTATTGATACAGATAGTATATTGGAAATTTGTACATTTACGTATTGTACATCTATTATGGATAATAGCATGTGGTAACCCCTTCTTCTGGGTGACTCGGTTGTATTCATGTATCACATTAGGATGAATGCCAAGTACACATTTCCCTGGATATAATAGACTAGATCTGTACTTTACAGTAAGGTGCTCCAAGCTCAACACCCGAGGCAGCCCTGCCCTTCCTTATAGGCTTCATCTGTGATAACATGAACCCGGGGAGCATTCTGTACCTTCCCGTTAGTGGCCAACTCTTCCTGTCTTGGCCTGTCTCTTGGAGCACAGAAACTATGTAGAATTTCTGCTACATTCAATAACAAGTAGCCATGTTTTCCATCCCTTAGAATTGGAGATAATCCTGCGATTAATGCATGCACAGTCACAGCCTACACCCGCTCCAAACAAAGTCTTCTTTCATGCTACCCGACCCGTATTTGCATGTTTCATATAATCCAAGGGCACACGTTCTGCCAGCACTGAATTTGCATTTTGCAAGCCCCATTGTCACCAAGCCAGTTCTCCGGATATTTCTTCTTAGTGTAGCAGACTGTATAATACAATGTTACACTGTAGTTTTATATCATTTATAAAGAAAGAGGAAAAATAAAAACTAGTGCTGTCGCTCGCCCGACCCGTGTATAATGCATATCTCGGGTCGTGAAACCGCACTGGATGTAAGATCGTAAAAACAACGCTTGGTCCAGATCCAAGATATAAAGTATATTCAAAAGAATTATATCTCCAAAGAATTCACACTGGCAATAGGGTAAAAAATTTTTTTTCCAAATTTTGATTTTAAAGGGCATCTACCAACAGAATGAAGGACTGTATGCAAATGAGCCCCAGGGGCTCTAGGCTCCATAAGTGTTAACGGAGCTCTTTTCCATACAGTCTTAATTCATTTAATACAGTCTTTCCATACAGTTTTTAAACATATAAAGGTTAAAAACATCACTACAAAAAAAGGTATGCAAATAGATTTTCAGGCAAATAGACTAAGGACTAGAAAACTATTCGGTCCAAAACGCGTTACCGCTTACTTTTTGTAGTGATGTTTCGGACCTTTACATGTTTATGGATTAAAGGGCATCTACCACCAGGATTAAAGACTGTATGCAAATGAGCCTGAGGGGCTCCAGGCTCCATTAACACTTATAGAGCCTGGAGCCCCTCAGGCTCATTTGCATACAGTCCTTCATTCTGATTGTAGATGCCCTTTAAATACAATTTTGGAAGAATTTTTTTACCCAATTGCCAGTGCGGATTCCTTTGGAAATATACTTCTTTAGGATTTATATACAGTAATTATATCAGTCCACTACTCCAAAAGGAATCCTAGTGCTCCCTGTTTTTTTCCGTCACACTCAGTGATCTACATTTGTTACTTATATAAAGATTGTTTGTAGCTTAGTCCTATTTACTTGAATAAGGAGCAGCTGTAATACCAGAAACAGCCATTAACGAAAGTGGCGCAGTTTCATACCAGAGACCAAAACTGTTATGGTTGCTCATCGCAACCAATCGGAGCTCAGCTATTATTTTATAAACTGCTGTGCGAAAATGAAAGCTGAGCTCTGATTGGTTCCAATGAGCAACTAGAACAGTTTTGCTCTCAAGCGCTTTTGATAAATCTCCCCCTTTACGTTTATGACTTGGGTCAGTCACAGCTTTTTAGCCCACATTTGCCTGATGAATTTTGAGAAGATTTTAATTGACCAGAATTCTAAGATTTAGACGTTTAGGAGGTAAATGGCGAGGGGCGATGTATTTTATCTCTCTTTTTTTCGGTTACTTGTACAGGTCACTCTGTATCGAGTGGGAAGAATTCGTTAACAATCATTGAGAGCACAGCTGTCATTTCCCACGCCCCACCATCCGGCTCTACCGATATGCAAGTCAGTCTCCATGATATGAGGCGCAACGTGGCAGAACTGCGACTGCAACTGCAGAAGATGAGGCAGCTGCAGGTAAGTAGTGGGAAGTGTTTCACTACAAACTAGAAAATATGCTGAGTTACACCCCTAGCCCTGCCTCCTGCCCCTGGTCATGGTTACACAGAGTAATACTGCCCCTAGTGGACCGGCACAGTGGTCACTACATATTCTATTGCTCCCTATAGTACCTCCTGTATCCTCAACATTGTATACAAACTTTCTTTCTGTGGTCCTACAATGTACAATCCTCTCCTATTTTGGCCCCCCACTGTGTGGTCCCCCCGCTATATAATACCCCCTGAGACTGTCCCGCTGAATCCAAAAAAGTCTATGGAGGTCAGAAGACTATGGCTCCCCTCCATGCTGTACATCTATTATCCTACAGCTCTGGTTATACACTATATATTTTACATTGAGGCACATGTGCTTACAGGGTCACCGGAGTTCACAGTGCATTGTCCAACTATAATTCAGCGTGCGGCGATTCACTAAGATCGTGCGCCCGATATCCTGCATGTGTCGCTTCCCCTCTCGGGTCCGACAGAGTTCACCATATTTTTAGTGGTGCATGTAAGTGCTGGGGCTTGTGAGACAATTTGAAAGTTAAATCCCGCACTCAGTCTGAATCCGTCGGATCGTCCCACGGCACGTACCTTACTGATTCGGACTGAGTGTGGGATTTCTGGTAGGAGGATCAAAGAGGCTACTGGGGAGTGGAGTAGCCGCGCCGTGTAGCCTCAGTTCCGGCTACTCCACGCCCCAGTAGCCTCTTAAGAAAATCTGCATTTTAGGGAATAAAACGATATCAAAAGATTGCGGGGACGTGAGGATTAGCCCTAAAAAGGGCTCTCCTCACGTCCTATAGATGCACCTACCACCCGATCTACCTTTATAGGTAGATCCGTGGTAGGTAGGTTTCCTTTAAGTTAAAGGAAATCTATCGTCACAGTCCATCATGATAAACCATAGATCCAGGCACCGTGACTGTGGTAATCTTTTTATATTTGTTATCCATGGTCTCCCTCCTTCTAAAATCAATGTTTACAATTATGCTAATGAGTCAGAAGGGCTCTGGGGGTGTTATCCATGTTGCAACTCAACTGGCTGTTACACTGTGCATGAGCACTTCCCCCTCCCGCATACTGAAACTTCCTCTAGAAGTGCTGAGGGAGCAGTGGGGAGGTGCTCCGTGAAGCTGCAGCGCAGAGGGGCTTTGGTAACGCCCCCAGGAGCCTTCTAGGCTTATTTTAAGTTGATTTTAGAAGCAAGGAGGCCATGGATAACAAATATAAGGAGATTACCACAGTCACAGTATCTGAATCTAGGAGTAAGTGTCCATGGTTTATCATGATAGTAGATGAACACACTCATTTGCTTCTGGTATGGTTATTTGGTCATCTAAAGAAGGGGCTCTCACTGTGTGTAGTAAGAATCATGATAAATAATAACAATAGCTAAAGGCTCATATCGCTCCATTGTTGCGAGCACCTGCGTCCTTGCATTGCATTTACAGATGTGCATTCCCGAGTCACCCTCACCCCCCCATCTCATAGGCGCCTTGGCATAACCGTACATTTCAGATCTGTTTGAATCTATATTATCCTCCATTACACATAATCATAGAGGGAAGTGGGCACAGTTATTGCCAGGTTTAGTAATTGTAGACATGGAATAAGCAGTAATAAGACGCTGGCAGCGAGGATGGAAAGTAAGGGGAGGTTTACAAAGAAGACGTCATGGGGAAAGAAGGACTTATAGAAAGTCACAGTCCAGAAATACTTCAGTGGAGAAAGATGTGGAGTTTGGAAATAAACCAAAATCCTTCTGAATTTGAGAGGTTATTAGTAATGGTAAGTGAAAATACAGAATATTAGTGCAGATGTAGCAGAGCCGACTTTGTTTTTTTCTCTGTGACATGTCACGGTTTGATGGAGTGTAGCCTAAAAAGTCAAGTTCTGTGCAGCGCTGCGTAATCTGTGTGCGCTATATAAATAACGCAATTATTATTATTATAAAAAGTCTTGGAGAAGTTTTTGAGCTGAGGTATTGACCTAGAGACCCCAATAATACAACAATAATATGACCATATACAGGCAGTCCCTGGGTTATGTACAAGATACAGTCCGTAGGTTTGTTCTTAAGTTGAATTTGTATGTAAGTCGAAACTGTATATTTTATAATTGTAGTTCCAGGCAATTTTTTTTTTTTTTTTGTTGCCCCAGTGACAATTGGAGTTTCAAAATTTTTTGCTGTAACGGGACCAAGGATTATCAGTAAAGCTTCATTACAGACACCTTACAGCTGATCATTGCAGTCTGGGACTATAGTAACATCCAGAGACTTCACCAGAGGCCACAGGGGGCAGAGGGGTCCGTCTGTAACTAGGGGTCGTCTGTAAGTCGGGTGTCCTTAAGTAGGGGACCGCCTGTACTGATATACCGTAGAAAATAAATAACAACTAAAAACCTTTCTACGTGGACACTGGATACAGCCCCTTATTGGAGAGATGAGAGAATCATAATTAAGAAATGGCGATTACAGAACAGGGCGGTGATTACGGCCAGTGACAATTTTGTGATGTAGCCAAATTGTTATCAGATTTCATGTGCAGAAATCTAAGATGAAGACAAATTATAAAACCAGTCGTCTTCTGATGAATGAGATTTGCAGCATTTCATTTGCGCTTTGTGGTCGGGAATATTTTCACCTGATGAAACTAGATCCATAGTGTATGTGTAAATAGCAAGGCACATTGCACCACCTACAGGAGTTTTGGGGCAATTACATCTCCAAAAATATCAAAAGATGGTTTAGCCCCTGTGTATGGTGGTGTATTGTATTAAGAAGTAGTTGGAAAATAATATCAGAAAGTCTGGGAGGTAAAATGAACCGAATGACTTTAGAACATCCCAAATTTGAATACATATTTTTTATGTTGTAAATTTTTCACTTTTAAAAAAAAAAATTTTTAGAAGTGGTTGTGACAATATGATGGTTACGTATATTAGACTGTAGGAGATTCTGCCGACCACTTCATACATTTGTGGATTCCTTCCCACATATTACATTTTTGCTTTCCCAATGTTTATTTTTTTTCTTGGATGGGAAATACAAGATCATGTACATAATTATTTCTCAAACAGACCAAAAATAATTTGTAGAAAATGAAAAAAAACAACACATTTTGGGGCTTATTTACTAAGGGTCCGCGGCGGCACTTTCGTCGGACTTTCCGACGTTTTCGGGGATTGGTATTTATAGGGGATTGTATCGCACGCAATTAAATTTTGGCGCAGCTGCGCTGGCTTTCATGAAGAGGGGATTCGGACTGAGTGCGGGATTTAACTTTTAAATTGTGTCGCAAGACATTGCACTTACATGCACCAGGAAGAAGAAGGTGTATGTAAGTCCATTGTTTTGCGACATAATTTAAAAGTTAAATCCTGCGCTCAGTCCGAATCAGTCGTATCGTCTGATGGCACGCTCCCCCGATTTGTGTCGCACGGAAGCAGCGCAGCTGCAACAAAATCCGATTGCATGCGACACAATCCCCTGTCACAGCAGTGCAAGTGCGGCTGCGGACCCTTAGTAAATAAGCCCCTTTGTGTACAAACCGAAGTAAAAAGTACTAGCAGGGTCTTTTTTAATACTTTCCTGACTAGTTTCCACTTTTTGGCTGAGATTTGTCTGTTCATCCTTTTCATCCTTTTTTTTTTGTCACCCAGAAGTACAGGAAAGCTGGGACCCAGGAATCCTCAGATTAGAATTGGAGCGAGTAGGGGAAGTGATTATCGATCATTTTCAACCCACTCTTGACATATTACCACCAATTTTTTGCTTCTAAGCTGAGATACAATGGCTTGTTACAATAGGCCCAAACCCTATAACTGCACTACTGAGAGATTCTTATTACTTCATTTTAATATCAACACAGGGGAAGACACTTAGGGGAGATTTATCAGGGCTTGTACACAAGTTTTGTGGCGTACAAGCCCAGAAATAATTGTGATTAGTTCCACCTTTACGCCAAGTAGTCGTGGAGGAATGGGCGCTAGTGATGGGTCGTTCGCGAAAGAGCCGGCTCACCTCAATGAGCCGATAGCTCACTAAACCTCGCCCCTAATTGGCTCACCACACCCCCTTTAACCTGATAAAATTGGGTTAAAAGTGGAGCGGTGTCCGGTGTCCATCACTAATGGGCACAGCTGAGTGTTTCTGTCCCACGTCCGCATACTCGCTATAGTGTGCAACGATTCATGCCTGAATGGTTGTCGGTAATAGGACAATTCTACACCAGGCAGGGTCTGCCATAGTCGTACACCAGCTGGAGCCGCCTTCTATGCCTGGCGCACCAGGGGGCAGGACTGTCATCCTACGTCGGAGCACAAAGCGAAAGCGCATGATAAATGTCCCCTATCATCCCATATATTTTTCCTGAATGACACTGCCCCATATATTTGTCAAATAATAGGTTCCCCTAGTGCACTAAATGCCACTTTTTGTAATGCGGTTGCCAAAATCTTAGACTATTTGCCAAAATCCGATTCATTAGAGCAGATTCATGACAACAGTCATATAGAAAGTCTCTCATCTCCATAACAACCTATCACATTGCAGCTTTCATTTCTCACAGTATCCTTGGAAAATAAAAGCTGCGCTGTGATAGGTTGTTATGGGCAACATTACTGGCTTTCTGTTTTCTTGACTCTTCCATTGAAAATAATATAAATTTAGATAGAGAAAAAAACACAAAAACGCATTCAGTACCTGGGTATATGTTATAAATGTGAAAATTTGTATTTCAACACCTTACTTTGTGAGATATGATGGCTTGGAGGTAAAGGCCCCAAAGCCTGACACTGCACTAAAAGCATATGCAACATCCCCCACCGGGGCCTAGCCCTTGAGGTGAGGCCTGGAGACAGCCGGGGCCCGCGGTACCGGAGTGGCTGGCGGTTGCGGCCTAAGCACGCTATTGTCACGGTGCTTGGTACGGGGGAACCGGAGGGCTGTCATACAGCCTGGCCGGTCTCCAGCAGGGTGGTGTTGGCAAGAAATGATGAGGGAGAGGCTGGGAAGCGGATCTCCCTGGGGCAACCCCTTAATGTCCCGAGTGTGAGTCTCTGGGTGATGGGCAGGGTGCCGGTGATGAAGGCAGCCGTATTAGCAGGGACCAGACGGAGACAGAAGTTGAAGAAAACAACTTACAGTTCTTTATTTGAACCGCAGGAACCGCAGCAACGTGCCTTTAACAAGTAGATGGAGTGCTGAGATGTGAGTTGGAGGGAGCCTCAGGAGATAGTTCACCAGCCTGGATGTAGAGGGCAGGCTGGGAGGCAGCTGTGTCCTGGTAGGAAGCTTCAGCTTGTCCTGTAGGGCTTCAGGTATCACCTTTAAAGGTAAGATGATACCCCTTTTCCTCACTACACTAACTCTAGTCTTCTTGCTCCACTCTTCAGAGGCAGGGGCTAGGCTCTTCCTGCTCTGGTATGGGCTAGACTGAGATTACTCACTCACTCACTCTAAGATTCTCCTACACTTGAATCTCTCTGAAAGAAGATCTCAAAAAGACCCAGAACATTCCTGGCCAGGGAGTTTTATTACCTCCCTTTGGTCAGGTGGTGGCTGCTCCTCCAATCACATCTCAGCTTACAGAGCACAGGATGTAACACATATCATTGGACAATGGCATCTTGCATCATACAAAATACTTAACCTCTGCCTTGCCAGGCAGGATTCACCACTGCAATACCCATATGTCCTATCAGGACCATGTAGTGTAATGGGATTACCTGCAGGTGGGACGTATTCGCAAACCCTCCCTCGCCATTGCATCGGCGAGGGTGTTGCACATATATGAGGAAAACATTCCCTTTTCTGATTTTTGTGAGGTACATTACTGTTGTGTGGATACAAATACTGCCGGTCTCTACACATAAGCGTTTCTACCACTAGACAATCCATCTAAGATGTGATGTAGTTGATAGTGATGGGAAGTCCGGCTCTTCTTAGTTAGCTGGCTCATTAGGCTCCGTTCACTAAGAAGAGCCGGCTCTTCTGGCTCCTGAACGGGTCCCTATTAAATATATAACAGGGGGCCGCAAGCTAGTCAGTAAAGCTCCCTTATGGTAGCCGGCTCCTGTCGTGCACGAACAAGAGCCGGGAGACTTTACTAGTAGTTTGTCTCCATCACTGACAAGTGTGAGAAAACTCAACCTATTAAAACACCACAGACACGTGGGCCCCAGTACACTCTCTTTAATTTGGTTTAGGCCCCTGTAATAAGCAGTAGATATATCTTGGACGTCTGCTCGGATCCCGGATTTAGCCGGTGGGATGGAAGCGGCGCGGCTGCTGTTTAATTAACATAAAAGCCATGTTTGTTTTCTCAATGGGAATGAGGAGTTCTCGTCTGTGAAATGTAACTGCATGTAATTAAGACATTAAAGCCACATTCCTTTTATATATCCCACATCTGACATGAATCCAAGGGTAATTGCTTCTTTTGGACCATGGAAGTTCTTCTTCCCAAAGACTCTTTATCTGTAGAAATACATACAAACTATTTGCAGTAATTGGTGAGAAATAATTATAATATCCTCCATAGATAATCACACTTAAAGGGGTTGTCCAATTTCATAAAATTAATGCTATTGTTTGTATAATGAAAAGTTATACAATTTTCCAATGTGCTTTCTGCATCAATTCCTTGTGGTTTTCTAGATCTCTGCTTGCTGTCATTCTATAGAAGGCTTCATTATTTATTTTCAGTGGGTAAAAATCTGCCCATGGTCACACAAGTGCACGGCTCATTATAACCTGCAGCTCTGTTTAATCACTATTACACTAACGAGCCGTGCACCTGTGTGACCATGGTCAGATTTTTTTCCACTGTAAGTAAACATAGAAGCTTTCTATAGAATGACAGCAAGCAGAGATCTAGAAAACCATGAAGAATTGGTACACAAAGTATTTTGGAAAATTATATAACTTACATTAATTTGCTGAAATGGGAACACCCATTTAAACATCATCCCACATCCTCAATATGTACAACCCCACACACGTTTTTTTGGGGGGAAAGTCGGTTACTTGAACAAACCACTACATATGATTTGAGACTATGGGGCACATGTACCTTTGCTTTGGCTTTTTTTTTTCTTTTCTGCTGGTCAGATGTATTAAAAAGGCAAAACTCCTAAGACACATCTGAGTTGAGGTCTTTAGTAATTTGGCGACTTTTTGAACAAAAACCACAAACCGCTTTGGTGGATTTGCAACCTTTTACAAAAAGTTGCAGCTTTAACATTTTCTTTCAGATGATAACTCAGAGAATACTGCAGAAAACTAGACAATGGCGAAATTTGAAGGGTGGTTGCCTAAGGCGCAAAAAAAAAGTCACGAAAAGTTGCAAAAGAAAAAAAAAACATGTGCTCTTATTGGTAGCAGCTATGCATCTACATGTTTAAGACTATCCTATGTATCTGTAGGCAGCATGTTGTAAAGCAGGAGGATCTGACGACATTATACATAATCTCCTATCTGCAGGCAGCATGTTATAGGGAAGAAACAGCTGAGCAGATTGTACATAGTGTTCTATCTGCAGGAAGCATGTTATAGAGCAGGAGGAGCTGAGCAGACTGTACATAGTGTCCTATCTGGAGGCAGCTTGTTATAGAGCAGGAGGAGCTGAGCAGATTGTACATAGTGTCCTATCTGCAGGTAGCATGTTATAGGGAAGAAACAGCTGAGCAGATTGTACATAGTGTTCTATCTGCAGGCAGCATGTTATAGAGCAGGAGGAGCTGAGCAGATTGTACATAGTGTCCTATCTGCAGGTAGCATGTTATAGGGAAGAAACAGCTGAGCAGATTGTACATAGTGTTCTATCTGCAGGCAACATGTTATAGAGCAGGAGGAGCTGAGCAGACTGTACATAGTGTCCTATCTGCAGGCAGCATGTTATAGAGCAGGAGCAGCTGAGCAGATTGTACATAGTGTTCTATCTGCAGGCAGCATGTTATAG